>NC_051124.1:6313690-6663380 GCF_014839805.1 Manduca sexta
TTCCGGATCGGAAGGTGGTTGCATACGGCCGGGTGTTGGTCGAACTTCAAGATTCTCCTCTGCATTGGCCGCGGCCAGGATTCTTTGTTTGTTCTTCTCTATGCGAACGTTTATGTTTGATATTTGTCTCTGCGGAAAAAATCTTTCCTATTTAATAAACAGAAAAGTGGTAATCACAGCAAACGTTTCTGTTGCACAAGAGATACGTCACATCAGTAATGATAGTCATTAAAAAATAATATCTTATCTACCTGAAGGTCTTCATAGCTTTTTATATCAAATCCTTTGATAGCTTCATTAAATTCATCAGTGTCACCATCTTCTATCATATCCTGTAAATAATAACAAACACGAAATTAACAGAAAGTACATAATTTCATTATTGAATAAAATTTTGCATGCTGTTTGCAATGGGAAGAGGTAAAAGGTGTGATTTATGTGAACAGAACCCAATTTCTGCAACAAATGAAGAAGAATATCAGAAATATTGAAGTCTTTTTGAATGATTTTTATTTTTGTGGATTTGAACAAAGACCCGAAAGTAAAAAATGGGGTGTCATTATTTGCTTATGCTGATCCCAAAATAATAATCAGCAATGTATTAAACAAAAATAAAAAACAAGTATACCTGTATTGCTAGAAGTTGATTCAATTGTTCCTCATCCTCAGCAAGCCTTTCTTCTCTTTTCCTGGCATTTATTTCCAATAACCGACGAGCCATTTCCTTCTTTCGCTCTTTCTGTTGCTCAGCTAAAACCATTTATAATTAAAAGTTGAAGAATGTACAATGGGAACATACAAAAAATGAATACAAATTATGAATTTGTTTTTTATAACTTTAACAAATATGATTTTACTCTACAATAATTTTTCGAAACAATTCTCTTTGAAAAAATATTTATTAAATATATATAAAAACACTTGCAGACTTTAGTTAAAGATAATGTAACCCATATACCTGACCAGAAAAATAAAAATCTTGTTTTGTGGGAGCTTTATCTTTTTGTAACAAAGTTATGTTTGTCAGTACTACAAATTAGTTCTCTATTCCACACAACATAGCAAGGCTTTTTATTTTTCTAGTTAAGCTATAAATATCTACCAGTAAGTCCGGAAGAGCTGGCTGTTTGTACATAAGGCAGTTGTACTTTTTTAACATTTGCTTCATAATAGTCAGGATTTGACCATTTTCTAATTTCCTCTTGATAGTCTAGTGCCACTGAACTGTGCTCCTGAAGTATCTCCTCTATGCGCGACATTGTTATAGCATTCACATGAACAGGATATTTCAATTGTAAAAGTTTATGTAAATAACTTATCATTTCACTACCACCTGAAAATGAATTGTATATAATTTTGTCTACTTTCATGATTAAACTTTAAATTTATATGAAAGCAAGTCAATATCTAATAGAAATGGTAAATATATACCCCTTTATTCATTAACATTATTTATCTAAGGCAGAGCATTCCTGTGATAACAAGTCTGTTTTTCAGCTTTGTTTATTGTCTGATAAACAAAGCTGAGAACCAGACTTGCAGACTTCCAGACTGCAGACACTGTATTAGATTTTCATATAGAATAGCACTTCAGGAAACATTCATTTTATGTTTATTTTGTATGGTATAGCTACTGATAATATATTTCTACACACCTAAATTTATCCTTCTAGCATGTTCCCCAATAACTTTACCCCTGATTACAGGTATGATGTGTATGGTGTGGTAACCACAGTTGACTATGAGTGCCGTATCTCCTATGTCATTTCTGTACATGCTGAACAAAGAGTCAACTCCATAGCTCACAGCGGGTATACCATATCCCTCAAATAATAGTTCAGACATCACTGTAACACAAAAGTTTACTTATGAACATACTAATTCATTCAAAATATCTTAATTAAAAAATATCAATAAGGATATTAAATAAGATCAATAATGATGTAAAATAATATCACAAAGGATATTAAATAATATCATAAATTGCATAGACAATTTGTATGTTCTAACTTTACTAATATTGTGCTCATGAGTAAAGGTAGGATTATCTATTGGTTTAAATTTGGAATTACAATAATTTATACAATTCACATAATGCAACAAGTTCTTTTTAAATCACATAAACTTTTAAAAAGTACTTCATACAGGCTTATGGTAATCATCAATGGTTTTGCAAATAAATTTAGGTAAAATATAATTACTTACACTGCCTGCAATAATTGGGTGTCACAAAAGCCTCAGTCATAACAATAGGATGTGGCACACTGCCCTCACTGTCAATACCTAGATGTGAGAATATGTAATCACACACTTGTTCTTGCACCTCAAAATGTGTCACTACATTTTTATCAAACTGAGTCTTTAGTTGAAATCTGTGGAACAAATGGTGACGTGATTAATGCTTAACAGTCCATTTAATCTAATTGATGTATTAAAATTAGTAATAGTAAAAAAAAAAATATGAATAAAAATAGAATAGTATGTATATACAAACATTCATAAAGAAAATGATCCATGGTCTATCCTTAATTATATGATATAAATATTATCATACAAGAATAAAACAATATGGAAGTATTCTAAAAATTCTTAATGTTGCTTACCTTACAGCTTCTATGTTTAATATATCATTCCCTATTTGAATAGGGGGAGTAACAGGCGGTTCTGCATCCTTCTTACATCTATCCTTCCTAGGTCTGGCAATAAGATTCTTAAATATAAGATGAGGTTCCTCATATATTGACCAGCCGACTCTGCATTGATATGAACCTAAATTTATGTTGAATTCAGTTAAAAACCTGATTCTTTTGCATATAAACAAAAAGTTTACTAAAATATACTACTAACCGTTATCTATTACTAACGGTATATGACCAAATTTTAATGTTGGTCCATATTCGTGTACTATATCTGGAACTGTCTTGTAATCTTTTAGCACAAGAATATTTTCCATTTTATAAGGTTAAAAAATATTTTTATGAATCCAAGCCGGTTCCAGAGCCCGAGCAATATGTCAAATGTCAAAGTCATAAATGACAACGGAGTTCTGACAAGTATGACAAGTGTTGCCAAGGCTAACACAATTCCCTTTAAATAAGAAGAATTCCCTAACTTGCATTTTAAGTTCACTACAGTCCGAAACGAAAGTGCACACCAGCTATTTTCAGATCGTTTTCTTTGTCTTGTGGATTCGCTAAGAGTCGGATTCTAGATTCGTTTCCTAGGTGAGGCATTCATTCATGAGGGTTTTGCTAATACGTTTTGCCCGGAACGGTGTTCCTCAGAAGTTGTGGACGTCAGAATGCGACGTCATGAATACTAGCCAAATAGGTGATTTCAATAAACAGTGGCGACATAAATCGACGTGAGGATACGGACGGAAACAAAATAAAATGGACGCAAATCTCAAACAGAGTAAAACAATTCCTCGATTTTAACTGTTATGTAAGATGGCAAAAATGACCCTAAAAGCAACAAGCCAATGTCATGGGCAATGGCCCAGTGCACTCATCCGTATACACTGCGACTGTAAAAAAAAACCATCCCAATCTATTATCAGATTTCGATAATATCCAATCAAAATAAATTATTTGTAAGCATATCAAAAAATTAAATATTCTGATAGGTCTATTCTCCCGATCGATAGAAAAAAGCGATTGGGAACGTTTATTAAAATCGGTACTAGTGATGTGCCAACTCGGGATAAATACAACTTGAGCTAACTCGAGTTGAAATTCACGTAACTCGAGTTAACTGGGTAAAATGAAACTGAGTAATGATTTGTTTTGGGTTATTTTTACAAATGTAATGACCCACCAATAAAAAAGGAATTTATTTATTCATCATGAATTTATGTTTTATGTACTTATTTTCTTACTTTATTTTAATATAAATAAAGTAAGTATTTAAACTCGAGTTTAAGAGAATTCAAAGCGAGGTGACTCGATCTAAACCCAACTCGAGTTAACTCGAAAGTATAACTAACTATACTGTTTAATGTCTTTGGAAAGTATGGAATCTACAGTAGCCATCAACCACCCTTGAAATAACATCTATTTAATTTCTAGGTCATTGGTTGCATTATGTCTTTTATTATGAAAATGGGGACTAAAATATAATAATCATCAATATATTATAAAAAAAAACGTCTATACTAATTTCATGAAGTTTATTCACAATACTGTTTAATCCATTACAATAACTTCTTCACTCCACATATTGACAATCTAATATTTAGTTTCGACATTACACGCTAAACAATTTCTCTATCACGTAGCCATAAATGACCATAAGGAATGTGCACAAATCAATTTATAAATGATCTGGAGGACAAGTGGCTGTGATATATTTTATATACTGTATACAGTTTGCGAATAACAACTTTTAATCATAAATAGAACATTTGAATATTTACATTAAGGTCACATATTACAATATAGATTTTCAAAAATGTTCACATTAATACGCGTTTTAATTCCGACTGGTGTTATGTACAAAAGTGCTACTTTATAACTGTAATACAAGCCGAGCGCATTAAAGGCAACAATAACAACAAACTAGTTTAAATAAGGTTTGGTAACAACATTAGGCTTTAGCTCCGACCACGGTTCCGGCCTGTTTGTCGATCTGCTCCTTCTCCAGTTGCTTGCCGAGGTACTCCCTGGAAAATAAACAGCAGCATTAATTGTTATTACCACCGAAAACACGAGAGGTTAAAATATGTAAAAGAGCAAATATCACATACTGCAGCGTTATTTTATATTTTTTTATGTTTAGAATAACAAGACGAGCTTCCCGTTCGCCTGATGGAAAGCAATACGACCGCCCATAAACAGTAGTACATACAAGCTCATGTTTCTCACCTGTGTCGGATAAGTTTGAAACTCTATTATTATCAGGAAAATTAATATCTTAAATCAAAGTGAAATAGAACCTTTTTCTTTTATGCAACATGCAAAAGTTGTACATTACATTACATTTAATGCATAATGTACACAAGATCAGTAGCGGAGCTTGCCATAATGGCCCTATATCAATATATGTTGGGGGCCTTTCAGGATAGTGCGTACTAATGGGCGCTCGCTTAATTTAATGTAGGTGTGAGCCAAGAGGGACTCCTAAAGCTTGGAAGCCCCGTTTATTGATAGGCTGATGCAGCGGTGCACAGGATGTCGTATAATAGATTAAGTTCTACTAAATTCGTCGACATTACGTACCAGTTGTGGACCATAAGTTTTTGTACAGCCAGCAGAGCTTCGTATCTCACATTGGGGTCGTCGTGGCTCAACAGATACATGACACGTTGTTTACCGCCCAACTGTTCGATAATACTGTAAAAAGAAAATCTATTAGCATCCAAAATATTTTTAATATAAAATGTAACTTTTAATTATCTACATAGTACAATTTTTGTATTATTCTTCTAAGGCAAAATGATTCCTGTAAACATGATGCAGTCAACATAAGAAATCATTACACTGGAGTAGTACATTATGGATTATATCTTCTAGTTGCACAATCCATTTATTGAACCCGACTCAACAGCTGATCCCGGCAGCGAACGTCGAAACGAGCCATTTAAGCCATTTTTCCCCATTTTAATCATAGTCATTATGCAGTTAGGCACAAATAACTATTATATTTGTTACTCTCTAAATGATATGTAATAAAAATGATACTACATCTGGGGTAAAATACTCTCATTACTTGCCGGTTTTCCTTGGGCTTCTCTTTACTTAACACCAAGTGCAATGAATACTCAGCATAATAAATGCCGAGTACTCGATAAAAAAAATATAGTAATAGAATAGAGATGAAATTTTCTCATATTTCAATCATGGTTATCTTTACATATAAGATTTTTTCATATATTTCGCATCACCAGACGGTGTGGTTCCAAGAGATGATGATTATCTATATAATTTATAATTTTTTATGCAACACAAAAAAAGGCATGTATGTTCTGCTACACATTGGAACCCGTAGTGAATCGCTAGTAAAGTGTAATGGGAGTGCACTTACTGCTTCCCGCGCGGGTAGTGGCGCACGTACTCGCCGACGTCGTAGCAGGCCACGGCGAGCACGACGGGGTCGTGACTCTTCTCGAGCAGGTGCACGAGCGTGCGCAGCAGCTCCTGCCCGCGCTCGTTGAGGCGCGCCGCGTTCTCGCGCCAGAACTTCGCCGACTTGTGCACCGGAGACCACTCCAGGCTGTTGCGCATATTAAACATTGACAACCTCAACTTAAACTATCCGATACCGAGAGTAAACTAATCAACTGGGATCGGATATTTAAAACGCCGATAAGTTGACTTTTCTGTTCTAATGATTAAATATTAATTTATTCGCTCACTCTTTAAGCAAAATAAAATAAGATATTACAACTAAGAAATTGTAATAACTTTTTGACAATTATTAAGCGTAAACATTTAATTTTCTTTCCATGGTGTACACACATTATAATTTTGTTAGTGCTTTTTAATGCACTTATCGATAATCATTAAGTATTTTTTTACTATCAGGATTAAGTTAATGAGTGACATCATATTTTTCTGCAAGCACAGATCATAATAAATGCATGTGTTAAACAGATTATTAGAATATTTCCATTTCATCATATTTCCATGGAGCTGTCCTTCAGTATGATTATCCAATTACAATTTTTTTTTTTGTGCTATATCCTAATACTACAAATATATATAATATCCTTACCGTCCACTCTTGACTTCAGTGGCGTATTGGTCAAAGGAGCTAAGGTCTTGTACGGAAGCCTGCAGACGTTCATTGAGGAACTCCACGTCGTTCATGATGTCCTCGTCATCAGAGCGCTTCTGCTCGAGGATGGACAGTTGCTTCAATACTTTGCACTGAACCATAGCGATGCAATGTTCCTTTGCAACCTGCCAAAACATATTATGATTAATTGCTTAACTAGCAAATGCATCACGAAAACTGCTAGCCGTACGCCTTATAGAAAGTACTGTAATTAAAACACTTGCAAAATATATAAACTACCTGTTGGTCTTGAGGTTTCTCAATCAAGTTGCGGAATACGGCGAGCACGATGCGAGTGACCTTTTCCTTCACCGAGTCGCTGAGGATGTCCGCGAGGATCGGGATGGCGTTGAACTTGTTCATTTTCTCGGCCAGCAGCGGGTTGAACGTCAGCACCCACAGGCAGAATACCAGCTGGTATTGCACCTGGGATCGTCACATGATTATAGGACAATGAGCATAATATGCTTGGAAATTACTTAATTACTGTTATTCGTGTCCACCAATGCAATTGAATAACCATTGTACCTTTTTTTTTTACGTAGGTAAATCGTCAGTTGACTATCTCCCGCCTTGGGATGGGCGGGAGGGCGTGTCAGACTTTTACTGACTAAGAACCTACGGTGTTCCCATCCTTTGCCTATGTGCCTAGGTCCAAGATCCGGTGGCATTGAGACCTAGGCAGGCACATAACCATTGTACCTCAGATATAACGTATGTCCTTCAACAACCTTTAAAAAAGTAAGGCTATTGAATGAGGTTCGTATTATCGAACAAATATTCTATTATTACGTAATTCATTTTTGTTCATAAAGTTATGCAGAGTTTTTATTTCAGTAAAGTAGTTTGCCCTAGAGGGGCCTAGTATCAAAATATTGCGGGGACCTTTCAGCGGCGCAGTATCCATCATCGGGGCCCCTAACCCCTTTGTGTGTCACTGACACGGGTGATACAGCAATAACTACGCCCCTAGTTTATTGCTTTAGTGTAAAGTCAGTCTATAAGTATAGTGCTAATTAAATAAGCTCTTCAATATTCATACCTGAAAGTTGACTCTGGAAGCCAGGATGGACAGCAGCGTGGAGATGCCATCGACAGACAGGAATGCAAAGCGGTACTCGTCGACGCGCAGCATCATTTGCAGGCATCGAGCCACAGACTGGATGTAATCGTTGTTCTGCATACAGACCAAGTATAATGCTCTTAGCTCCAATCATTATAGTATAGTTTTCTAGCATTTTTTTTGTGTTATTCTCCATTTAATCAGTATCTACTAATTACTACTTTGTTACTTCCCTCTTTTCAAATACTTAATTTCCAAGTTAGAGACAAAATATTAATTATTAAAAATTATATTTTGGTTGTAGTACTTTAAGTCTTTATGAATGTTTTTCTTATATTTAAGCGCCCAACATAATATGAAATGGTTAGTTACATAAAAAAAATATAAAGGTAAATTCCATTCAAGCATAAGTTTCACAAAATTCTTTACAGAACATTTCTGAGAGTAGATTTTTAAACTTTTTAATGTTTTGAACGTATTATTATACCAAAAATATATTGACATGTTCAATAAATACGATAAACCACAACAAAGAAGCACATTTCCAAGCACATATTCCACATCTCACAATCGTAAGGAAGTTTACTTACGAATATGTTAATAAAATATGATTATTATAGAATAACAAGAAGTGTAGCTGTTAATGGATACGGGACCAACATAATTGAGTAAATGTATATTAATAATACATTTGATAGCTATGCCGTAACTCAACAAAGCAACGAAAAATCAGTACTTAATTAGAGAGAGAGAGCATATTATGAAGGACAGTTTTTGTCAGGTTTGGATGGATTTATAATTGATACCTACACACATGCCTAGATTACATAACATATTATATATGAGCTGCATTCAATTATAATAAAGAGAATGCAGTAGGTAGTGGAGATGAAAGCATGCAAGATTAATTTTTCTTATAACATATTGCATAGCAATCTGGTCGTGAAAGCTTTAATAAAATTATTTTCTGCTCACTGCGACACTGTCAACTTACATAAAGAAAGCATGTCACTGCATCAGGTTGCGACCATAGCCATAAGCTAGACATCATACTTATTACAGGATTATAATTTCAAAATGAAATATTTTCTTGTTTTTAATGCTTTGAGTTTATTTAACCATAGTACATAAGGTTTAAAACTTATGTTTTCCTACGTAATAAAAACTTTCCCCTTTTCGACTAAATATAAATTAAACCCATCTTTGATACTTATGCGCCAAGATAAATACTTATTACAAAAATACATGTAGTATTTGGAAATAACTCCTAAGCAATGTGCTTCAATCAATAGAAACTCATGCGTGCTAACGGGACTCAATTGTGTTAGGTTTTAAGATTTATTTATTGAATTATATGTTGATCACTAATTGTCACTGGTTTTCTGTTCTACAACAAATATGAGCTCATTATCTCTCAAGTTTTATTAACACGTAAACACGAAATCCCTGTGATATACTATACAATATATTAATATGTATTAACAAAAAATGTTACGATGGTTGTAATCATCTGAAAACTTCCAATGTTAGTAATACTTACTGAAAAACGTTAGTCATTCTTTGTTACATAATATTGTTTAACACTCAGCTTTGTGACGACATCTACACATGATATCGAATACCTTATGCAGACCAGGAGGCAAGTCCTCATGCGGTTTCAGCTCATCAAAAGAGCTGTAAAGGCTGCAGTATTTCTCAGCTGCATCGGAATGTTCCTTTTCCTTGTGATGTTTGTGTTTATCGGAGAAATTCTCTTTCTCGTGCGCCAACATAACCTGCTCTGCATGCTCTAACTCAGCAGACATTTTCTCCGCCTTACCAGAAAACAAACCTTTCAGTGACAACACATCACGTCCCTCAAAGCCCCAATGCTGATGCTTGCTGGCGATGCTCACAACATTGTGTTATGTTTGTGTACCCTGAGTCACACTCGTCCGTTGTGTTACTCTTTGCAATTAATTTAAATTTGAGTTAAAATTTAATTATTTGCAATATAACTTATCATGTGGTAGAGTGTGACTGGTCAGAGTCCGTTTGTTTAGACACATCAATGATTTTTGTTATCAAAATATATTGCATCAAGCACTGCCACACGCCATTCTAAACTAACTACAGCAAGCATGTAAATCTATAATATGTACTAGATTTTTTCTACTTTATTACATAACATTGTGGTACATTTTATTTGCTATGGATAAACCAAATATATCTATAAGAATATACTCTATAAATTATTATTATGATGGAATGTTGTATGTTGTCAAATGGTCATTGAAGTCAAAATTTGATCACTATTAGATTGTTACTTACATGATTTCATGGTATTAATGCTTGATGTCAGTATATTAGTGGATGATTAGTATGGATAATGTGATAATATATAATTATGCGTTATTAATAAACCCAAACTTTACAAAATCTTCAATATTGAAGTGTAGAAAGAAACAAAGATGATGCAGTATCTACAGGCAAAGCTCCAATAAGCATGCATATTGCATTATTATATAGAAATCAATCAATAATAAAATAACAGGACAAATCATTGAATAAAATATTAACATGCATTGTAATTCCATGCTATTTCCAATTTACATACTCTATTAATGTCGTTTTTAGCACTCACATTCATCTTGAGTTGATCCTTCAGCCAGGAGAGGTAGAAATGCAGGTCACTCTTGTCCATGAGTTGTGGATGCCAGCAGGCCAGCTTGGCGATGATGCGCGCGGTCATGTGCTGCACAAATTCATCTTGACGATTCAAGAGGTTCAAGAATGGTTGCCAGATGTTGCCAGAGTACTTGGTCTCACGGAAGATTTTCACTCTTGACTTGTCTTCCTGAAATAACAATTTGTCTGAGATGCTAAATGTGTTAATAGACATTGTTGAATGATAATAAATATATAATACCTAAAATATTTAAGAAATGTACTTATAAAGAACTTTACTAAACAGATCAGTTTCAAGTGCTAACATAATCTTACAAGACACCTTGGATGATTGAATTTAAATTATAATACTGTATGTGCTTCATAAAAAAGGAATGTTCCCATATTTACTAATCTACAATAAGAAATAAACTATAAGTATGAAAAGGAATCCTGTGAAAACACCAGTTATTTAAATATTATGACTAAGTTGGTATTCCAAATGTTGGATTAAATTAAAGAGGCATTGTTTAGTGCTGTTTATTCTCAATTTTGGTACTTACAATCAGGTAAATAACTTTTGCTTATCTGGTCATTTTATGGCATTAAAAGACTACCAATTAAACTTAATATTAGAGTATTTCTTAAAATAAATGTATGTAAAGGAATAGTTTTTATGGAATATTTTAAAATAATTTTCTGTCTCATCTATTTTTTTTTGTTTGTCCTAATACATTTGTTCTATTACATACTATGTATACAGAATTCTTTTATTAAAATAAACACAGATAAGCCAAAAAAATTGTAATAAGTTTTTGTTACATACATTTATTTTGACAAATACTTATAAATTAATTTTAAAACTCTAATCAAACAAGTAAATAACTTAGTTGCATAGTTTTGCTATGAATATTTTGTTTAGTAAATGTTACACAAAATTATCAAAGATCTTGTATATCTTTTCATTCATTAAGCAAATTGATTGATTTATAAGATGTCTTTTTTTCATAATTGATTATGGTACTTTGAACTAAAACATCATTAGTTTTACCTTTTGTTTGAGTTTGTAAAACAAATAATTTATATATATAAAAAGAATTAGAAAAAATGCAAAACTGGTCAAGAACCAATATGCACTTTTGGAATTTTACTCAATTGGTATCTGCTATGACAGGAATACATGTTTGTATCTATGTAAGTAAAAGTTTAATATGGTAATTAAATAATTAATAGACAAAGTTAGTAAATTATTAGAAATAGATATTAGATAGATATTAAAAAGAGTAAAATCAAAAATTTTCAGAGATGATGAAAATTAACAATTACCGATAGAATGTCATCAATGAGCACAAGTATGTACTGGATGGTGTGGTCCTTGCTGATGTGCGTCAGTAGGTTCAAGAACACATCTGCGCAGGCATCGGGGTTTTTGTCGGGCAGGTCCTTCTGACCGCGCTGGTCCAAATTCACGATGAAGTCATGATCCCGCTGCGTGATCATCTGACCCCTGGCCACAATCACACATTACAAACAATACGTGCCCAACATCTTTTACTAAGCTCGTCAATGGGAATTAACAAGTACTTACTGCAGATACGATTGCCAGTTGATCTGGGTCTGACGGATCTCGCTCGCACGAATCTGCAGGACGCTGGTTGCGGCAATCATGTCTAGAAAACATTATGCGTGATGTACGGACATGCAATTTATGTTTTTGTGAGACATTAAACTTTTATATACTTACCGATTTTATCATCACCCAGCGTCGGGATCAGCTGGCTAACCTTTTCATCACCGATGTTAGCCATTTTGGCCTAGTAATTTAATAACCACACCTGATTTTACTAGGGTAAAATCAAAAAATTGATCCTCCTTTTAAAAAATAGAGAATCGAACACAGCCTCAGCTGAGTGGTCTTGTGACTATGAAAAGTGAAGTTAGCTTTACTTACGTCGATAGTCATATGCTTACCTTCTCTTATAAACACTTTCCTAGCTGAAAGAAAGAGAAAGATATAAACAAAAACAGTTGTCTATTCTGCTTTTTTCAGCCAACATAATAAAAAAAGAAATGTCATTTCTTTCTATTCCAAAGAAAAATTAAAAAAACAGTAAAGAACAAAATTATCGGGAATCAGTGACAAAAATTTACATTAATTTATTTTGCGATAATCGGAGAAAATTTTACATCCAATGCAAAATCTGGAGTAGAAAAATGTAAAGAAATTACCTAAACAAATTTTAAATCTACAAAAAGCATATTTAAATTTGTTGCGTTTAATTGCTAGAAATGCAAATAAGGGGCTTAACAGACGATGGCGTTTTGGTCCATATTTTTTATTATAGGTTTATCAACAACTAAGTTATAGTAGAAATAAAAGTTAGATTTTAAATCTTTCTAAAAATACTTATTGGTTTAATTTAGAACATAACATATTTCTGTACAATATTTCAATCAAGTCTAGTTATCAGTTTTCTGCGATAAATTCTAACTAAAATCTAAACATTCAAACCTCTTTATAAAGTTTCACATAATATAACATTGTAAAATTTTCCAATAAAAAGTAATGAACAATTATTTTAATTCACATCATTCGGGAAAATTCTGTGCTTTATAATTTATTTCCTATAGAAGTGGAAGCCCAAAACTTCACTCGTTTTACAACTCAATTAAGGAGCTAATTATATGTGGTGTTATTTGAATCTTAATTATTATTTATGTTTGTGAAGTGTTTAGTAATAAAAAAATATATAGTGGTTTTTTAGGAATTTAACGCTTCATATTGAGACATAATAAGTAGTATAAGGTAAGTAAGTAGTACATGATACAAATAGTTTTAGATGTTGGCAGCACTGGTCTTAGCAGACCGCGGACAAAAAAGTCCATCGTCTAGTAAACCCCTAATTTAAACATTTGACTATTTCGAATTGTTTGGTTACCCGTTACAGTGATAAAAATAGACACCTTACAAATTATAAATAAGTTCTTAGTTCATGGATTTAAATTTCTAGTTATAGGATGCATATCATGCATAAATAAAAATTACTTACGGTTATATGTGTCTTCTACTTGCCGTTTTTCGTGTGATGACTCCATTTTCAATATCAAAACAAACTATTATCGTCAGATGCAATCTTGTTTATTAAATTTCTAGACTATTATTGGTAGATATTTATACGTTGAGTTTTTGTGTAGCTAAATCATCGTTTGCGTTGTTCACTCGAAACCGTGACATTCGGCTGTAAATAAATTTGGGAACTGGCCAGTTCTTTTGTCATGACTACTTTGCAATCAGAAGATTGTCAAACTAATGACCTAAACGACTTATTTCCGATGTCTATTGAATCGCTAGCCTTACCATTAGATAATTCGATGCGAATTGTATTTACTGGATATTACAATGGATTTAATATCGAAGTGAGGTCAACTGAGGAAATGGCCTTATTGTATCACATGGGATGTTTCGGCAAGGGGTCCGCGTCGCGGTCCAAACCAAGCTTTAGACAACATGGTGATAATGTGCCACAGATAATGAGGAGGAGACAATATATGAAAAGAAATTATTGGTATAAAAAATTCAGTGAACCTGATGAAATAACAGAATCAGATAAGTTTTTAAAAGAGCTAGATGAGTTGACTGCTAAAATTATATCTGATGGTGAGAAATTAGCGACAGAAGATGTTATAGATTTAGTTTCTAGTGAAGAAGATGATGATGAAATGCAGGGTACAAATAATTCTGTGAACACAGAAACTACATTCCATTCAAATAATAAAGGCGATATTGTTGTGATAGTCCCAAACAGTGATTCTGAAGACGATGACTATTTTGTGAATCTGAAAACAAAATGCTGTATTAATAAAATTAAGATAAGAGAGAAATTAATATTGAGTTTAGAAGAAGCATTTTTCTTAACATATGGCCTTGGTTGCTTAAAAGTTGTTAACAACAACAATATATTAAATATAGAAGATTGTTGGGCACTTTTTACAACAACAGACAAAAGATTTATTCCGAAATATGTTGTTTATCATTATTTTAGGTCCAAGGGATATATTGTTAAACCAGGAATCAAGTTTGGCGGTGATTACTGTAAGATTTACATGTATTGTTGTATATGGAATTAAGGACCATTTAAATGCAATAAATTTTGTATACATTTTTAAACTATTCAAAAAACCTAAAATTACCTATTTTCATACTTCATAATATGAAGAAAAATGATGTGTAATATTTTAAGATTCTTGATTTAAATCCACATAAAAAGAAATACTATTATTAATTCTTTGTTTGAATAAAAGGTTGCATGAAGATATACTAAATGCTCCAATATGAATCTCATTTGTTAGCTAATGTATTTAAGAATTACAGGGTGAAATAAAGTAAATATTTGTTTCAGTGCTATACAAAGACGGTCCTGGAATCAACCATGCAGATTACATAGTAGTTGTAAAACATGAGAATATACACAATGATTGGACCTCTGTTCTTGGACATGTCAGAATGGCTAATAGTACTGTAAAGGTATTATGGAGATTACTTATTTTATAAGCAGTACTGTGCAAAACTCTTTACAGAATGTATGTATATTTGCTTTTGGAAACACTTGGAAACAGGCAGCGTAGTTACTGCTTTATCAGCCATATCAATGATGTAGGGCCTCTCTGCCCATTTGCAAAAATGCTAAACTTAAGAGGGCACCAAATATTAGGACTTTTATTTTAGTTCATCACTATTAAAAGCATAGTGTTACGAACATGTGAAAACTATTGGCAGCGTGATAGGAACTCGTCTCCCTAACAAAATTTGATATGGGAGCCCTCTATGTCTAAGCGGCGATAGCCTAGTTCGTTGTGGAATGGACTGCCGAGATGAATGTCCACATATTCCAATCCCAAGGGCACACACCTTTGACTTTTCTAAAAAAATATGTGTGTATTCTTTGTGAATTATTGCTTGCTTTTATGGTGAGGAAACCTGCATACTTGAGAAATTCTCTATAGGAATTTTCGAGGGTGAGTGAAGTCTACCAATCCGCACTAGGCCAGCGTGGTGGACTAAGGCCTCATCCCTCTCAGTAGTAGAGGAGGCCTGTACCCAACAGTGGGACAGTATACAATACAGGGCTGACCTTATTATATTATGTCAGGCTAACCCACTGTCAGATGATATACTGAATTATAATTATTGCATTGACTGCAGCAACAAAACAAACTACCTATCAGTGTAGCCACCATGCACTGAGGTGTTGTTCTGCACTGGCACTTGGTGGTGCATTATGAGTGTGTGAGACAGTGTTCAAACATGTCAGATGAGTGCCAGCCGCACCCACATGCCCAAATTAACACAACTGTTATGTGAACCACAGTCTGTGTTAAATTAAAAGCTTTTTATCGATGTATAAATTTTTTGTGTAACTATTTAAATGTTTGGATTAAATGTTTTCAGGAAGTGTTAATAGCTGAAGTAACAAAATCATGTGAATCCATTAAACTCCCAGAAGAACTTAGTTCCTATAGTGTTCGAGAAATACTTTTAACAAGGAACATTCCAGTTACAATAAACAATGATGATTAATATTTTTATTATGTAACACAATAACTAATAAGTAAACTAAAAATAAATTATTTTGAATAGGCTCAAGCTCTTTTGATTGGTTTTCTGACACCAGTTCTTCTAAATTCACTTCTTTCTTTTAAATATTGTTCAGTACACAGGTCCTTAAATTCTTGATTTTGATACCAACTTGATAAACAATCTTTGAGGGCTGAGTTTTGGGGTCTACACTTAACTACCATTAAAAGGGAAGCATCTTTGCAACACTTTTCAAATTCCGCCACTTCTTGGGTGCATTTTTCAGTTTTCGCTTTCTCTCTTATAAGCTTCGGTATAACAACTTCCACTTCTACCTTTCTTAGACTCCGATCATCAGGATCTCCTAAAATAAAGTTGGACGTTACAACACATTTATGGTTTAAAAATATATCAGTATATACTTTTTTTCGTGTTATAGGATTGATAACGAGAAACTAATCACCTAAACCGTGTGGTCCAGCCGCAAATTTCGGCGGTAAGACAGTTTTCGCTTCAGCCATCCCTGTTTGTTTTTTAAGTAATTGTTTTTGTTTTTACTTATAAAGTCATAGATTTATCGAAAAATTCTATTACAATTACAATTTATTATAACCGCAAAGTGCCAATTCGCTTGACATTGAAGATCAACCAGTGTTACCAACTATTAAAGAGAATCCAGTTGTCAAAATTATTATCTCGGTAAGAAAACTCCTAAAATTTCTAATTTTGCTTGGAAAAACCTTTAAAAGTTTTGTTCTGACATTTCAAATGTAAATGTGTATTATGTAAAATACTTTTGGGAGACGGAACATACACGGCAGTCAGAGGAAGCACTAGTTGCGTCTCTGCCTTCAATATCGGGAATAGAAGCCGTGAATGTGTGTCTGTGTGAAAAATACTTAAATTGTAGTTGATTGTATGTTATTCTACCATTTAAAAACAAATAAACCAGATCTAACGTATTTTTAATTTATAATCTTTGCATACACAAAGTAAATAGTCGGGACAGAAAGTAGTTGACACTTGTTTTAAAATCAGGTAAATATTAGGCTTCTGAAATTCTCCCTAAATTCAGGGGAAATACCCCCAAGTTTCCCCAGGGTACCCCCCTGTATCCAACGTTAAGTTTTGATCAATTGTTAGTAACTAGTATCAAAGAAAGCAGACATAAAAAAAGGGTTAATGACTTTTTGTTTTGTATCCGCTATTATTATTGTTTGAAATTGGCCAAATTGGCGTATTGACGGATAGGTACATAAACGATGGAAGCCATAATATAAAAGAAGAGGTAGAAATATTGGGAATGTACCACAGATTACACAAAAAGGCTTCAACCTCAGAACAATGACAAGCTTGTTGTCATTGTTCTGAGGGCTTCAAGGACACATGTACTACATGGAGTTCCAATCGATTTTTAACACGAGTTTTACGTAATCGATTCACTTCCATAAAACATCACTATACTGTTATACTCTTTGTTCATGATACTGCATTTTCGACGTGTGCTGTCATCTTGTCAAATCAAAAATAATTCTCATTTTGTATTTTCGCCGAAGCATAAATTTGTGCAAAAATATTTAAAGTTAAATGACTATTAGGTGTTTGTGAGTATACATGAGTTTTATAAAAGTAGTTACTAATACCGTAAGGTGATTGAAAGTATTTAAAGGAAGCATGCGAACGTATCATCTTTATAACGCTCGTGCCTTGTTTCAGCGTGTAGAAGTTTACTATCGTCATGGATCGTCTCTTGCGTCTCGGTGGAGGTATGTCAGGACTGTCGCAGGCGCCCCCGCCTACTGACGCTCCCGCGGTGGATACTGCGGAGCAAGTGTACATATCGTCCCTGGCGCTTCTAAAAATGTTGAAACATGGTCGGGCTGGAGTACCTATGGAAGTCATGGGCCTTATGTTGGGTAAACATCTTTTGTCACTTATCTGAATGCATTCAACAATTTCACCATTGATTAAAGTCGTCGTTAGATTCCATAAAACAAATCATAAAATGCTTATCATTCAACAATGTATTAATTTTTTCATGTACATATTTTATTGAGTTCTTTGTTGTATATCTCCTAACAATACGGCTATTATTATATGATGTAATTGCGGCTTGAAATGCTTTTTCTTTATATTAACATTTCTCATCTGAACAGACCAAAGATGTGGCCTAAAATGTTTTTAATAAGGGCATCAATATTATGTTTCTAGGGGAGTTTGTGGATGATTACACAGTCCGTGTGATTGATGTGTTTGCGATGCCACAGACCGGTACTGGTGTGTCAGTAGAGGCTGTGGACCCAGTATTCCAGGCCAAGATGTTGGACATGCTGAAGCAAACTGGACGCCCTGAAATGGTTGTCGGATGGTAGGGTGTTTTATGTTTTAGTTGTTTTTCATTGTGTATTTGACCCTCTATTTCAAGTAATTTTATTTAGTCATGGTATAGGTCATATTTATATTCACTATTTCAAAACCTTGAGGGCAAATTAAACATTGTCTACATAGGTTCTAATATTAAAAATCTTTAATCTGACATGGGAATTAAATTCAAAACTGTTAATCCAAGTTAAAGTTTAAATTATTAAGAAGAGCCAAGTAAATGGTATACAATCAAGTTGCATTGATGTTAAGATGATTTATGTGGTTTTATATTTTAGCCTGGTATAGCGACTTGTCATAATTTTAAAATTTTTATACTATTTTACAGTAAAAATAGTACATGCATTCATGAACAAAGTTTGACATATAATCTGCTTAATGCTATTTCAATTTATTCAGGTTCAAATGATACTAATCTTATTACTAAATCATCCACTAATAAATTTTAATCAATGAATTTATTGCAGGTATCACTCACATCCTGGGTTTGGCTGCTGGTTATCAGGAGTGGATATTAACACACAACAATCATTTGAAGCACTCTCTGAAAGAGCTGTGGCTGTTGTGGTTGATCCCATCCAGTCCGTTAAAGGGAAAGTGGTCATTGATGCATTCCGTCTCATTAATCCAAATATGATGGTTCTTGGACAGGAGCCTAGGCAGACTACGTCTAACTTGGGTCATCTACAGAAACCATCTGTGCAAGCCCTCATCCATGGACTGAACCGTCATTACTATTCCATCAGTATAAATTACAGGAAGAATGAACTGGAGCAAAAAATGCTACTCAATCTCCATAAGAAATCATGGATGGATGGTCTCACTCTGTCAGATTACAAAGAACACTGCTCAATCAATGAGACCACCGTCACTGACATGCTAGAGTTAGCCAAGAATTACAATAAGGCACTAGAGGATGAGGAGAAGATGACCCCAGAACAGCTAGCCATTAAAAATGTGGGCAAACAAGACCCCAAGAGGCATTTAGAAGAGAAAGTTGATATCCTGATGTCAAATAACATTGTCCAGTGTCTAGGAGCCATGCTGGACACCATGGTATTCAAATGATCTTGTCAATGACATTTTATATAATTGTTTTAAGGCTATAGTAAAGTGGTAAATGAATGAATCCAGTTGTACAAGTCTTCATTAATTGTATTGAAATATATACATTATGTACTAATTTACTTAATTGTACTGAATCCAAAATAAAACAGTTTTTTTGATAAATACATTTTTACTGTATTATAGAATAAGAATGGTAATAATTAATAGAACAGTCTCTGTGGTGCTATCTGATTTCGTATGTCAATCAATCTTTTCTCAATGTTTGGGTAATGATTCAAATTGGCAAAATCGATGTCGAACATTGGTTTTATGTTTACTTGCGATTCAACTATTTCTCGTATTATCCGTTTCACTTTGATGAAAGCCTCTTCTGGATCATCCATATAAACCTTACACACAGAATTTCATTAGACTACCACAATTACTTAAAGCAAAAGATAGTTTACTCTAGAAATATTCATTCAAAATGGGGGTTATTCTTTTTCTTTGTCGCATCGTTTCGAAGCAAGATATTTTTAGCGGCACTGGTCTCTAATGAACCAATTAAAATAAAAGAATGAAATCCATATAAAGTAAACAATCTGGCCTAAACTTAAAGATATAAACCTACCGAATCCCAGAACATCCCCGGAGATTTGCGATGTATTTCTTCATAATCATCTCTTATAGTCGTAGAGTCGGATTCGGTGGATGTCTAGAAAGGGTGTCGATTTAATTTTAAGTATCTCAACATTTACTTAGTTCATTATAATAGCAAAACAACATTACTTTATGGTAGTAATCCATTTGTTGTATGATGGAATCTGGACTGTCTATTTTTGTGTCGAGCCGATTTACTGTATCAGCTGTGGAAATATAATTAGTTAAAATTATCATTTACACTAAATGATAGAAAACAACGATATTATATGGAACCACAATTCTTATGGATAAAGCTGCTAGTCATTAGGTACTACTAGATTCTTTGTTGCTTTGGGAAGTAACGGATAATAAATTATATTGGATAGCGACTATTATGTTAGGTATAATAATATTTAAAAACCTACCAAAACTTTTATAGTACACTAGAAATATATTATGAAAAACAATAGGTATTGCTCATGTGAGAAACCTTTCTTGTTGAAAAATCCCGTAAATCACAAGCGATCCATATCGCCATTTCTATGATGCCAGGCGTTATATACTTAAAAAATAAAAAATTATGCTATTTCCTAGTGGAGCGAATTGGCGAAACAAGAAGCAGCGTACAAGACATGGTCTATCCTTGTGCCATATTTCATTTAAATCCATTCAGCTGTTGCTACATTCACTTCTAAGCTCTTAACAACCATCCAAACATTTTAAAAACATTAATGTTATTAATAAGAACTAATAAATTTGAGATAGTAAGAATCATAAATATCAAGTCCATATTCTTTTTTGCTAGTACGGAAAACTAAATTGTGTTTCATAATGAGTACTATTCTTAGGCAGGTAGCATGATATAATCTCTAGAATTTAACATACTTATACGTTTCCCACCATTTTAAGATCACCTACTATATTGTAAAGTAGTTAGATATTATAATAAAAACACACTAAGTGATGAGGTCGCGACGTCGCTACTTTGCACCAATCCAGTCTCGGTGAGGAACGCCAGCCAGAGGTCTTGGTCGTCCAGAGATCCGCCAGAGCCTAGCCTTGACAACCCACGTGGCCACGGGATTCTTGTACTGATAGATCGTATCGCCTTTGATTTTTCTCCTGAGTATAAATAGCAAGCACTCGCTTTATATAAAGTTTTTGTTGTTCGGAGCCAAGGATACAAGTGCTATAGTGCTGTTGTTATTTTGGGAAAAGATTACCTACTTAACTTATATGTTAATCAAAGATTTTTCTAACCACAGGCATACTAGGGAGGAGAAGGATTTTAATATAATAATATTTTTAAAAAGTCAAATAATAACATAAGGACTTTAAAAAATGTAAACCTAGCTACTTTGCAACTTCATTTTTCACTTAATATAAGTACTTACCTACTTATCTATCAGGCTACAACTTTTGCTGTAAGAATTCAACTGTATTACCATCTTTCTCTGCTCGAGGTTCAATCAGCATTCCTAAGGGATCTTGATTTTCTCCGTCGTTATCTTGAGATGTAAATGTCACCGATTTCGATGACTTCGAACCATCCGGTGCGACGGAAAAACCTGTGCAGTAAAAAATATTTAAATTATTGCTTGATCATGTATTTAAAAAATAAAATGTGCTACGATTTTAATTTCTTTTACAAATTATTAAAACAACTTTCGAGGTAAGCCAGAAGACAATGGATTATTTAAGTTTTGTTTTATGTTTGTTCATTCATTTCTGTTTGTTGACCCAGAAAGTTGTAACTTAGTGCGACTTGTGGGCTAACAGGACATAATGTACACAAAAATTTGTCTTTTTTGTTTGTCAACGGTTTGTGGGCCAAGAAAAATCTATCTATTCATAAATAAAGTTATAAATGTCTAATACTATCTCAGAGAATATGGTAATGTTTTACCTTTCCAAGTAGAAGACGCGTATCTACTAAAATCAACGCTCTTGGGATGAGAGAAGCTTGAATGTTTATCTTGTTTTGTTTTAGATTGACGGCCATCATTGGATCTGTGTATAGAAATAAGATCAGATTAACATTTCTTTTTAAGTTTCACAATATTTTTGTTTTTGTATACATTTAGATGTGAACGTACCATCCAAAGTAATTAAACAAAGTGTAACACGTTGACGAAGAAAAAGACGACTAAACAATTCGATACCCTATAAGCAAACCCCTTTATCTCATTATTAATATTTAGAGTTTAGCTATAGACTAATTCGAGAAAATGCTTTAATAAATCTTAAGCCGATAGATATTAAGGTTCCCCAAGGGGCCATCAGTCCACTTCTATTAGTCCACCGATTATTTTATAATCTTTATTTTCCTAGTTATATGATACAGACATAAAACTGTTTTTATTACTTAGGTACCCTAAATAAATTATTACTTTTAAAGTTTTCAAGGTTTAACACGAGAATTAGTCAAATCCAAAATTAAATAAGCCATATCATACTTCTTGGCCTGATTACGCTCTTGATATGAATTTTGTCCATTTGCGTAGCTTACGTATTCATCAGTGCCCTGCGACTCTTTGTATAGAGAATACAAACTAGGCTCCATTTGGCTGTTTTTGTCTTGAGACCGCTTACAAGCTTCTTCTAAAGATGTTGCGCTCTGCGAAATGGGAATATTTATTTTCCACTTGCAATAAGCACGGTTTTTCTAAATATGCATTTATTTTATTACATTATGGCGAACTTTCGAACTACGATATTTTTTTGTGTGTATATAAATTTGAAGTCACGAATTGGAAAGAAGGTTACATCGCTTGTATTTTCATAATTTATAAGCCCGTATATTAATTAGGTAAATTATTTTTCCTGATTGTAGTGGGGTTTAGTCGGTTTCTCTTTCTATTGTTTGCTCTTATTTTAGTTATAAAACACATTTAATTAAACTTACAACAAAAGGAATTATTATCATCCTATTTTATTTTGGGTGTTCCTTCTGCATTTTCGGAGTTTATAGATGAAACTACGATATTTTTCATATCTGATATTATGATAGGTACGAAATCAAACGCAAAATAGCGGCTAGAATTAAACCATGAATACAAAATTTTCGTTGAGCAAACAATAAAAATAATGAAGAATAGATAAACCTTAACATAACATTTTGTATTCGAAGTTTATTGAGTACGCTGTAACGTATGGTGGGTTTTCAGTTTATACATAACTAGGAGTTACTCGCGGCTCCGCCAACGAGATACATTGCCTGAAATAAGAGCCCCATTACGTACATTTCCGGGATAATTTACCTTTTCTCGTAAAGAAAGTACCTTATTACTACCGTCCAGCCTTCACGGGGGATGACTGAGCGGTTATTTTGGGTTCACCGTGGCTTTCGACCCGACGCGACGTTGCGTCGCGTTCCCCAGCGAGATAGTAAACGTCGTGCGACCTCTTGGCCCAGTCCCTAACGCTATATTTTCTCCACTACCTTCTCTCGTTGTGTACACCTACCTCTTTAGTCTCTGCAACACCTAAAGGTTGACTGGTAGAGAATGCCTTCGGCATTAAGTCCGCCTTTATACTCTTTGTATATAAAGTGTAATAAATAAATAAATATATACACTCAGCGCACGGCAGACTAATTAAAACTCCGCAGTGACTATCTTCGGCGTATTAGGGACGGCGGCGAGCTTTATCGGACTAGTGTCAATGTTGTGTTGTCTGCAATCGCCCCTGAGCAGTGTTGCCTGGTGCGTCCCGTTTCTTGCTCTATGTGGAGGCTCAAAAGCCCTCGCACACCAAAGAAAGCACTCGGCGTCGACTGCAGCATGCGGCCTACCTTCCGCGCAGCCGTCCGTCTCGTGGAAGATAATTTACCTAGGTGTATTTTGTTCCAGTTCTATGTATCTCTTTGCTAAATTTCTCAAAACACTTTTAGCAATTTCTGTGTTTACTTCTAACAAATAATCAAATATCTTCATAAGTTTCTTCATCTGAGATTAATATATTATCGATAATTTCTTAGGAAATAAGAGATGTAGGTACTTATTAATAGTACGGCATCATGAAACAATTTTATTCTCCCATTCATGATGTACTAGATATCTACTCACTGTGGGAATCACTGAGAGGGGACGGGTTAGCGTAATGGCACACCATTCCAACTTATTTATGGAGTTCGGGAAATGTTACCGCCTTCCCGGATCTTCGAAACTATGTACTAGGTAACCATTGGCTTTTACACAGCATCAAGTACGGTGAAATGGGATATGCAGGACTGAAGAATCAAAAAGAAACGAAACTTGAAGCGAATACATACTGAAGCTAATAGCGTTAAAATATTAACTCCCTTAGCAAAGTCTCGAACTGCTTGCCGAGCATCGCTGTCCATCATGAGCGAACATTCAGACTCTATCATGAACTCACTTTGTTCCTTCTCTTCTGGTAAAGACTAAAAAATAAAAAAAACAAAATTATTTTTTCCGTAGCTTCACGAAAAATTAGACTCACATATACCTATTGTTATAGATAGGTCTATATCTAGTCCCCTTATTTATTTTAATATTACTAAGTATATGATAACAAAACACTTTAAAAATGCAGATTTCTGATATTTGTTATGTAAACTAATTGGATAGAAGAAAGAAATCCCGCTTTAGTAGGACCAGCGAGTAAAAGAATATCCACGACATTAAAACGGCATACACAATAAAAGAATTATAAAGCGAACAATGTAGAATTTATAATATTCTGAGTTTCTCCTGTGTGCTTTAGAAAATGCATGTTCCCGTGTTGTACTGTATGCGACTTTAGGATATTACCAAGAGTATCTCATTAAGTATTCCAGTGATAATAATACGGCCGGAAAGAAGAACTTGCAGCGTCGACCTTTCCAATGGGGTTTCTAAAGATATTCTTCGCTGATTAGCCATATTACGAGCCCTGATAAAAGTAAATCCATAAATAGATAAGTTTGAAACTAATTAAGACTACGCTTAGGGTTGAAAAAGCTTAAACTATGTCTTTGAGTAATAGTTGTAGTCCCATAATGGCCGGATTCAGATTGATGGTTATATTGACAAAAACTATTATAATAGAGCAAATAAATATTTTTCATCCATATGAGTTTTTCATAGCCAATTTAAATGATGGCGTAGTTAATGTCTAGTCTCATAACTGACTTCAATATCGTATTAATACAGCTTTTCATTAGTGTTAAAAGGATAATCGTCGAACTTCATTAACGCGTACTTTTTTCTGTACTGTTGTCTTTGAGCTAAAGCCTTTTTATCTTCGCACGAAGCCAGAATCAAATATGGCCGACGTCCGCGTAATTTTAGCATCAAAGCTCCGAGTAAATCCATGCTTACAATCTTCACTTTGCCGTCCTTTATGAAAGCTTCTTCGCGGCCTGCAAATGTAAATACAATGCAATGTTAAAAATGAACCTAATTCTTCATTTATTTATTTCTTATCTTACTCTTACTTATATTATAAATGCAAAAGTTTGTGAATATGTTTGGATGTTCGCAGTTTATACGCAAAATAAGCTGAACAGATTTGGATGAAATTTGGCACTCGGGTAGATCGTGTTCTGGATTAACGCATATGTTACTTTTTATCCCGGTAACTTGATCCCATGGGGAGTAATGAATTTTTAATCTCATTTACATAGATGGCGCGGTCGTCGTACAGTGTTTTAGGGACTTTTGTAACAGGAATTGTTTGGTATAATATGTATTAACATTATTTTTGATACATATATTTTAGGCTCGCTTGGTGAAATGTTTTACTAATATCTGAAGTGTTGGTATCTACTTTAACATTGTATAAACATTCGTACATTGTGGTCATCAGCCTATGTCAATTGTAATATACATTGTGGACATCAGCCTATGTGAAATTTACTCAACATTATAAAATTTGGTGCAAATCGCGCCCAGTCCATTAAACAAGATCCTACTATTGTCCATAGCTATATAGCTACCTAGAGTAACACGTACCTACAGGAGACGAACTGCGTAACCCGCCTACTTACTGAGACAAGATATTTATAAGGACTGCACAGCCAATTTCTTAGTTCTGAATGGAGGAGAAGGTATCTCGATAGGACATTTTGTATGGATCTTTATACAGAAGTTGGTATAAAAATATATTTTATGTCGTCGCCAGATGTCGTTAGCTGGCTAATACAGTTTAAACTTCTACTTTGAAGCTACGTGCATTCTTGTAAAGCGTATGGTTGTTAAGTTCTTAATTAATTTAAAAAATCTACAATCCAAATTAAAAGTCAACGACTTTTGACGTCAATTTGCTCATAAACCACTACATGAAGAAATTAAAAATTTGTCAGAATTCACCTGTAAATTATTTTATTAACCTGATTTATATAAGTCAGCTATTGAAGTCTAGAATAGCTTGTGGAGTCGAAGAATATACTGCGAATCTCGTTGAAAAGATATTGTAGCGTTTCTTCAGGTTAGCGAAAAGCTAATGATAGCTATTGTGTCGAAATTGTATGTGTCGTTTGAAAAATGTACCTTCGATCTTTACACGATATTTATAAAACTTTTACGGAACCTACGCCAACTGCGCTCATGCATATAGAAAAATAACATCTAATTTGTACGTTTGTGATTCTGTTTGTAGTGGGAGTCCCTATTATCTAGAACTACTCAACCGTTTCTGCAAATTGTTTCAAACCTATTGTTGATTCACAATGTAGTAGCTAGGTAATACTGGTGGTATTTTATTGTGATTTCAAAATGTATTCAATTGTCTAGTTCTTTATAATTTATAGCTTCAGCTCTCAGTTCTGACTGCGTAATTATTTTTAGTCAGAAATAAAAAGGCTTCCGTGAAAAACCTTTGTAAGTTGATTTGAACTCGGATTTAAGACTACGTAACAACAAAACTGCTATTAATGAAGAGATGTTGTATTATATAGAAAAACGTCCTTTAGGTATAAAATAATTTACCTAAATAGTACGACTCCATACAAAGTTACTATTTCATTGTAACTTGTAGATAGTATTCTACACCTCTCGTAAAAAATTCAATAAAAATTTAAAAGGAATACCCTAATGTTATTACTTAGCCCATAAGATTCGCCATCCATTTCGCAGTAGGTGAGTAACTCTCCAGCGAGTAGCATATCATCGAACTTGCTTCTGGTTATTTCCCTGTAGTGGCCTGGGTAGTGGTAGGGTGCGGTCGTGTGTTGGCAGGCAAGTGCTATGTTTGCCCTACATTCACTTGCAAGACGACGGGCCAAAGTACCTATAACAACAATGTGTGTAATTTATATACCTTGTAGATACACCAAAAGAAGGGATCTACATATTGTTGAGCTTTCGTTGCTAAATAACAGACTTCTATGTAAGTTCATACATTTTTGTATACAAAAAGTATTCCATAGTAATCTATCCTCCTATATCAGTCTATGGTCATATATTAATTTTACTAAATAGAAACATAAAAAATCTATGCAAAAAATTATATAGATATTAGATATACGATGTACATATCACACAATCAATAGTAACCACACTATTTACTGAGCAGTCTGTTGTTAAAGTAGCTCGTGTAGACAGCGTATTTACCTTTGCCGACGGCTTCGTATCCCACAAGAACCACTATGGGCACTTCAGTGCTATCAGCTGGCGGAATGTGCGGGGAAACACGAGCCCTCGACAGTTGTTCAATGTACAACAAACGCAGGAGTCGGCGAGTCGCAAAAGTGTTCACGTCTGGGTTCATATCCATTTTTGAAGTTCGCTTTAATTAAATACGGACTTGGCAATTATTTGAAAAGAATAGCTTTGTTTTCACTATTGACAATTTTTGTTGTGTATTAATATTTTCGGAAGAAGGTTCATAGGGTTTTGTAGTTTTTTTGTTAGCTCATTTAAATTGCTTCGAAGATATTATGTGTTTTGTAATATAAGATGCGTCTAGTATTTTAAATGATGCAGAATTGTAGGTAGATGCGATAACAATATTGTAAGTACATAACAAAAAATATTTAGTTTATATTGCTCTTAGTTACTTGTACCTTTAACATAAAGATCTCGCATGACTATCGACCGTAATCGCAAGCGGTACAAAATCTGTGACTGTGTCGCAATATCTACATAAATCAACATTTGAGTTACCCACAAAGAGAAGAGAGGCTGGTCTCGACGCATTGCCATCCTTAGAATGTACACAACATGGCTTGGTAATGCAGAGTTGTTTCCACTATTTAAACAACATTTGCTAAATACGATTAATTTGTTTCGTGTCCTTTTCTAAACTTACAATACGTCAGAAATAATAGCTACCTGCTCTACTGGATCTAGTTGTTCAGCATCCAAACACATCAAGATAGGAAACGTATTGATTATAACGTCTTTGTATCCAGGCGTTGAACAAATAGGATTGGCACGCAAGTCTAATACGATCAGCCGTCGCATTTGCCGCATGTACACTGCAAGTTCTAGGAGCATGCTCAGACGGTTGTTTCTAGCGTGCAACTCCCTCAATCTACAAGTTTAAACTATTACAGAAACTATTAGAATATTTCCAAATTAATGTGGTGTTGTGGGCGCTTGATCCCGACACGTTAATTGAGTTTCAGTTGTGTGTCGCGGCTTTAGAGGGAATTAATACCTAAAAATGTGTTTAGAGCGTTATTTTATAAATATTTTGAGAATATTTTATTTACGGAAGTAAAAGCATATTTTGTTAAACAGCTACACAGAATATTTTGAGTGGTGTTCCTGATTATAATTAATTGAGCTCAAAATGCTTTACCTTGTGCATCCCGAAAACATTCTTAAAGAAACGAGGTTATTTTCATTTAAATTGAGATACTCAAGATGAAGTAAAGTCCAAAGTCCAGAGCATGAATTAAATTCGAAGCTTGAAATGTTATTGTATGACACGTCCAACCAAAGTAGACGCAAGTGGTTCAAATTCTCTAGGCGTTGGATATGATTGAACGATAGGTCCAAGCGTCGTAAGTACCTTGAAAGTGGTAATTTTAAAAGTAAAAAATACGTTGGTCTGTATTTATAAAATAAAAAAAGAATTAGGCATTCGTATAAAATTTTAGTCTACATTGTATCTTATTTACCTTCAAGTACCAGGTACAAAATTTAGAGGAGTTAATTAAAATGTGCTATGTATCTTTATGTTTGACAAAACTATCAGTAGATATATCTACTGATAGTTTTGTCAAACATAAAGATATTATAATTACAAATTATATTATACTATACTATACTATATTTACAAATCTTCATATGAAGATCCATGTCAATTACAGGAGCTATTGTGTTTTTAAATCTATATTTTATTACTGCAATACAACTACATGTTTCAAAATAAAACCTCAAATTTTCAAGCCCGCTAATACACTTGATGTTGTTATGCGATAAGTCAAGTATAGTGATAGACCAGAATAAACTCAGATCCCTTATTCTCTTCACCGAATTGAATTTATAATGGACTTCCGTCAAAAACCATTGAGCTGTAAATTGTGTTGGTGATGAATTTCTAATTGTCCATTATTAGGTACTTAAGCAATATAAAAAAAAAAAACACTTACGATTAGGGTATTCCAAAACTGTGCTTAGCCTGTTAAAGGCCACGGATAGAAACTGCAAGTACGGTAAGTGAGTTAACACGCTTATGTCCGTCAACAAGTTTGATGATAAATCCAAATATACCAAATACTTGTAGTGTTGTAATACGTCGATATTGATCAAGTGCTGTAATTCATAAACGTTAGCCAATCGACAAATATATAAAATAAAATTACCAGAATCACGGAACATCCCTCGAGGATGCTCGAGCAACATTTATTACGATAAAATGTATTGAAGCCAACCTTTGAGGAAAGATCCAATTTTATATAAACGAAGTCGCCCAATATCGGAGTACGTTTCAAATAAGAGAGACATGGAGTGACCGCGTCTCGAGTGAGCACCCCGCCCACGAGCTCCGGAACATCTTGAATGTCGCGGATCCGGACTACAGGAGAGTACACGTCCGAGTACAACTCCGGGAATATGTAAAAACACCCCCACAACTGGTCCTCGTTCATTAGAGGAGTCACATTAATGGGAAACTAAAAAAACATCAACTTATGACACAAAAAAGTTTATAAATAATATTCTAAAGAGTCAATTCACGTCTTAGAAATCACAGTTTAGGGTAAAATAAACTATAACAAAAGCTAAAATATTTTTACCTCTGGGAAATACCAACAGTGGCGAGTGGTGAAATGTGACCCTACTCAAAGGACGTACATGCGTCAAATTGGTCAGTGGTCCCCGTTGGTCCGTCGCTACTTTTTAACTTAACATCGTCTCGAAAGATGTTTACCGGCCCCTAACGGCATGTGTTCTAAATATTAAAAGCGCCGTAGGTTGGTTGACGAAAATATTTCATATAAAGTTTTCATGAATATTTCATATAAAATTAGACTCAAGTTTACCTTTGCTAAGTTAAGAAGAATTTAATAACGTTTATTTATCGTGTCTTAGAAAGGAACCCCGTTCCTTCAGTAAATGTTAATTAAATATATTGTCACGAGGAAATGCAGCCGGTTTTTGACTACCTTTGCCCAGACATTCATTATAATATAAAATTGAGATTTAAAGCGAAAAGGAGAATTGTTTTAATTTAAATTGTTCTTCTAAGAATTGTCACGGAATATCCGGAATGGCTACAAATTAATCGACGTTTTATAGCCTTGTATTTACTTGAGGCGTAAAATCGGCTCACTTGTTCGGCGAACAAATCCTCTTCACTTTTATTACGCAGTTCTGAGGGAACAAAATACTGTATTGAATATTCTTTTGCAGGCAAACCAATGCTGCGTCGTCTTAGTATGCTTTGACCTGAAAAATATTAAAATGCGATAGGAATTTGTGTCAGCGGGAACGAAATCGCTACTGCTCTTTGTTTCAGTAAAATGTTGCAAAACTTGAATTCTATGTTGGCAGATTTTTAGCGATCGGAATTCCAAATATGTTTAAAAGGCTGCTAAGGCCCACTATAGCGGTGGTATGGCATGTAAGATTATTAAATAGACGAATATTTTGTAGAGAAAATAGTTTTAACGATATTTATACGCAATTAAACAATGTTTACCGCGTATTTTAATGTTTCATTCATTTATTACAATAGTAGGTGTTGCTCGCGGCTCCACTCGCCTGAATGATATTAAATGCAAGTTATTGTATGCTTTTCTGTGGTAAAAATGGCGTATAAGTCAATTAAGGGCATGATATATCTGTGCCTAAATTGAATTTAAATCTTTTAGCGTATTCTGCGTTTCCTTTTATCAAACATTCCAAAATATTCTTTTTAGATCAATAATTTGTCGATTATATTTATTAAAAAATGCTGTCCAAATTGGAAGCGGGTAGCTTCCATCTGAGTCTGGAAATGTTTAGGGGAAGCCCGTGTTCAGCAATGGGTATCCTAAAGCTGATGACGATGTAGCTAAAAATTTCAAGGTAATTAAATTATACATAAATACCTGAAGTAATAACGTCCAAGGGCTGTGTAGATAAGTAGTTGATCCTGGACACTTCAGCCCACATGCGAAGAATGCTTCCGATCCGCAGTCCACTGTAGGTGCCAACTGAAGTCCCCTTCTGACTTTCTTCATTTATATTAGAATTAGGTTTATCTTCTGGCGCGAGAGGCCTGATCTTCATTTCTATAGATTGTTTGCTGCTCATATTTGAACTATGAAGTTTATCTCTCGTAATTTTATAGCACTTTTTCAAAGAGAATATAATCACTACGTTTTACACTATTTTGGCACTTTGTTTTATTTCATTTATCAAAGTAAACGTCATATTCGATTTTTTTTTTGGCATAACATTGTTTTACGTTTAATGAAAAAGTTTAAAGATTTTGAATGCAAAATCATAAAAAGCAATATATGAAACGATACCTATTTAAAATAATTATATATTAGACAATTCGCATTGAATGCTTCTATTGAATGTACGCAAAGAATTGTCTTACCTGGGTTCCCAGGTCGGACAATACTTCACTTTGATACTTCATGTATAATTTTCTAATACGATATCTATCTATGATTGACTTTGGATACAGCAAGGAGTTGACCAATAATATCTGCAATATGCGTGACACCATCGCTGACCCCACGTTAAGATGAGATTTATCTCAGAGAAGAGGTTTTTTTATTTATTTTCTTCGAATAGAAGAGGAATATAAAACTTGACACAAAAATAACGATTTAAAGATATATAGTGATGTAAGGCATCTATGGCTAGATTTGTCTCATTTTATTATAAAACTGTACGCATAATGTGTGGTGTACACAGTAGTAACAGAATTGTGGCTACGCTTAGTAAAGAAATGAGATAACGAATTCATGCTTTTGTTTTGCGATCTCTTTTGAGGGAACAAACATTTTTGATTTTTGTTGCAACCGTCTCTGCTTTCACATAATTGCAGGGGCTTTTCGAATATCTCTTATAGTCCATTGAAAAGTTACATTTGGGGTTGCGTTTTTTAGAGGACGCAATTTTATTTTTTAGAAGTGTAGGGGGGGTCAGTGTAAAGCTACAGCCAAGTTTGTGGGGTCGCCACCCTTGTCCCACGGCCGCCATCTTGGTTGAAATGGTTTTACGATGTATCTCTTAAACTATTTATCTGACAAAAAATTATAAACATTTTTGTTGCAAATTAAATTCTCTACAACTTTGGTCCAGTAACTTTTGTCGTAGAACTATAAATAAAAAGTTATAAGCAAAAATGTTAAGCAATTGCTTCATCTGTCCCAAAGCGATTCAGGATCCAAGTAATTCGCGTACAAGCCGACAACCGCGGGTTTGTGTTGTACGTATTATGAACCTTATAAACACACGTTTTGATGACGTTGCAATGGACATTGCTTAACATTGAATTTTTAACATTTTCGCTTATAACTTTTTATTTATAGTTCTACGACAAAAGTTACTAGACCAAAGTTGTAGAGAATTTAATTTGCAACAAAAATGTTTATAATTTTTTTGTCAGATAAATAGTTTAAGAGATACATCGTAAAACCATTTCAAACCAAGATGGCGGCCGTGGGACAAGGGTGGCGACCCCACAAACTTGGTTTTAGCTTAACACTGACCCCCCCTACACTTCTAAAAAATAAAATTGCGTCCTCTAAAAAACGCAAGGTAAGGCCTAAAAAATGTAACATTTCAATGGACTATTAGTCATTTTGTTACTATGTATAAGTTGACATTTAAAAGCATTACTGAGTTTGCTTTGTTTAGTAGACAAAATTGAGCTGTCAAAATCTGTCATATGTTGTGCCTTAAGATATCGTTTGAGATGTTGCTAATATCTGTATATTAAATAGCGACAACCTCCAAATGCTGAGTTTAATTTGACAGTGTCTCAGCTAATATCGCCCTTTAGAGCGAAACTGAGTTGCATCTATTAATACTGCCTAATGACATGTTTAAGATCCTGTTTACGGTAGTCGATATCCGGGCGGACACAAATACTCAACCATAATCTAAGTAATGATCACCGCTTGAATACACTCACAATAGCAGCTAAGTCTGTTCTGGTGTTTTCATATCTATACTAATATATAAAATTTGAAGAGTTCGTTTATTTGTTTGAATGTGCTAATCTCAGGAACAATTAAACCGATTTCGAATTATTCGCCCGTAGAAAGCTACATTACTTTTCAATGCTATATGTATCTTTTATTCCGGGAAATATACAGCGAGACTTTTATTCCGGAAAAACTTTATAATGTGAGCGGAACTGCGAGCAAAAGCTTGTCGTAGATAAAGTGACTTTCACAGTTATTAGTATGTATATAAATTAATTTCAATTAAGGGATCCTTAAATGTGTCGTATAATATTTAATTATACAGTGTACCTACCTAATTTATTCAAGTAATACTTAGCAAAATTTCCTTATTCGGTAGGTAGGGATTTGTGGTCGGCTAACCCGGCAAGTTATAACTTGCGCCATCTACGCTACAAGCCTCAACTTTATTAGGGTGTAACGTTATTTTATTGGATAGTTACGTTGGGGTATTGATAAGTTTAACTAAGTTGGAAAAGAATAACTTTAATGCTTCTTGATTCGGAATTCGGAGAAATAAAGATGATTATTCGGCACCTTAAGAAATGGCAATTATAAATATACATTTATAATGTTTTTATGTTCTTTAGCTTTAGGGCTGAGGGAGAAAATAATACGCATTTAAATTGGAGGACTTTACAGCAATCTGGTTTTTCCGGAGAAAGCAATGACTAATAATTTGCTACGTGCGATTTTAAACACTAAGTGGATTCAGTGAGTAAACTGTTAGTAGTTGCACTAAGTTCAACACATAAACGGCAGAACTTGTGCTACTTGAACAGTGCCTTTAACGTTTTATATCATTTCATTTTCAATGCTCAACAATTCAATTTGAACTGTTCCTTCAAGCTTGTTACTTGTAAACGAACTACGGAACTGTTTTCTAGAACGTTACCCTGTAACGTAAAATTGAGTTATTTTTTGTTTATTTATCTAGTTTTCAGAGATTTATGGTTGTAAAAAGCGGCGGCAGGTGGCGGAAAAATTAAATTATCAAAGTTTTGTATATCTGAGCTGCTAAAAATATACTAACGTCGAACAACAACAAAGTGTCGTAATTCAAAGTTATCTGCGCGACAGAGTAAATATGAAGGAGTGTCGCAGTCGGCACTCGTTTGTGAGGTGAATAAAACAGAAATGTCAGTTGTCGGCTGCACTCGCTTCTCTCGCTGCTGGGTTATGCTAAAACTTAATGCTTCAACATAAAATACAACGCATCAAATATTCAAAGAGATTATCCTAAATAAACTTCACTCTAATAACTAAATATGATTCTGAGTTCATGAATGCAATAGCCGCGGTATTAGGTGCAGTTTTAGTACCTACAAATATTATTTTGCTTACAGTAGGTGTCATAGACCTTTATAGGACGTTTGAGCCAGCAAGGCATTGTGTTCTGAAATTAATTTATACCTAGATGCAATAAAACTGCATTCTGTATTAGTTGTTAAAAATAAGTTAAGAAAAAATGTAATGAACATAGATACAATATAAAGCAATCAAACGAATATCACTGTAACTTCTGAAAGAGAACACAATTTGAGTTGCCATCTTAGTATCAAAGCCTCTTTGTCTTTCAGATTTATATTAAAACCAGCTTTGGCTCGTGGCTTCGCTCGCTTCAAAGAGTTTTCCAGGATAAAAGTCCCGCTAAATATTTTACCGGGATACAAATTAGCCTGTCCTTCCCAGCATCTGAAACTATCTCCAGATCAAATTTCATCGAACTCTTTTGGGTTGTTTTTGAGTTTATAACGTTCAGACAGAAAGACAGATACAGCGGGGTACTTTGTTTTATAAAATATTTTTAGTACTTTTTTATGTCTAATAATTTCGTTATACATTATTGTTGCATAACTTTGACCGCTTAAGCAGCGCACGCAACAAAAGCTCTCAAAATCCGCTCCTATTGGACATAGCGTGATGTTATATAGCCTATAGCCGTCTTCCTCCTAAATGGGCTATTCAACACTTAAATAATTTTTCATAGCGAACCGGTAGTTCCTGAGATTAGCGCGTTGAAACAAGTAAACACACAAACTCTTCAACTTTATTTAATAGGACTCATAGTGTAGATAAAAATTAATTCCTTTAATACGGGCGTAACAATGTAAACTATGGTCTATAAAAACATTTTTAATAATCCAAGTCATATATATTTAGTAAGAAAGGACTGTATAATTTGAGTAATTTTTAAATACCTCCAATGTTTGCCGCAAGGCAACATTTTCTTTAGCCTGTATTGAATTTTTATTACTTTGTACTTACCACTACATTTACAGCAAAGTTTGTAGTCCCAAGATAACGAAATAAGAAATAAACCAAGCCATATTTAATAGTAAAATATAGAAGTCAAACACATCTCTACACGATTAATTCACAAGCCCAATTTATGTTAATGGTTACAGTTTAAGTATATACTGTGGGATGAAAAGGTCATTTAAATATAATAGTTGTGAAGTCAAGGCTTGATAGTCTAGTCGTGTCAAAGGATACGTCGTTTTAGCTCGTCAGGGACTTCTCTGTTCCGGGTCGTCGGTCTTGTAAAGAGTCCTTACATTGAAGTAATCCTGGTTTAAAGGGTAAAATAGTTAATTTCTCGCCAACATACGCGAACCACTTCTATTATAAAGTTTCATTCCGAAATAATATGCACCGCGAGGGTGGATTGATTGATATATCTTGAAATCTAATTAAATTATATAAATTCGGAGAAGAAAGAGGTTCACATCTCTTTTGCATAACTAAGAACTGTATATTTCAAAGTATTTTTAATGTAAATATTCATATATAAAGATATGAATTGAGTGGTAACAATACTCAGGTGCGCCTGTGTATTTCGAGGTATAAAGTCGGAAATGAGAACATTTTCTCATTTCAAGGCTGTTATTACATACCTATACAATATTGAGAAAACTATAAAAGACGCCCGCTACCTGCCATGGAGATTTCTGATAACAAATTTTAGACGCTTTTGACGATTTTCTACGAAGAAAGCATTTTATGAGCTGTTTTCTTTTGTGCCATAAAAAGTGTACTCTTGGTCTATAATTTACTTTTTATTTCTTAGGTTACATTTTTTTGTCAATGTTGAAATGTGAAACGTAAAGTTTAAAGTAAGTTAATCATACTTAATATTTTTTTATGATACTTTTGCCATACAGGCCACGGTAATGTTTATTTAAAAAGTTTTTATTTAAAGCATAATGCAATATCGGGAAAGACATTTAATCCTAGGAAACAATTTAAAATTCTAAAAGCCTATCACTTTGGATTGAATGTGGAATGTTCATTAATCAAAGTTGTTAGACGACAGGCATTGTCGGAGCCGAATTGTGGAGGTAGCATTATTTACCTCCCCTTTAGACCAAGAGCGTTTGTGATTAATGGTCATGGTGCAGGCCAGCTTGTAAATTGTCACCAATCTTTTGTAATGTCCAGGGGCTCAATTATATGCCTGTTTGTTGTTGTTTTTGAATTATTTCGTGCACGTCCTTACAATAAGTTGTGTGTTGTCTGATATTCATCATGTATCTACTGGTACGTATGTAGCGATTATTTAAAACTTTTATTTCCTTTTGGAGTAATTTTGGTGAATAACTGGTCCAATAGTTGCACCTGTACTTACCCCTTCTTTTAAGAGAAGCAATTCAAAAACTAAAAACTTGGTATGAATTCTACTTATAACGTAAATAAATTTAAATTGTTTCTACTTCCAACTTTTCGATCAACACCTACCTGACCTATTCATTTACAAAAGCGGCTTAAAGTTGTTCAAAGTTTAAGGCCCGTTTCTTACACTGATCCACTTGCTTGAAAGGGATGTGTGCTCGTGTCCTTAATCTTTAGTTTAGAGTGGCGCGGGTTCAAGTATGTCTATATGCATCGAGGAAATCAATTTAATTTTTTATTCAACAATATAAATTGATAAACAAACTCACAAGTTGCTAGCTCTTCGCTTCTCATCTTTGCTAGCTCTTTCTGCCGCGACTTTCCATTAATAGTAACAAGGAATCTGAATTTAAAAATGTAAAGCACTGCATAGTATTGCAAAGTAATCGTTTTCTGCTAAAAAATTTAACCCATTTAACAATTTTAATTACAACTATATACTTATGCAGATGGAATCTTGCATATGAAGGACCTGCTATATAGTAACAGACTTTATTCTCGGTGCACGTTCAATAGAAAGATTTCATGTAAATTGCACGTATCTCTATTTTGGTCGTTTTATATTTGCGTTTTATGTCGCGTGGTGTGCTTCAAAGGATTTTTCCTATTTACTACGAGTCGAAATAAATCAAAAGCAAGTTGATTCAAAGATGTGCGGTTTCACGTGTCAAGCAGTGTTTGCTCACAAAATATTTACTTTCCATAGTTCGCTATTATTGTGTTTGGTATCGACTTTACGCACCAAGACGATTATTTATGTTGTTAATATTTTCGATTTATGTGAATTTATCTCGCAATTATAGTACTTAAACGATGATATTGTTACGTCTGATCATAGGTACCTAACAATAAAAACAAAATATGTTTCAATATTCCCATTCAATGTAATATGCGTTTTAAATTAAATGAAATCCAATGAATATTAATATTTACTTTATTATTAAAAAATTAACCAAATAAAAAATCAATCCATATCAGTCTACCTTAACATATATATTATGATTCTCTTTGGGCCTTCCCTTTACATTATTGTCTGTGGATAATAAGGTCGAGATGACCAGAGTGAAACCACTGTCTGAGAAAACTGGCGAAAACTGGCGCCATTTAAGTTGCATTTCGCGCATTCAGATTGCTAGAGAGACAATAAATCTTCACGTTCGTTTGCTTTCAATGATAACAATAATTCGTTCTCTTCCAAAAATGAATGCAGTAATTAATTACATTTAAATTAAGGTATTCTTTATTTAAAAATTACCATGAATAAGCAATACGAGATACCTACATTTAACTTCTCTTAATACAGTTCCCCTCACATGTAATTTGAATATGTTTAAATTAACATCCGATCTGTAAGCTGGTGCGGTGGCGGATAATGATTGATTGTGGGTACGGCCGGCAGCCCTGTTCCCTGTCTCCCTTATTAATTGAGACCCGGAAAATGCGTGTCTGTAGTATATAAGTAGGGTTGGGTATCGAGTTACCTCATTTGAGAGGGAAATTAAATCAAAGAGGTCAAGTTAAGATTGTTTTAAGTAGTTAAAGTGGGAGAAAGCGGATCGGCTGTGTGCCTCTATAATTGCGCAATTAGTCTACGTAAAACCAAAATTGCGAGTTTAAACATGTATTTAGTTTGATGTAGCCAATATTTTATTGGAACTCCATAAGGAAAATAATAGACCAAAAATATAGTTTTAGCACTATAGGTGCTTTTTTAACGTTCACTTTAATTTTAGTTTTTGATGATTTGATGATTGATGTTTATTTTGACCAGATTAGTTAAATTGTTTAATATAGTGAGTGATGGGACGAGCTACTTTTACCGGCTTGTCTTACTGGGTGCATACCGGATGCCCTAAAACACGGTTTTTATAAATAAATACTTACTTTACTTACAGGTTCATTTTGTATTTATAAGGTATCACCTAATAAATATTATATTTACAAAAACGTATTATTACATAACCTATTTATTACTGATCACATTCCATGTTACAACTTACAAAATCACTTGCGCCGACGTATTTTTACAATTACGTAGTTATTTTCTTTAATTACAAACAATTTATAACGCAATAAAAATTGGCCTCGTTTGAAACTTTCGTCGAGGTTAGTTGTTTGAATTACTAAAGTAATTAAACATGTCCCGTGATTTATAATGCCAGCATTCTTAACATATTTCTTAAAAGAAAGAATAGCCGGCGTCGAGACATTGCGGTGTAGACAGCTTGTTCCATTTTGTAAGACAAGCGCGCGGGATGGTTGCGACTAGCGGGACGTGTTTGTGTGAAACAGGCACAGGCTTTAGGCGGATTCTCAGTGCTCACTGCATTTGTTCTTATTTGTAACGCGGCTTTACATGGGTTTTCAATGATGACTCAGTTAGTTCTATAAAAGAAGTTATATATTCATGTAAATTAGATTTTGCGGATGTTCTTTTTATTATGTAGAGCACTAAGGATATTGGTAAATTTGTTCTAAGACGGTTGAATTCCGTTGCACGGTTTTGTATTTTACGAGTATGTGTATTCCATAGACTTGTTATGGTACGCATTACTGAACCAGATAAGATCTTTTCTTATGTCATGCTAGTAAGGTTATTTCTTGATGTTTAAACGAAAGTGAGAAAAATCCTTTATAGTGACACATTTTCTTCCTCACTGGGTCTATCAGTGACTAAACGCCTCAAATCGTTGAAGAGGTAATAAATTTCAAAAATCTATGTTGGCATTTGCTACGAACTACGGAGATTAATGACAGCATCAAACATAACAAAAGCTATTTATTTTGTGTGTAGAGATGTAATATCTCTCTTGTGAGACAAGTGTGATTCATGCGAACAAAAACTCACATTTGAACTAGTCCTAAAGGTTGCGTCACTTTTTGTTTAATTAATGTTACCCCTAGGCGCCTGTAAAACACAATATTTATCCACGTATGTATCTACTCATACATAGCTTATTATATATTTTACGTACTTGCAAGTATGTATTGTAATAAGGCTATGTATACGAAAGAGGCTATGAATCAAGGTTTACTAAAGAAAATATCCAATGAGGTATAATTTATAAGATATAATGAATAACAACAAATATATAATGTACAACCCAAGCCTTATAGATGGTTAAAATTGAGCCAAATAACTCCTTTGCTTATTTTGGAATCTGCATTAGTTTCTTCAATTTTGGAGTGGTTCGCATGTTCATTGTGGATTTTTTTCGCATGGTCGATCAATGTTTAAGAATATTTAACAACTAAAAAATGTATTGCAAGGGTTTCATGTAGAGTTTCAAAACTTTTGATTTTGTGTAGGCGTAGTTGTGGAAGGGTTTCATTGCGATGTGTTCGGAGAGTTCGGGATCTTAATATTTTATTATAGACGTGGTAACGGGTTAGTGGGTAACTTATCACTCCCATACATTAATAAGAAAGTAATCTATTCGCATGGTTTTGTTAACGGGTCTGACTTCGGATGCATTTAGCTATTTCGAATTTTGAAAGTCATTACTGTATTCAGTCCGAGAAATAAGTTCGTTCAAAGTTTTATGTGATTTCGCTAAACACATTACTGATATGAAACAACTGTTTGAAACTGTGTATTTAGTTAAGGTTACTTGTACTATGTAGGTAGTTGTTTGTAGATAAAGTGCTCTCGAGCGCTTTGCCGCTTGCGCTCTCATATTTGATTTAAAACTATTTTATATAGTTTCTATATTTGTTTCACGGATTTACGCAGGTCATTAAAATTCAACTGTTACATTGTGCTAGTATTCGTTTACAGTGATTTGTTATTGATGTGACATGGGGACTTTTTAATTGGATATACATATTTATGCAAGTAAATGAAGCCATCACTACCAAATTGATCATTGTTAATTGAGTTCAATTCTCACATCAATCAACTCGTGTAATTAATTATATTATGGACGGCAGTTATGACATTGTTTTGTAAGATTTTGATCGTCCTTGTATTTTTTTATTGATGACTAGCTTTTGCCCGCGGCTCCGCCCGCGTTTTAAAGTTTTTCAGGCTAAAGTTTTCCGATATAAAGGTAGTAGTTTCCCGGGAGCCCGATGTTCTTCCCAGGGTCTAAAACTGTCTCCATACCAAATTTCATCTTAATACGTTAGGTAGTTTTTGAGTTTAACACGTTCAGGCAGACAGATGCAGTGGGGGACTTTTGTTTTATAATATATTTTTTAGAACTTTTTTAAGAGGAACAATCCCGTCATACATCATTGTTGCATAACTTTAAACTTTTGTTGAGTTTCAGAACGCGATATTAGATCCTCCAACGCGCACGCGAATTTGAACTTTATGCAGCGGTAATAAATTACAAATTGACTCTCCATTTTATTTAGAAAACGTTTGTATGGGAAATAGAAAAATGCTGTTTTGAGGATTTTCCCGGAAATTATTCGAATTTTTCTCACCTTTTAAACCTTCCCTAGACCTCCACGAATAATTCAAGACCAAGATAAGATAAATCCGTTCAGCCGTTCTCGAGTTTTAGCGAGACTAACGAACAGCAATTCATTTTTATATATATAGATGATGAGCATATAAGTGAATAGTTGAAAATATACTTAGATTGTTGATACCTATTTCGTTGATGACAAAATAGTTTTTGAATAGGTAAGAGTGATACGAAGCATTTCGCCTGAGGTGAGGGGATGGCCGATTGGCGCGTTCCCTGTCTTTTTGTTCCGGAACATCTTTTCTATTCAACTCCAACTATTTGAAAAAACTTTTCTTATACTAGTAGGTTCAATGACTTTACAGGGTTCCGTACAATTAAGAGGCTGCGGCAATATGTATTCTCAAATCAATTTATGGTTTGTTCGCGAGGATAAATATAAGTTTTTTTTTATTATTAAGCTGAAAGTATCTTTCGAAGTCACGGAGACGAAGCAACTGTACGCAACAAATGTTGTCTGATACCTCAATACTATCTGCACATATTGCTGAATTCCGTAACTCGAAAAAGCGTGGGTTGAATTTCGGTTAGGCATAGAGCAATGCTGTTATTTGAAAATCGCTGCAAACGGAATCTCACACACATTGTTCCCAATAAACCTATTTCCTGAAATTATCGCATCTTTATTCATCCTGCTATGCTACATAAATAAATACGAATTGTAAAATATTAAGCATATATTCAACAACACAATAAACGTATTTTAATATGGAAAACCATGAGAACCTTTAACAATTGCGCTCGAGACACTTACGCGTGTACAAAGACCCTTAATCTTGCGCGACACCTCTTATTGTTTTAACGTTGATGTAAGCTGTTTTCGAGCATCATAATCTTCAAGAACATACCGCTGCACAATGTATTCATAAGACGAAGCGAGTTTTAAAATAAATAATTTTACAGTATAAGTTTTCTTGTACCGGAGTTAACACAGACAGTTTTTAACAGTTTGCTCAATAATTCGTCCGACGAATAGCAGTATTGGAAAAATTGTTCTCGATTGTTCGAAAATTGTTTTGCACTATTACTATCAATTGTTTTAAGATTTTATGTTCTAGTTTTCGTTTCTGTTACAGTGCGACAAAATAAGTATGTTGTTATATGAGGTCATTATCACAGAGTAACAAAATTGTTAAGTTATATTCTGTTAGAGTACCTATTCGTTTAAAGGTGAAATAGTTGGTTACTATGCTACTACTAGATATCTTGATAATAAAATAATCGCAGCGAATATTTAGTGCTTTCATTGTCTATTTAGCAATTAAGTATTTTTTCTTAAAATAAATGTACGTAATGAGTTTGTTTTAAATATTGTTACGAAAATTTCTGTTACTACATTCTTATTTGTTTATCTTAATTTATTCATTGTATCACATAATATACAGAATGAATGCATTAAGGCAAAAAAAAACCGGTGAGACAGAAGAAATCTCAATAACAAAATTATTTCAATTTATTTAAAGAAATACGCTAATGTCTCTGTGGTGTCTATAATATGTTCTATTGAATCATTTTAATGAATCCTAAATAGTGTTTAACTAAAAAATCACTTATAACATTCCATTCCTTTATAATACTTACCCATATTAATTTAATAAGTAAACTTTGATTTATGTGAAACTTAACTAAGTAGTGATTCAGTGAAAGTTAGTTGAAACTTCGATAATCGTGGAAGACGTTTACTATTTATAAAGATAATATTTACACGTTATTAACTCTGAAAGTGTAGTCTACTATAATTCAAACTGTTAAGCGTTTAATGTGTACAAATGTTTGTTGCTTTGTTGTCTTATTCTCCAGAAAAATAGGTAGCGATCTGTCTTCAGGCATTGGTTAATTGTGAAATGCATTGTCTTGGCGTGCTTCCAAAGCTGATGATTAATTACTCAGTGATGCTTAGACTCTGATTAACAACATTGGTTCTATGTAACACTCGTGTAAATAGATGAAACTATTACCTAGATAAACTTTAGTTAGATTCATTGTTTGCTGAGCTAAATTGTTTGAAATTAAACTTGGTCAAATTATGTTCTTATCATATTTTATATATATACTAGGTAGAAGGCTAACAAATGATTTCATGTAAAAGTCGGGAAAGATATTACACCTCAAAATAAGCAGTTTTGTTACCGTAAATCAAAATGGCAACCACAACGTTGTTCAATTAGATATGTTTTTTGTACTAGTTGACATTATGGTATTGAATTTTTGGAAAAATACTATGGGATAACCGATGTACAAAAATATGGTAGTATGATAAGAAAAACTCTCAGTATACGAGAAAATATAATATAGTTTAATTCTAATAAACATAAATTTGCGTCAATGCGGCGCAGTCGACAGAGCGGTAAATCGATATCCAATTCATTATTATAGTGTATTAGAAGCTTAGGTATAAACAATACAGATACCATCAACAAAAACGTCATGTTTAAAGCGATAAGTCCATTATTTTGACATTTCATAATGCGTGTGTTTACTCTCATCAGTCAGGGCTTTTTAATTAATTAAAGAAATGAAATATGGTGTTATATAAATAAATACGAATAACATTATCGTCAAAACTAATCTTGTTATTGACTTTCTCGATGTTAGTAAATGAAATTGTATCGTGGCTATCGCAGACCCACATTACCCTCGTCGAAGCCATGACGCTACCGACGGTCCGCATAAACACATTCATACAAACTAAATCGAAACCCTTCGTGGATATCTTGTCCAAAATATATATGATTGGCGGGCTCCTCATCGGCATTAATAGAATACCCATTCTAACCGGCAACTATATTCTGATAGTGTTAAGTATATTTTACTCCTTGAGTGGTGTTTCTGCTATATTGTATATCACTTTTTCTAAAAACAATTTCTTTATGGGTCTTATTCTGTGTTTGAATGTTCTGTCGTATGTGTTTTGTGCTTTGTATAATTTATTTTCCTATAAACGAATGTGTCGGTATTATAATGAAATCAATAAGTTTGATATGGAAGTCGGTTGTAGACCAAAAGCTGATCCTTTGTCTATAAGGTGTTACGTGCAAGCGTGTGTTTTAACTGTCTATATCATCGTATTGTTTTTTATACCTTACGGATTGCCGACGCTGACCCAATATCTGTTCCACATAATACCTGTGCATGTTGCTGTCTCTTGGGAACTCCATTACTATGGTCATGCGATAAGCCTCCTGCTTCCTAGATTGCGTTTGATCAACTACTATATGCAATTATCCTTGACCACTTCCAAAGATATAAAAAAAACTGTTTCTAGTAAATACGTTTTCTTCAAAAAATGCAATGATAATTTGAACTCTCAGATGAAAAAGATAATGGACTTGTACTACATAGCTTTTCAAGCTAACAATTACTTGATTGCGGCGGTTAAATGGCAGGTAAGGTAGCGTTGGTACGTAATAATATATGTATGCATTAATTCATTTTAACGTGTTCATTTACAAATTTCAGCTGCTGATGATAATTGTTGCGTCGTTTATTTCTGTGCTGAGCTACTGTTATCATTTTTCGTTAAACATCATCAGAGGCGAGGTAAGAAATATTTACAGAATATTTGCGCCATTAATTTATTTTCTTTCTATGCGCACTCTTCATTCTGCTAACTATAACATTATCAGTATCACCGTCATTCAATAGGATCATTATCCAGGTTAGTAGTTAGTAAGGCGACTAGCACGTATTTTTGGTTGGGTAATGTGGTATAACTGGTAGGAGAGTTTTAAATAAAACGTTCGAATAAATGTGTGGTTCTGAAAATAAAAACAATATCATAAATGCCCCCGATTGCACCAGTTTGGTTTAAAAATTTCATAGCAGCTAGAGTCAAATATACGGTTTCGCGAAATTTTCACAATATTCAATGTGATAGCGCCATATATTACTTCCACCCAACATTTAGACATTTCCTAAACTCACGTTCCGGATTACGCAATCATACGCGAACATATAAATATGTACAATAAAATGTAATTTTTGTTTCAAATTGTTACATATTTTCCCTCCTATCACATCTGTGATCTAAATAGGGTCGTGCTTATGTGTGCTTCCATTTCCTAGCTTGTACACTTAAATTCCTTTTTTTTGGAAATTTAATCATAGAATTAACTAAAGAAATAAATTAATTTGTTAAAATAATGATTGAGTCATCGATATGAATTAGTACAATTTTAATGCATTTGTTAAATTAAAACTAGTGTATTAGATCTAAATAATTAGCTTCTTATTTTACTATTATTGATCTGAATAAATGAACTGACAAAATATTTGGAATGTGTTTGTAATGTAATGTATAACAATTAAGAGTATGTATAGTTTATGTGAAAACGGATGCTTATTATTCAATGTGATCAAATATTACAATTTTTATTTCTCACCCGAGAAAATTTAAATGGGCGTTCTGTTTTAAGCACATATTTCACGTTTATACTTATTCTTTTTGTAAATTCAGATTTTCGTTCTCAGTATTCTCCACTTTTCCATTTTATTACTTAATAATTGTATGTTTTAGCAATTTGTGGATAATATGATATCTGATTTTGGCCTCATCGCGACTCTAATGGTCCCTATGTTTGCACCTTGCGTGTCCGGAAGCCATATTCACAACGAGGTGCGTCATCTCAGAGAACTGCTCGCTTCAAGACTCTATGAAAACAAACTAGGTAACACAAATGTTTACTTCACCATCTCTTCTAGATAGTGAAAGTTTTAAAAATTCAGCGCATCGTTTTAACATGATTTATATTTAAGAGCAGCCCGCGCTCGAACGTTAGTGAAAAATATTGCGAGAAAATAAAAAGCAAGAGTTTATTGCCAGGCTAAGTGCGAGACAACATTATTATAATACCTACGCGTAGCAACATCAGTTTGGCTACGAGAATTTCTATTGGGTTCACGCAATTAGTGTCCGACACAATATGAATTAGTCCCTTAAGCTGCGAGCTTTATGTTTAGTCGGTAATGTGATGGATATTTGCGATAACATGGGCGTTACCCATTCCTTAATCATTAACTATTTATAAAATGAATGTATATTTGTCTTGATTAATCGATTCAGATAAAGTTGTAACTATTATTGCAGAAGCTAGTTACATAATAATGTAGGTCAATTAATTGTAAGTGATCGGAACCTCCCTCGATCAGCCTCGAGCCAGAGGTCTTGTGTTCTATTGGGATCGTGTGGGCGTTCTAAAGAAGTAATAGTGAATTGTTACATATTACTTGTCTTAAATAATGCAACAACAAAAAGTGTGTTTTTTTATGGCGCTTCTCTTAGAAGCAGTTGTTTCATAGTTCCACAGTTGGCCCATTTTAGATAACTCAAACTTTTGTTTCACTGATAATATTTGAATCCCATGAAATCCAAACAGAGCAAAATATTGTATGCAAGCTATTTTCTTCAGCAGACAAAGGGATCTCGCTGTACAATACTTTTTTTATATGCAATTTTATACTCTATCAATGTTGCATAAGGTTGAAATATAAATTTCCTCACTAATTTCACTTCTATTGTCATGAAGTTACGCGAACCTTTAGTAATTTTAATGTATTTTTGTATTGGTATCATGGTAATTAGTATATTCATTAGACAACTGTTAATAAAAAGTAATACTTATCAGGGCCCTTATTCTGGGGCCTTATTCTCTATCCCGCGCGTTATTTTAACAGTGCGTAACAAGCGCGTAACACAACGCATCATGTTTAGGACTATAGAAATTTGACTTACAGAATACCATTCCACGCACATTTCTCGAAGATAACATGACACGGCCGCGTTACGCGTTTACACTATCATACAGAATAAGGGCCCTGTACATAAAACGTCCATTTTGCAGATAAATCGTGTCGCAGCATTGCCAGGGCGTTATTGGAGTTCACGGAATACCGGGATTTTTCATTCAGACTCTTGCGAATATTGGATGTTGATATTTCGTTACCATTTAAATTTGTTGGTTTGCTCGTCACATATCTTATTATATTGATGCAATTTGAAAAAGTTATTAATCCGCCGTAAGAAAGCTTAAAATGGAACGATTTTTGTATTTTGTCAAGTATTGAACGTAAGTATAATAATTGGAACTGAAAATGTTATCAGATTTTGACGGAGATATATTATTTCATCTAACCAAAGTAATTTCCTGTCCGTAACAGTCTTCGTGTATACGCGGGAACGGGAGCGAAAACGGGAAAAAAGAAAAAACGCCTTTTTACCATGTGTACAATCAACGAATCCTTCCATAAAATTAAATTGACGATAAATCTACGTGAATGAGTTGCTGTCGCTGATTTCAAACTATTTTGTAAACTAAAATTATTGTCTATTGTTAAAGTACTATCTTCTAATTTAACTTTTGCGTTTGAAGAGCATCGATTTGATGTGTACTAGTAATGTGATTAAAAAATGACGATAAGGTAATGTGACCGAAAAGAGCCATGTTGTTTTTGTATTGTAGGGCAACAATAGACTGCAATTTTTGTTAGTTCTTTTATTATGAAATTTCATTATATGTTTCAAATCAATCAAAGGCTTTTCCTTGTATTATGACCAAACGTTTTCATTATAATTCAAGTTTAGGGGGGCTTTCAACCGTTACGTTATTTTACTATGTTATATGTTCTTTTAAGTGAATACTTTTGAGGTGTTTGTTTGTGCTGTGTTTTTGTATAAAAAAATGTATATAAAATAATTTACTGTGCGCTATTTGGTTATAACTATGAAGTTGGAGGTAGCTCCAGACCGACAATATGGTCCTTATTGTATTTATTATTGTTATCGACTTAATTTATTTTCATTGTGCATAATAAAGAGTTTTTATTTTATAGATGTTTTTATAATAGTATCTTTTTATCCAACTAAATGTCGAGACTGTAACTCTTAATAAATAGTTATATCATCAAGAAGTTTGAATTACAAATATCCGCAAGTCACAGAGCTGCTTCATCGTGATATCTATGCTTACTGACTGCTGCCGAGTAATTACACTGGCAACAAACTAGAACGCAACAGTGCTCGCTCGCCGTCTATGCATTGTTTTATTGATAGCAATGGTTGCTACCTTTCTTCGAGAAATCTAATGCGAAGTTATTTGTTACACCCACGCTGAAAATTTTAAAGAGTCTCTTATCATGGAATTGACTGAAGGTTTTTTTAGTAATCATGTATATATATTTTCTACATTTCTTTTCATAAAGATTTGTATAACTATAACAAGAAAACTAATGAATGGCATACCTATTATTTACGACTAAACGACATACACTACTACACCGAATGCCTTAATCTTAAATCTGATATTCAACTAACAAACTCACATAAAGTTCCAGCATGGTTGACACGGTCGAGCAACATTAGTGAGTAGTATTTCGAGTAACAAATTGCCCTTTAACGACCAACTGATTGCAGTGTGGCCATCACTCAAACCCCGAGCCAAGAGGCATGTACGCAGTAATAGGCACATGCGTCGCTTTCACATGAAACTGCTCTATACCTCACACTTCAAGATATATGTATGTATGCTGGTAGGATCGAGAGGGTTTTCTTCTATACGGAGATTATAACGACATGGTGTCAAGATAAATTCTATTATAAAATATTTAATGGACTGCCTCGGTGGCGTAGTTGTATTGCATGCCCGGTACAATAGCGCTCTGAGGTCCTGGGTTCGAATTCCGCGTCGGGCAAAGTGATATTTGGGTTTTTCTGCTCAGTATCAGCCCGGAGTCTGGAATTTGTGCCCGATATGGCGATAGGCTCGCCCCCTATCACATCATGGGACGGAACATACTTGGCGAAAAGTGGGTGCCCTGTTGCGCCTCTGCATACCCCTTCGGGGATAAATGCGTGATGTTATGTATGTATGTATAAGATCTTGGAATATAATAATTTGTTATTATTATATTTACATAGGCTAAAACATGTTATTTAATAATCGCGAAGTGCGCGAAATGACTCTAATGCACTTGATGGTAAGTGGAGACGGGTCTAAATAGAAGATGAATCTAAATAGAAGATTAATGAAAGATGATTATGACTTAGCAGTCGATACAATTATGTCGATTTGTTTGAAACCAGATTAACATGCAAAATTGTTTGTGCCGTTAATAACTGATTGTTTCTATTAAAATAGGCTATCACTTTCAAAACAATTATTTCTCTATAGTAACATTTTAATATATATGTGTACCAATTACCGCTACAGTTCGATAAGTATAAGACCATCGACGTAATTTAATTGTATAGTCGGAAATGACGAAACTATAAGGTGTTTAGTTTCGCACCGTTAAAAATACAACGACTCACCGAAAAGAATGACGTCCCAAAAACTGAATAAACACTGGCCAGTCGCAAAACGCGAATTACATAAGCTTTGGCCTTACGTGTATCACTAGTTTTTTTAGTGTGTATATTTTTACCGCTTCCTCTGGAGCGTATTTCGAGCATTGTATTTAAAAACATAGCACAGGAGCAAAAGCTTTAAGTCATACTTAAATATAGGCTATTCATCGACAATAGATACTAGAGTACTGTGAAACTTCAGAAAAACAAAATAGAACAAAAGTAAACGGCCACACACATATTTTTAGCTGAAACTTGTATAAAATTCTCACCCGTTATCATAATATTATATATGCCTAATCTAGTAAGTTATGACTTCCGAACCAGCAACGGATTGTATTTTCAAAAGGTGGCTTTTGTACGTAAACTGGGGACAATAAATCATGCTGAGGTAAGCCCTGTGAATATTGGGAGCGGTTTAAGCTCGATTCTTGTGGATTGATCGATTGACTGCTATTTATATCTTTAGATAGTATTAGGGGATGCAAAATATGTGTGGTTACGTGACACGCGTCATTCGGAGAGAAATTGACGTGATAAAAAACGTTTTGACTTTGATTAATTAACTGTTCTTTACAAAGAATAATTAACGGTTATAGAGTGTTTAGATAGGAAAAATACACAATAAATTATTTAGATTTGTTGGAATAAGTCTATGTAAGATAACTTATGTGTCATATTTAAATAATCGCAGTAGTAGACTCTAGACTGTTTATATTTAAACCATTTTTATTAGATAATATGTTCTGATATAATTACTTCTTTATAAATTCAAATATTACATACGTTGTCAAAACCTGAATCTAAAAAAATACCCAATATAGGTTCGCTACGAACGATACAAGAAACACCTGATTTATTAATACACAGAGGCTTTGGACAATTCGATGTCAAAATATATTTTGGAGCGAGCCGCACGGAAATCTATTGTGCCGCGAGAAAAATGTAAGATGTAGCCCTTTATATTCGCGCAAAACATTTCTGGAATATTCTGCAACAATTTTTCTGCCCGCTTTTAACAACAACGAATGAAGAACACACTGTGAGTAAATTTATTGCTACACAAATTTGGAAAGTGGCTATTACCGAATTTCTCGGTTTGCGTTTGTCTTACGGAGTTTCTCCAAGTTTAATCTCATTCGGTAGTTGCTACTCACCAAATTAGTGGTTAATAATAGCTTTTTATCAGTTGTTATAATGATAAAGATCATTGATAAAATATGGAATCTTTTACTAGTTTAATGTATCCAACATTAGATTTCATTTATTTTGTGTTATCGGTTTATCCGCACTAGGTCGGAGAAGTAATTAAACAAAACTTATTTCAAAAAGACCTCATACGAGAGCTATCACATTAAGTTTAACATTTATTGGTGACCATAATTCTTAATGTATGAAACACGATTATAAAACGTACTTAAAATCCTGTCCAACTGTTTAACATGCAAAAAACAACTTTGTTGTCCCAATTGCTTAGGAATTTTGTTCGTATTATACATAATGAAATCAAAATTGCACCGCTTTGCCAGGCCTTTTTAAATAACCGAAAATGTAGATTAGGACGTAAAGTAATGTAGAATAGAGTTGACAGGTCTGAGGTTTACGTCACTCGCTCTTAATCCAATTATAACCCTTGAGATTTTCGGAATCAGTATTCGCGAGAAATATTGCTATACATATCTTACGACAAATATTTTTTACATATTGGATAGCTTTGAATTTAATGTTGACAGGGGACAATCAAGAGTTTCCTATTACGACTTCGATTGACAATAATTTCCCTACGTGCGATAGTTGAGCGAAGGATCAATACATTGAAAAGCGAAGACGAGGGTAGACTTATAATGTTATGTATGGATGGGTTTGAAATAAATATTACGACTACATGACTGTTTTGTTTTAGATTTTTTACTGATATTACAATGTATCCTGCCACGCTAAATAGCTTATGACTACTGCTGTGTTTCATTGGTGGCCGAAGCTCGAAGCCTTTTGTGTGCTCTACCCTCATATGTCTAAAATAAACAATTTTATATGCAAACGTGTGCCCGCATCGTCGACACGTGAGAACTTTGTTGAGGTGATTATAAGAAATATCCGTTATTGGTCTAACTATGCCTACATGTGCATACATATCTGCACTAAAACATGTGCACGAGATGCGATTTCTCTATCAAGTTTGGCATCGTGATATGACATTGTTCTGTGTTGCTATTAAGCCACAATAGCTTATTCCGATAAATCATTGAGGTCAGATAGTAGATATTGTGGATAGTAGATATATTCTTGCGTTCTGCCTTCATATTAATATACATTTGGACACAGTGTAAAGCCCGTTTTGCTACGCCAGTAAAAACCATACATTGTTTTAAAAAAACCAAGTTATATCTTTTCAAACAATATTACGCATTATTTGTATGAAGTTAAAATTATATGTATGTAGTTATAACAGAAAGAGAAAGCAGCAGTTTTCCATCTCTTAGCGATAAAGGGATATTTCGGGTAATTTGAGTCCATTTTTCACAGTTACACAGCTATATTTGTGAGGTAAAAATATTTTTCTTTGATGAATGTTGGCCATAAGGACGCGCAGGCCTTGTTATTAACGAAGACGAATTACGTCGCCCAATGACCGTGGGAAAGGTGCTAAAAAGCTTTTGTGTCCTGTTCATCACTTTTATATCAAATTATACCTGTATTTCGAGGTACTTAGTCTGAAATTTAGCTATAAATTCATATTTGTGGAATACGTATATACTATAAACTAATGTTACTAAGATAATAATGATAATTGTATTAAATCCTGTAAGAATTGTAGACGCCATTGCGCGTATATGTCGGATACGGCAATCTTTTTTTCAAACACAAAACAATTAATCCTTATGGAGAATGGGTTTTTGAATATCGTTAAATAGTTGAAGTATAATAATATAATAAATCCAAAACCGCAACTCAACAGGCAAATAACTCGAGGTATTGAATGGGTTTTGCATGATGTGAAAGGTATGCCGATTTATTCGCACAAATGGGCAAAATGTATAAAACTGCACCCGTCCATCGGCTGTCAGAGCCACGTCTATTCGAAAAAATCACGGAATATGAAGTTCGTAGTGGACTAACGTTAGCAGTTAAATTTAAATACAGGTTTATTCATGGATAAAGTTTTGATCGTAATTTTTAGCTCGGGGTATTAGAAAATTATAATTTAAACAGTCACATAGATCTGCTATTCTCTGAAATTATTGTACTGATTATGTAACTTCGAATAGAACTAATAATAATATACAAGGTTATATAATCCCTGAGAACTGAATAATTTTTATTCCAAGATGGTTACTTTTATACTAGGTACGTACTTCATCGTGGGCAGAGTCGCGAGCAAAAGTTATTAGACGACATAAACCTAACACAAAAGGAATTCTCGCAGTGGTTGATAAGCCGATTTCCCCCCAAAAAAAAAAACATAAAAGGAATCATCAAAATCTTATTTAATTTTTGAGGAGTTCTCCTTATCTTCTATGTCCAAGGTCCTATAGCAATGAAATTAAATTGGGACCTTTGCGAAGCTATATGCTATCGCGTGCAAAAATAATAATTAAAATTAGACCATGGGGTAAAGAATTATAGCTGTACAAACATAAAAAAAAATTACGACTCAAAGAGTAACCTTCTTTTGAGTTTGTTAAAATTTAAAAAGACTATTAACGTAGATATCGTTAAAAATATTTTATTTGACATAACTTATAAAGCATCTCATTATATTTTTAAATTGAAGCTAAATTGCTTGAAGCTATAAAGGAATAATAAAGCGCAATATTTTTCAGTCTTATAGTTCGCATTTCAAAATTCTGCAGAAGCATTATAATATCTATTGAAATATTTTATAAAAGTATATTCTCTTTCAAATGTCATTATCTTTTAGATTTAGATTTAAATAAAAAATAATTGGTCTGCATAGAGATATTGTTTTGCTTGGGTACCTATACGTCATTTATATACTTAGGTATTGTAATTAATGGATGCAATTCTGAATATTATCTTTAACAGTTTAGTGGGACGTATATTCGTAACTTATGATAAGATTTACGCACTCACTCCCATATTCCCGTAGGAGCAGTGAGTACATCACCCAGAGTTGGGAAAGGTACGTTCCATCTCTTATATGATTGATGGCAACCTTTTCGCCATCTTCTTTCTTCACGCATCCATCTTGACGTTACTTAGAATTGAATCTCCCTAGTATTTGCTTTATGTCAGTTTGTCTTGGAATGTCAATGCTGGTATCTTTGTTTGCTTGAGGTCTAATGTTACATTTGCTCACAGGGTCGTTCATAGAGGGTCTCTGCCTTTCAACAGATTCACGGTATTTTGTACTTAATTTCTCTTCACTGTTTTTGTTTATTACTATATTTCCTGTGGTTTATTTTTAAAAGCTTTCGCATCTCTCGTCTGTAGATATGATGATATTATCGATGATTTCGAATTAAAAATATACCAGGGTTTGTCTGGTTAAAAAATATTTTCGACTTGGCCTCCAGTCTCATATTTAATAGTCGAATCATTAGTAAAATAAACAATATTTTCTTTAAGAGAGCTTACTAAATAAATTATGCTACTAATACTAACATATTAGAAGTCACTGACATTCAGTCATGCGGGTTTAGGTTCCAAGTTAATAAGTTGTGCCGAGATGCTGCGCAGTCACCCAAGCCCCGATCTCTCCTGTTATCAACTAATAACGCGTGTAGGCAGTAATCTACGGAGAGGCCCTGCCACAGATCCCTTGGCTGTTCAGTTAGTTATTGCCAATCAAACATTCCCGAACTTAAGTGGTTAGGATTGAGGGCTACAATTAATTCGAACTTCTTGTTGATCATAACTTTAAGAAATTCGTTGAATTTGAGATGTTTGCGGCGAAATAATTTCGATAGAAAAGTTCTTAATTTTTTAAAATCTGTTCTGATGTAAGAAACTTATTAATAATCCTTTCTACATCTATGGATGTTACGATATCCAATGGAATGTGAAGTCTTGGATATGTAGTTATTACACGTAATAACGACCATAGTCAACCAGAAACCTCAGTCTGAACACAATACAATTCTCAATATTAATTATATTAGGCATGGAATGTCCTAATATTAATTTAATCATAATTAATTAGTTGCACTAATAAAAGTTAGTGAAGAAAGCGCAAATATTTGAAAATTGTATCAAATCAAATGAATCGTGAAAAGCTGAGCAGCATAACGACCTTCACCGAAGGACTTTTGAGGGATTTAGAATAATAGGTATAATTGCGTTGCGCACTTTACGACCTGCTACGAACAGATTAGGTTAAGCATTCACGATTATTTTCATTTTCTTACGCGTTTGAACTTAACTACAACTGCATTAAATTAAGTCATTAATGTGATTAAAAGATATCCTTAGATGTTTGTATTAGTTTTGCGTTATTTACATTACGAGATAAAATGTGACTGTATTCGCAAATTATAACTTTTTTAAATGATGAATTAACGTATCATTTGATGACAAAATTGTTATTAAAACAATTTTTTAATTATTTCTTAACACAACTAGCAACTTTATAGGTCCTATTTATAAAGAAGGTAATATAGCTCTGATTTATGATCAAATTAACTAACGTAACACAAGATAAGGCGGTGCAATAATGTATGTTAAGCCTTAAAATAAACGTAGTCTAAATGAGTGCGACCTGAGACTCAGTGTTGGGAGATTCTTACATTTTACGAGCTAAACGAGGTAATGCCATTTTCAAGCTTCGTTTCCTTCTATTATCTGTACGAACAGACAGTAAATCCTGCAATACACTTATGGAAAATTTTATCACGTACCACGCAGTATTTCCAGAAATAATTATGGGGTTAATGTTTTGAACGCGTGGGGGCGAACAGTGGAGTTTAAATATAATATGTGACTGTAGATACCTTGTATAAGCTAAGATGGCTCACAGTGTACAAAAAAAATTGCTTTTCGTTAGGAGTTAGTCACTAGGTGTCAATAAACAGAGCAAATGTCAGACAAAATTGAATTTTAATACTCATTTATCGAATGGGAACGTTATTTAAGGAGCAGACACCCTAATCGATGGCTAACGCAATTCTGCAGTGTAATCAACCGCATTAGATTCCCACCTCTGGCCACAGCTAAATTGTTAATTTAGTTAATAGCCACAATTTGGGGTCGAATCGGTCCCGTCCCGAAATAGAGCGGCACCTCTTGAATACGCTGTATAAGTCCTTAATCAATTTGAAATTTTAATGCCTAGTGTGCTTGTGATCTACAAACATTTCAGGTAAAATCCACAGAAAAGAGGCGTAAGTCGCTTTACTTTGAGGCAGATATGATTAGCTCTGTTTAGTTTTTAATTATTTCATTTAATTAGATAAATTCCTATTAGTTTTTATCTGATGTTATTTTTTTTGAAGTATTTTAGTCCATCAGATTATAATTTTACTTGAAAAGTTGATGGATTATATGGGAACACTTCACGTAAATTTATCAGTAAATTACATTTTTGCTGTTGCTTGTTACCTAAATTTAAGGTACTTATAAATTACTTGTTTCTTTGATCAAAAATACAAACTTGTTTTAGTCAAGCGTCTTTCTAGACGACAGTTACAGTTTAGACGTCAGTGAAAGTATTGCGGTTAAAAATAATACATATTGTAATCACATGCAAATATCATTTGAGCACACTAACCAGTAGTTAATGAAAGTTAAATATGAAAAGCGCTGTAACATAAAACTTATTTGCTCAAGTTTAAACACATTTATAAATTTTTAATAAGGCTGGTTGAACTTGTGCAATCATTTATTCACAAAGTTTTGCTTTTCTTCACATGCCCGTATGTACCGTAAGAACGGTGGTTAAACAACCTGTCTTCAATAGAATTTTTCCTTAAACACACTTCAATATTTCATGGTGCGTATAACATTAAAAGTTATGAATGGTTTAAATGTTGCATCAGAGATTTTTAAGTAATTATTACTTCTTTAGAACTGAATACGTAAAGGAATATTAAAAATTCCTATGTAAATTTAGTTTTTTTTTTATATTTCTAGTATTTTTTTTAAAATGTTTACAGTTCGTAACATTTTTTAATAACAAAATGACTACAGTAAGTCAATACTTACTTTTAGCCACTAAACCAATGGTTTAGTGGCTAAAATGGCATAGTATGATAAGTATTTTGTATAGTATGATAAGTGTTAGAGATTTGTAATTGATTATTAGTGATAGTCAAGGCTGCAGATACATATACCTGTCAGAGAAAGCACCTACGAGATATCATATTAAAATTAAAATAATGGCATTCACCGTAGCCCTGGTCCTCAAATCTACTAGAATAGTAATTGTTAGACTTTACCTTTGTAAAAAATATTAATGACCTATTCACGTTTTTCTCATGCAGACAAAGTCCATTAATACGCATTGTTACTGCATTTATGAGGCATTTTATGTTTGTTTAAAACGAAGGCGATGATTTTGTATGCCTTTATTTTAAAATATACACGATCTATTAAAAACAAAAATCCCGGGAAGAAAGCGGTGTGAAACACTCTGGGTTATGGACATTTTAGGTCAAGACCACCCTCCAGCGGTGCGTGTACTACGGATCTAAAAAGGTCACTTTAGGAGATAACATCACAAGAAACATACTACGTTTCTTACCTAAAAATGTATTCTTACATAAAATAAATACATATAAAACTGATAATACAAAGCTGAGAAAGGGTTTAGGTGATAAAATTTGTAGGTCTTAGGAATATTTTTATAATTTTATCCGGCTATTTAACTATGTATTACCCATATAGTGATTTTCGCGATTACTTCAAACTAATACCAACTTTTCACAATCTACATTCACGATTTTAGTAAGAAAATGACAAAGCAGTATTTAGTTAAAAACTAATTAGTACAGTTATAAGGGAGTTAGTATATTGACTATCCAAATACGTTTATGTTGTTGACAAAACGGTTTGGCAAGCATGGGTAAGACGGCGCGGCGCAATATGTGTTAGGTTGGTGGTTATATTACGAGATCAAAAGGAGGCAGGAAGCGCGAATCTGACTAAAATTATATTTGGGTTCTGTATGAAATGTATCTATACCGCGAGATAGTTGCCACTACGAGAGATGTAGGCTCAAAAATGTTTACCGTTCTATTTAGGTACTTACAACATAATGTAACTTTACGTATCCAAAAAAATAATTATTGATATTTTCCACTCTATCACATTAAAGTCTTATATTTTAGAGCAAAGCTACTCAGCCCCTGGAATACTACACTACTATAAAATTAAAACTGGTTTCAGTGACTGCAGCCACCGACAGTTTTATGGGAGAATAATGTTTCACGGCAATAAGTAAGTACGGATGCTATATCCGTGCGGGACCTAACAGCGAAGGTATTGTGGTCATATTTTTTATCCTACTATATAATGCTGATGTTAATCTTCATGCAGGTTTAAAAGTAAAGATAGCATTGGCTGGGGCGCAGCAATATCAACGCGCGCAAAGCACGAAACGATTTAGATCGAATTTGTTAATAGTACCTAAACGCTATAATCATATTAACTGGATTTAATCTCACGTTATCGTGAGAACTTACATGTAAAATAATTCTGATGTAGCGTGATTGCATAGTTGCTGATGTCGTTAATGAGCTATAGATTTCTGATCAAAATATGATCAAAGTTAAATTGAGCGCAACACAGGAATTTCATCTTTATTTTGAATCATTAGGATTTGTAAGAATACTTATTCAAAAGCGATCCAAATTTACAAAAAAACAACATTTCTCCTACATACGTCGTCCGAGGACAGCCGACGTAATTTTGACAACTGGCCAACAAAGTCACTATCCACACTAGACTTAGCATCAAGTTTAAGCTGATAGTCACTTTTCCGACCTACGATTTACATTATATTTATATTTTTAACCTTCTCTCTTACATATCTTGTGTAAACAAAATACGCAATCGTAAGATATTATGAGTATTTTACATGTGACAGACAGCCTTTCCTATCGTGTCTGGGAAGCAGTGCTCGCGATGAAATAAACGACGTTAAGTGACTTTTATTTATTCTGCTCATGCGATAAGCGTGACGTGCGTTTTTATGAATTGTTGGCTGAAAGATTGAACTTCCATTGTTGCAGGATTTTTTTATAAACAAGGCAATGGATTGATCCAGTTGTTAAGTGAATACAAGAGAAAAAGTGTGACTGTAGAACAATTACGTTGAACATAAATATAGAAAAGTATTTTCGATAAATATTTAATATTAAGAAATAGACACAGGCTGCGCAGTCGTTTTGTATTTCTCTACGGAGTGGTCAATTAGATAGGAGAATTGCTAAGTTCATCCTCTTCGTCGCTCATAAAAATATTAAATAAATTACCAAGGAATATAAAATGTTTCTGTTATACGTCACTTCTTATAAAAGCGCTAGATATTATATTAAAAATTTTCATCTTTGAGAGGTTCCATAAAATAAGAATTTAAAATTCTATGTACATTGTGCACCAACAAAGTGCATCCGTCTGCTTTTAATAGCTCGGATTACACTTACCGTGAGGTGAAAATAATTGTTTTTAGAACAATATTCATCAGTATAACGTTTGTTTTAAGAATGAATAACTTATTTTTAATCATTGTGTTTATAATAAAGTATGTTTGTATTTAATTGAACAATATTATGATTATCTGTTTTATGCTAAAATAATGTACATTATCACTTGATTGAATGTTTAAAAGTGGCCAATCAAACAGCAAACACCGTGAGGGATCAAAGCAATATCTTACGGTGAAGGTACGAGTATTTGTTGAGGGATCCCGTGAGGGTCGCGAAAGTTTTCCATCGCAACCGCAGCAGGTCGATTATACCCTTCATTCAGCGACCTGATTACCCTAACTCTTGACCAGCGCCGTAGTTGAGAGTTAAGTTTTATATTTTGTACCCAACTAGTTAGTAACCACTGTATACCAGGCGAAAAAACTACATAATGGATCATTCTTACGAGTCAAGTTCGCTAACCAGCCTACATGATATGCCTGCATAATCATGGCTTCTGCCGAAGAACATAGCGTTTTTATTTAGTCAACTTCATACTTATAAGTTATCATTTCGCCATACCAGTTTGTAATCTAAATTGATTCTAAACTCTTGTATTATATAGGGTTTACATACTATTACCAAAGTCCGGTAATGCATTTATGGTTCATTTACTATTGTAATATACGGACGGCGATGACCATTAATTTAAAGGCCCTTGCTCGCTTATCTCCTCCATTAAAAAAATTGCGGAGAGGCTTTAATAAATAAAAATAATTTATGCATCATGTAGGCGAATGAAATTTCACTTATGATGCGTCAAAAGGTTATATAAATAGTTCTTTAACTAAATTTAAATCATTTATATAACTGGACTTTTCAAAGTAGGGATAACAATTGAAAAAATACACAGGTAAAACGAAAGTAGCTAATTAAGTAAGAACACACTAGAAATTCTATTTGAATAATGAGATGTAAGTAATTTTTCTGTCATTTCATGCACTAGATACTTTTGTGGTTTTACGTTAATATTTTTACTATAATTTCGTACAAAAGCTTTATAAACAGTGGTTTAGTAAGTATAATTTGCAACAATTTAAGCATAAGCCTCCAAAATTAAAAGCCAATTCAAATATAAGTTTTCACATCCTTCTTCGTTTTGAAGAGTTCTCTGTTGCATTTTCAAGGTCAAACTACAATATTTTTAGTATGTTAAACCTTAACTGAAACGAAAATAAAAAGAATCCCATTTGATTTTGAAGTGATCCCCTCTGCATCTTCGAAGTCTAACGTCCTATACCAATAAAATTAAAATGGGACTATTCCGAAGCTATGCGAAATTTAAGGTTTAATGAATCATTTGAATCGACTCAAGGTGTAAAACACTAAAAAAGCTCTATGAACAATAAATAACCTCTCGGCGTTGGAGACGTTTTATTATGAATAGCTAGTAATAACTGACTTCACAATCACGGTAGCGGCCTATGTTCTATGTTCTTTTGGTCTTTGTCAATTTTTAACAACATCCGGGATTGGTAGTAAGTAGTTATTTTGTTAAAAAAGAACATAAAAACACTACCGAAGTTCTTTCAATTCGTGATAGGTGAACACAGTATCTACTTACCCATGTATATAGAAAATAATACTGTAGACTGCAATATTAAAATCGCGCTTCATTTTGATTATACAATGTCATTGGAAGATAAAGATTTTGCTCTATTTTTTTTAATATTATCATAATTAGAGTATGGTGATATTATTATTACCGTAGTCTGTAAAGGCTCTAAATTTACATGAAAAGACTAATATTTAATTCTAGACATGTCTAGATCATAATCCCTCATTCCGGCTCTGGCCTGATCTGTAGGTCTGTGATTTTAACAGCGCGCACTACAGGGAATGATGTGTGCCGTGTGTACGCAAGGGAAATGCAAATTACGTATTTAATGAATACTAATATTAGGGTTCAATCAATATTAATGATCTGATGACTCAAGCGTGACATGAATTGGTTTGTTATTTATCATTTAATCTTGTTGAATACATTGAATACAGTATTACGTATGTATTAATACGTGCCTGCTGCTTTTGTTTTATATTATAATAATAATAAATCAGTCCTGTATAATATACTGTCCCACTGCTGGGCACGGCCCTCCTGTACTACTGAGGGGGTAGGCCTTAGTCCACGACACTGGCCTAGTGCCGATTGGTAGACTTCACACACCCTCAAAATTCCTGTAGAGAATTTCTCAGGTATGCAGGTTTCCTGACGATGTTTTCATTCACCGCTAAAGAATGCGATGATTAACAAAGAATACACAGATAACTTGACAAAAATCAGAGGTGTGTTAGGATGTGAACCTGCTGACATTAGTCTCGGCAGTCCGTTCCACGCTCAACTAGACTATTGCCGCTTTTGTTTTACTTTATAATTTTGAATAAACTAAAGAAGAAAGGGATAATTATGATATCATATTTTAATGAACGTAGAGCAATTTTCGTTGAAGGTCGGACTCTGTCTAATGACATAAATTCAGACAAAACTAAACTTGGTTGAGTTGATCATTATAAACATTTTAATTACGAATTTATGATAATTCTCGATGGAACGAGATCTGCACAACTCGGATATTAGACGCCCACTAAAGATTTAAACTAAATTAGCTAAACAAAACATTGTTATATATTACCTTTTAGATGTCTTCCAACATTTAAATTGCGATTACTTAGTAATTGGATCTAACTAGAAAATTTCGCAACTGTTTTCAACAAGCGAACCTGCTAATGGAAATTTGTATTTAATGTTACAGAATGTTTATTTGAAAACTTATGTTGCTGTGTTCTCTTACATTTATTTTCTAATTTCCCCGGGGATATCCTAAACGCTTTATGTTACACCCACTTCAGGAAAATTCGATTTTAAATTAACGACTTCTCCGAGAATGACCAATAAATATTTTTATTCCGCCGAATGTATTTTAAGAATTGGAACTGGTGGAATATCTTAAATTATTTATTTCTTTTGTTTCAACTTTATCGCTTGTTTCTGTTCGCATTAATGAGGGCTGAACAAGGTTGTGTTTCGGTACAATCACCTTCAAGATATTCATATTATAATGTAGGTGCTTACAGAATTATACGCGGGAAATCCACAGAGAACCAACTCGGTATTGTGTCAAAGATTTTAATGAACTCGTATCCGCGAACTTGGCCGATGTTACTACCTAAAGTATATCTTGAATCTTCATTGAAAAGCGGGTAAGGTAACCTATATTGCTCTTAAGCAAATATTCACCTCATGAGTTATTCAGGTACGTACTTCCTGCACTAGTGTTATTTTATAGTGTTTCAGTAAACTTCCACTATGCACGATGTCCCCCTGAGGGACGATTTTGCTACTCCGGAAGCCGTGGATCGCAGAGTTAAAAAAAGGAAATGGATAATTCCCCTTACGCGGTGAATCGTATCCCGAATACTAATTTGTTACATTATTTTGGCTCCAGTAGTATAGCGAGAGAAAAACAAATGCCGCTTTGTTTTCTGCGAAACCTACCAGAGATTTTTCATTGCTAATTAAAAGTGCCGGAATCTGGTACAGCGAAATTGTTTTCCTTGCTCTGTACATTTTTGATATTTCAATTTCATTAGGAGTATATTATTTCTGAATATTTTAGATTTACAGGACGCAATCTTAATTTAAGTATAATTTATATATTTACAGCGTCTTAATTTGAAGAAGGAAATACCGTTACAGCACCATTCATACGAATTATAGATCCTCTTAAAATCGTTAATGTCAATATATATTTGGCGTGAGGCCAGGCTTCTATCATAGAATGTTCATTAATGATGCTATGTCCCAGGCGTAAGAGCGTCCATTTAAATTGATTTTTGTACAAATTGTGCATTATATTCCCGTATCAATTACAGGGTGTCCACTCAACCCGTTAGGCAACAAATGTCGCTTTATCACTCTGAGTTGACAACGCATTTTAATTTCCCGATTTTTTACCTATAAATTGTGGTTCAGGTAACACTTTAAAACCCATCGTGATTTATATTCGATACAATGTGTATCAGTGTAAACTATTGACATTGCTGTAATGTATGTAATAATATGCTTTCGTGTATCAAAAAATATCTGAAAAAATATTGTTTTTTTTTTTATATACGGCACGGGAAATTGACCTCACTGCACCTGAAGGTAAGTGAAGTAGGGTCCAAGAGAATGTCGACTGACGAAAGATGGCTACCTCTCGACAGTCGACACAAGTATGCCGGCCTGTTGGAATCGGATATGCACAGGCTGATCCCGGAACGCGACACACTTGCATGGGTGGATGCTATCCGGGCGGATATAAAATATATCCCACCAATAGCAAACAACAGTAATACTGAATATATTAAGCTTAATAATGTGTACACAATCAATTTCACGATTCTTTTGTGTATATAATTGTGAAGACAATGTGGCTGACATCAAAGCGTTGCGATTGAAGAGTTCGCATCTCGAGACTCGCACAGCTTCCACGGAATCTGACGTTAATGAACGTCACTGCCAATGTAATAACGCTTTGTACCCGGCTTTATTCATAATTTCATCAAATCAGCTTCTGTTGGTACGGGTTGAGTTAATGATCAATGATAATTAAGGTTGGAAAATCTTAGTTACTAAAGAAATAAACAATAGGCTCAGTTAATAAAATATATTAAATATTTTAATTTTTGTTACAGAGTTAAATAATTTTATTTATTACATAAACGACAGCAGTAAAACAAGTAAATGTAGTAACGTATTAATTAAATACTTTTAATAAAATTAACAGTTATCCGTATTACACATATACTCACGCCTCTTATCCCCGGAGGGGTAGGCAGAGGCGCACTGAAGCCGCAGTGTGATTTCGTCCTATGACGTGATAGGGTTCGAGCCTATCGCCATATCGGTCACAAATTCCAAACTCCGAGCTATTACTGAGTAAAACCCAATATCATTTTGCCCGACCCGGGGATTGAACCCGAGACCTCAGTACTGCAATCCAACTGTAATACAACGCCATGAGGTTGTCATAGCTATATTTGTTAATTTCACAAATTTATCGCTTGGAGAATTTTCTTTAATATGCTCAACGACGTTTCGAAAACACAAAGATAGTTTATGAGTACGACAACATGAATGCTTAACCGAGAACACAATTTGGAGTAAATAGCTCGTCATTACACCGTAACGATGTTGTGTTTTGCATAAAGAGCTACTTTGTTATTTAAGGTCCCGTTTGAGGCTCCAGTACACACCATCCTTTTATAGTTCACCGAGCATAATGAAATGCGATTGATATTGAAAATGTTTTTATTTTAATAGTTATTTAAAAAAAACACGGAACGCAAATTCTCAATTTCGTTTACTTTGGTTTTAAAACCAAACTACTGAACCGATATTAAAAATGTTTCTATGGACCAATGGGGAAGCATATTTTTTCAATTTTTTTTTCCAAATTGTTAGTAAATGACGATGAAGTTTGAGGTAATAAAAAAAACAAATACACGTTGAATTGACAACCTCCTCCTTTTTTTGACGTCGAATAAATAAGAACATATCTATGTCACGCTTTTCCTATACATATATGATTTTGAAATACATTTATTTATAAAATTGGTAACCGTAAATTAAACTCGTTGCGGTATACCAGTGTAATATGTATTTTTTTTTATATCGCCGCATAATCGTTGTTCATAAGTTGTTTACTGTTGTCATATTAAAGATACTTCTAAATGATACAGACGCAAGGTGAGTAGTATTTTCATAGCAAACATAGACTAAGTTCACGGCGGTACTAAAGACAAATAGGGAAGGGTCCATTATTATGTAGAACATTGTGTGAAACTTTGTAAGAGCCTGAGATTACACGTCCTCAAAACATACATTAAAGTCCTTCAATATTTTTATTTTCGGGGTCAACAATGTTCTATATTCAATTTTCATGCGCGTGTGATCACCTACCATGTTTTCATCTCTTCTGCTATAAAATAAAGACTTCTATGGCTCGGCATTTTTTTTTCAACAGTATAGTCGTTTATCAATGTAAAGCTGTTGTCAAATATAGTTTAGTTACAAATAAAATGTTATTGTAATTTATACGTTCGTGACTAACCCACATTACATACGGGTTTAGTTGACACGTGTGGCTTATCTCTTCACAGGTGTCACAGACGTTATCTCCTTAATTTTGCGCCCGGGAAAGAATTTTCCACGATAGTTTTTCTTAATTTTAGTATAGTTGTATGATACCTTTTAAATTCCAATAATATCTACTTATTTATTACAAAGAATAAAAAATATTATTTGTTTGAACTATCGCATAGTTTGAAAATACTTGTAAGAAGTTTTATTTTCTTTAAGTTAAAGGCTAGTTTTACTACGAAAATTTAGTTTTATCGCGATAACGGAGTTTAACACAGACGGAGCTGCGTTCATAATCTATTTACAGTTAATTAATTATACTTGATTGTAATTATTGTTTCTGCTTTAACTTACAGGTGGACTTTATTAATTGGTTTGCATTTGAATTTTCTGTGGTAACTCGCATAACTATTATTCATTTGTTCGCGTTTCATTTGGTAAATAAAGATTTCTAACATTATTAATATTCTTTTGACATCTCTAAAGTTTTGTAAAATATAATATAATTTAATTTAAATTTAATTAATCTTCGACGTGGCTCACAACGATAGAGAGAGGTAGTAAAGAGTGAATGAGTGGCGCCGATGCGACGTCGAAGAGTGGACGGGCGCGGTGTCAGCGGCTCTCGAGCGCCCTCTACACTCCACTCACATGTAATCTCTTAACTGCATCATATTCAACTCGGGGACCACCATGTCGAGTAAAGACTTAATGGCGGAAAATCATTTTAAAATCAATTACTATGAAACTAGAGTCAATGACGTTATGACATGGTAGCTAAAATAGTTAGTGAAACGTGTTTATACTATTCCCTATACTCACCCCTAAAAGGGAGAGGCGTGATAATATGTTAATTCGAATTAAAAACTTTAAACATTTTTGATAACTTCTCCATTAGATGAAAAGTTATTATTTTTCACAACGAATTGTTTCAAAATACGTTGTTCTTTGTTTGAATTTAGCTGCTTGTTATGAGAATATCTCGATGGCGTAACTGCATTGCATACGCAGTTACAATTACCACTCTGAGGTGTCGGGGTAGGTAATATTGGGTTTTTCTTCTCAGTATCAGTCTTGGTCTGGAATTTTTTCCCGAAATGGAGATAGGCTCGCCCCCTTCACATCATGGAATGGAACACGTACGGAGAAAAACAGGTGCCCTAGTTGTAGTTCTGCCCTCACATTCGAGTATGACGTGATGGTGTTTTTTCCTAAGTGAATTTTATATAAATATATAGTTTAATAGCTTAGAGTGTGTACGCAGCAACACATTGATTGAGTATTTACGGTTAATTCAAACAACGTGGCGTCGATAATTAAGTTCAGTAGCGAGTAATTTACAACTATACGCCTATCTACCGACCAAAACTATTGCAGTCGTGCATAATGCTTTAGTAAATTGACGTACAAAATTATCAGATTCTAACTAGTAAAAAATTATTTAATACTGTTTAGAAACTTTATGTATTACTAAATCAATGATCAAATTAATTGATTCATTGTTCTGACAGTGAGTATTACAGCCTAAATAAAGACTAGTTTTGAGAATATAATAGAAGTTTGAGATGGGTATTCGATAGTTTGAAGATAGTTCTGTTCTAGGCCTATCGTTTCTCAAACATTTTCGTTGTATACGATAACTTTGCATCCTCCGTGTAGGATTTAACGAAATTAAAAATATAGTTTTTCTACACCTACCCAAACTGTGTTAAAAACAATAACTCTTCTTATACTACCCGTTTGTGGAAAAAATCAAATTAACATAAAAGTTATGGAAAAGGATAAAATATAGATCTCAGTATTAAAATGGCCTTTTATTGGAATAACCTTAAAAGCATTTCGCTCATTTGAATGAATCCTATCTTATACATTCATTCGGACTCTGAGGTGAAAGAATGTTGGTGAAAGAAATCACGCAAACAAGGATCGATAATTATCTTGACTCTGAAGCCATTAACCGACTATTGATGCGCATACTTTCAAAGAAAATCTGTGCGAATATTCAATTTTAGATACGGGTAGTTAAATTAATTCATTAATCATAATTAATTTGTCTGCATTAGTTTAAAGAGTTGTTTGTAACTTTCTTTGTGCGGTTTAATCTGAGGAACTATTTAGAACATAAATTCAAAATATAAGTGTTTCGTTACTATTGATAATGGAAGTGTTATTTTATTTTGATTACTTTTAATCCGGTGTTTTTTTTAATTACTATAACTACATTAAAACGACAACGTTCAGTTACTATTAATAAAGATAAAGATGGATAATAAAAAATAAACTCTACCTTGAGAACTGCCAAAATATCCAAGGAAATTCTTACCACGTGTTGTAAATTGTTTTTAAATAGATGGCAGTACTGTCGTACATTGTTTTAGGGACTTTTGTAACAGGCAAGTCTTTCCACGTGAGTGAAGCCGCGAATAACATGTAGTGCCATATATACTTTTATTGCTTTCTATCATTTCTCCATTCCAGTTTAAATTTAATATTTACTTACAGCTTTTTTACCGAACCATTAAATTCAGAGCCTTTCTGTATATTAATCTACTTATCAATCCTTAAATTGTTCTCACTGCTGGGCAAATGCCTCACTTCACCTCGTCCAATTTCTCCGACCCCTTGTCAGTTCTCTCCATCTCGGTTTAAATCCATATTTCCATCTTCCTTAGTCGGAATTGTGTTAATACAATAGTTTTAAAACTTCTCCCATCGCCGGAACTTTTAAAAGCCTGTTAATGTTTAAATTTGTTCGGTAATCGAACTTTGTCTCGGTTTTATTATGCCTATATAACACGTATATAACTGCTCACAAACTCTACCCATTGAGAAAGTTTCGAGCCGCACTCCAATAGGTTTGCCCAATCCGGGTTGCCGAGGATTTGAATCAAGCCTAAAGCCTGCATTTACATGTACCATGTCCGCCTGACAATTATTAAACCCAAGGCTCAGCAGGGTTTTAGGGTCAACCTTCAGAAAAACAAGTAGGGTAATCCCGCATCACGCTTTCCGCCTTTTTTATCCTGGCATTACTAAATAACGATGACTGAATTTTATGTATCAAATTTTACGCAAAATTTGTCAAATTAATTTAGCTTAAGTAAAATAATATTCTTCTCTGCGAAATTATATGCATACGTACATTTCATCACACAACAAACGACAGTACATTCAGAATAACTAAATAAAATATTGTAGATAGCTCTCATTAGGTCCAACCATTTACCATACGCATTACTACAAACAATATAAAAACGTTGAGTGTACGCGATGATTGCCCGCGGGATCTTTTTTAAAAGCGCTCGATGTCGTACCCTCATTTAGTTATGAAAAGAATGCAATTCGCAATTCAAGACGTGACGCCCCAAAAAACTTTCGTTATTGTGTTATATTGTAGTAAATTCTGATATTTTTCCATTAAAATTGTGTGTATTTTGTGTGTAGAGCGTTTATATTTTTATTGCTGTATAATTTTTCGCTAGTTCTCTCATGAATTGCTAACTTATTTGCGATTAACTATTTTGATTTATAAAATTTGCATTTGCTCCTTTGTATTATATAATATATTTATCGTTTTATTAATTGTTTTATAAGTTTTCCTTTGTGTGGAATAAAATAGTTTTGTTATTGTCAATTGAAGTATAACGTATTGTAAATCAAATTCGAAATCATTTATTGACATTTCAAAGAAACTTAACTTTTGCGATTTTTAATACAGTTTTGCATTTTATATTACTTTATAAAGCAACGCTATTAGGCAGGTATTCAATAACTTTTTGAAAGTACTGAAGGAAGTTGTGAATGATTTGTATGCAACGAGTTTCCAAGTACTGTGTGTTTAGAATTTTCTTTTCTCGAAGTCAGTGTTGGATATTGAAATCGCGAGATTTATGAATTCGGTTTCCGCAAATCTGTCTCATTATGAAGGATTAACTTTTTTTTATTATATGAATAACTATCGGAATGAGATTGTTTTGAGTTAAAATGACATTAGTAATATAGGCAATCTAGCCATAGTACCATTCATCATATTTTTAAATGTTTGAAAAATATAGACATATATACGACATCTTACATAAATATATTTTTTACCTCAATGAGGGTAAAGCTAATCTCATTAAGTCATTCTTAGTTAACTAACTATAGTCCTTAAAAGTCCTTCTATGGTTTTAAAACGTCTCTGTTCTTTTTCCGGTTTATAAAGCTATGTATGTTGATACAGTAATTGTTCTATCTGCGTACCAATTTGAAGGCCATTTGGCTTCTTTTATATTTCATGAGCACAAACGTAGAAACAACACAAATGATTTGTCTCTCACTAAAAAATAAACAATAGAAGGAATAAGCTTAAAGGTAACGAAATTACTTTGGCCATGTGGGTGTAATTAATTGGGAAAATAAAGACAGAGTATTTCAACCCCAGATTTGTCATTTCGGTACGCATAGGCTAGTAACTGGCTTATTCTCGTCAGATATAAAGCAAAATCCAAGTTGTGCAGAGTCGACAGAAACGTGACCCGAATTCAGATATTTTTTTGTTAACCCCACATGATGTACATTTGCATTTTGCCAAGTAAAAGTTTCGCTCCGATAAATTAAATTAATTTCGATTAGATTTTACTCAAGTATTGATTTAGGGAGGGTTTGTGCAAACATCTAAAATTTTTATATCCTCAGTGTTATTGAACATCTTAAGTTTTATGTAAAGGAAAGTATTTTACTATGTAATGCTGTGCTAATCAATCTCCCACTGTATATTTTATTGCCAAGCGTCAATGTGCAAATATTGAAACCCCATCTAAAAACATTGCCAAGAAAAATGAAAGTTAAACAAGCCACTGACTAATTTACATAGACTTACTGTCTACGCTTATTGTTGCTCTGCAGTCTTTATGAAATAAGGGAAGAAAGTCGACGATAAAGGAAAAAATAATTGTAAGAATAATGGCTCTAGGTTTAATTTTATTCCAATTAGTATTTTACGTTAGATGCAACCATAGGTAGCAATAGGCACTTTTACAAAGCATTGAAAATATTAGTTCGACATAATATGGCTTCGTTCACCGTCTCAATTTCATCGTTTAAGAGCTTAGTATTTTATATTAATATTTGGGCACACACTCACGCCTTTTATCCTGGAAGAGTTAGGCAGAGGCGAAAGTGGTGCATACACTTTTCGCTGTCTGTATAGGAGGCAAACCTAACAAATTCCAGATTCCGTGCCGATACACAGTAGAAAAACTCAATATCACTGTGTCCGACTTAGGAATCGAACCTGATACCTCATTACTGCAGTCATACCGTAACACAACTACACTACCGGGTGGTCTTATATACATATTAATATTTGACTCTACGAAATTTTAATCGAGATCATTTTTCGTAGTATTTTATCTAAATTAAGCATTGAAACAGATGTCTTATTGCTTTGTCTAATATGATTGTTTTTGGCGCTCTCTTTTTTATTAAATTAATCATTTATTAATATGTTTATTGGTGTACCCTTCAAGCTGGTATTAACTAGTAATATTTCAAACGTCTCATGGGAAATTTGTTATTCAACTTTATTTGGAATTTGACTTGATTGCCCATTTTTATGACGAATCGTGGTACGTATACTATAAAATGGTATATCGTATTGCGATAAGAATATCGTGTCTCGCCGCCAGTGGGATTTGATCTCGTTCACCTGCCCGCTCAACTCTTATATTGAACGGTCTATTTTATTTACCCTCCCCTAGCACCCATCTACGTTGTAATATTTGAAATCCTTCGTGATTCACGCAATATCGATTTATTTCTATTAACTTCATTATTTATTAATGACTTGCTAGTCATCTTGATCCACATGCGTATATACAAATTCTAAGTTTCAATTAGCAATTGCTTGTTTTGGAAAATACAAGATAAATAAAAACCATTTTAAGAAAAACATGAATTTACATTATAACAGACAACATTTTTCTTTGTTTATGATATTACAACATAAAAAAGACAAGAAAAGTCTACGTCAATAAAATGTAGAGATAGCGACCGCCAAAAACACGAAGGTCATGATTCTACAACAAATAGACGAGGCGTTACCCTGTTAACAGCGAGTTGTGTTAAATTTAGCCATTAAGCCTGAAGGACAGCCTTGTGCAAAGGGTGTAATAAAAATTTTATGTCTAACGGCTCTTACCTGCAGTTTTTCCTATAAATTTACGGGAACTGATGGCGTCGTATATTAAAAGGTGTTTTTAATTTTATTTCTGAATCGTACATTTTTATAGGCTAGTTATAGTCTACTGATGGAGTTATGGCCTATGGAAGCTCTTATCATAAATTCTGGAGCAGTGCTGTCAGGAGGACAATAAAATGTTTTAAGCAAGCGCAAAATTCAGTGAATTTATGAGCAATAAGGCCGCCGCTGCGTGAATCTGTTGGTTGAATGCTGGAATTTACAAATTTGCATGCAGTTGTTCCAATTTCATTTTAGTGAGAAAATGATGGAATCTAAATAGAAGCCTAGTCGAATTATTACATGATATCTGAGTGTGTCTATTTTTGCGTTGCCGGACCGACATAAATGCGGACAAGTTTTTAAAGTCGTCATTAATGTACAAATATTTTCATTCATTTTATTCGTTTTAATCGAAGTAACGTATTATTTAGCAGATAGTTGGCTTACATAAATCTAATTTATTCCCCAACACATTACTCGAGGCCGACATTATTCATTAGAAAGCAAGTGGCTCGTTTTGACATTCGTATAATGGAAAGATAAATATATCTTTGTGTAATATTTTCGCCTCCCACGAGGAAAAATATGAACTGTTGATCGCCGTAGTCTGAAGGTTAACCTCTATTCAGCGTTTACACTTCAATTTTCCTGGATAAAAGTTATATCTTATTCACAGTTCATACATATACGGGTCAGGGCGGCGTGGGGGAGTGACATCGCACAGTAGACTATAACAATTGAGATTTAAAGTACAATAATTTTATAAAAACTTTTTAGATATTCATAAACGTGCAAATAAATGTACAAAAACATAGTTTCTATATTTTATTACGGATAAAGACCCTATTTTTAATTGTATAGATTTCAGGAATCCTAACTTAATATATCAAAAACCAATTTCGGAACATCTCGTTAACTTTACGCGCGAAATAACAACGATAAAAATATCTTCCTTTTTAATCAACGCACATGACAGTTGACAGTAACTGATGCCGAGAGCCGACGAGCAGTAATTATAATATGACAAGATTTTTTTATCTGTTTAGTCAACCGATATAGTCTATTGAAATGTTACATTTTTAGGCCTTACCTTGCGTTTTTTAGAGGACGTAATTTTATTTTTTTGAAGTGTAGGGGGGGCAGTGTAAAGCTAAAACCATGTTTGTGGGGTCGCCACCCTTGTCCCACGGCCGCCATCTTGAAAAAAGGGGTTGAAATGGTTTTTACGGTGTATCTCTTAAACTATTTATTTGACAAAAAAAATTATGAACATTTTTTGTTGCAAATTAAATTCTCTACAACTTTTGTCCAGTAACTTTGTTGTCGTAGAACTATAAATAAAAAAGTTATAAGCGAAAATGTTAAGAAATTCAATGTTAAGCAATGTCCATTGCAACGCCATCAGAACGTGTGTTTATAAGGTTCATAATACTTTTTTTTTGTACTGTCATTACGTACAACACAAACCCGCGGTTGTCGGCTTGTACGCGAATTACTTGGATCCTGAATTGCTTTGGCACAGATGAAGCAATTGTTCACAAAAACAATTTTTACGAACTGTTTCGGAAGTTACTGTACATATTGCGTGTTATTGTTATTACGTGGACAATCGAACCGATAATGTTGTTCGTCGTCGCAGCAGCAGCTCCAGTAGTTTATCTTCAGTTTCAGAAGCTCCGGAGCCAGACTTTGATTTTGTGAACAATTGCTTCATCTGTGCCAAAGCGATTCAGGATCCAAGTAATTCACGTACAAGCCGACAACCGCGGGTTTGTGTTGTACGTAATGAGAGTACAAAAAAAAGTATTATGAAGCTTATAAACACACGTTCTGATGACGTTGCAATGGACATTGCTTAACATTGAATTTCTTAACATTTTCGCTTATAACTTTTTTATTTATAATTCTACAACAAAAAGTTACTGGACCAAAATTGTAGAGAATTTAATTTGCAACAAAAAATGTTTATAATTTTTTTTTGTCAGATAAATAGTTTAAGAGATACATCGTAAAAACCATTTCAACCCCTTTTTTCAAGATGGCGGCCGTGGGACAAGGATGGCGACCCCACAAACTTGGTTTTAGCATTACACTGACCTCCCCTACACTTCAAAAAAATAAAATTGCGTCCTCTAAAAAACGCAACTCCAAATGTAACTTTTCAATGGACTAATAGTGTGATCCTACAATTGGCGTAGCAGTCATTTTCCAGAGGTAGAGTAAGAGGGGGTTCAGAGTCCTAAACTAAAAAGTAAAAAGACATTTGTGTACTTGCATATTTGGTAGTTTTGGTCGTTTTCAAAATTTACAGTAGTAGTTGGCTGTCTCATAATCCTGTGGCTGGGCACAACGCAATTCTGGTGTAGACACGGTACACCCGACCGCCCTCTATATACAGCTATGGATCATATCTGGGTCGAATGGTTTAAACATACATAGCCACCTAGTTTAATGGAAACAATAAATTATTATGACTCACAAATTAATTTGAACTATTAGACTTTTATCACCTCGGACATTACCCGGTTGTTAGTAGCGAATGCTATAAAACATATTGAATTATAGCATAATTTCGCTACAGATGTAATGTTTTGAATGCTATTTAGGACATTACATTTACGCGTCATCGATATTTACAAATTTGGGTTATTGCGTAGATGTATCGTAGAAGTGGGAGAAAAGTTGTTTACATTTTATACATATAGATGGGTTAGCTTAATTTTATCCTAGCAGCGATCTGCCGGCACATTTTGCGTAAAATTACTTTTATTAAAGGTTACTGCTAATTAGGTAGACATGTTTATGCAGATATTACACGGTAGCAATTTTTAGTCAAGCAAATTTAATTTAGGTGACGATGCAATGTTTATGAATAATATTTCTGAGATATCGTCTGTTAAAAATATTATAATAGAACCCACTTTGTATTCTATATTTTCTGACTGTAAGGACGTACCTTCTCTAATACTGAAAGGGTTTCACCTTTAGTCTACCAGCCTGATCTAGTACGGGTTAGCGGAACTTACATATAATCCTCGTTCATTTTATTAAATTATTCTATTTCTTCATTATCATTCTGTATAGATAATTAGCTACATGCCTTTATGTCCGCACTCAAAGCATTCATAACTGACTGGCGAGCTACTATTCTACCGAAGTGGGTCGTCAAATGTCAATATGCAACATTGATGTGTTTGGCAGCAAAGAGCAAATCTAATAGAGTCAGCGAGCAATACACTTCGATGCTACTATCCCATTCATGTAATAGTAATGCTAATTGCTAACTGGCGTCTGGACGTCGTCATTTTAATTTACATTTGGAGTTGTGCCTAAGTTTGCTGTTGCTAGAATTCAGACGTTTTAAAAATTTTAATGTTCTTCACATAAAATTATCGCAACAAAACCCATTTTAAAAGTGCCTTATTGGTATTTTAAATATTACCATGTTTGCTTTTTGCGACAATATGATAAAATCACTGCATTCGACTTTTACGCTGTTTCGTTCTAGCTCGCTGTTTTGTGAAATGTTTTGTGTTCCGTATTGTAACTTCTAAAAGCTTAACAGTTTGAATCGTATGGGGATTTAAGACGAGTATTTCGCTTGTTGTGTTTACGTCAATGCATTAAAAAGAAGTCAGTTTAAAATAGTAAGAATTTTAATATGATAAGTGAAGTTAGAACCTGTTACTATTTAAAATCCAAACATATAAATATACCTACATGAATATGGAATTAATATTCATGATTTACATATACTAATACTCTATACGTACGCATAACTTTATCTTTTTATAGTTTACCTCCATGAAAGTCAATGACTATGATAACTTCATACGGTACTGTACATTGTATAATCTATACTTCTATACTATTATATAAAGCTGAAGAGTTTGTTTGTTTGTTTGTTTGTTTGTTTGTTTGTTTGTTTGTTTGTTTGTTTGTTTGTTTGAACGCGCTAATCTCAGGAACTACCGATCCAAACTGAAAAATTCTTTTTGCGTTGGATAGCCCTTTGTTCGTGGAGTGCTATAGGCTATATATCATCACGCTATACCCAATAGGAGCGGGGCAGTAATGGTTAATCTCAGGAACTACCGGTCCAAACTGAAAAATTCTTTTTGCGTTGGATAGCCCTTTGTTCGTGGAGTGCTATAGGCTATATATCATCACGCTATACCCAATAGGAGCGGGGCAGTAATGGTTAATCTCAGGAACTACCGGTCCAAACTGAAAAATTCTTTTTGCGTTGGATAGCCCTTTGTTCGTGGAGTGCTATAGGCTATATATCATCACGCTATACCCAATAGGAGCGAGGCAGTAGTGGCTAATCTCAGGAACTACCGGTCCAAACTGAAAAATTCTTTTTACGTTGGATAGCCCTTTGTTCGTGGAGTGCTATAGGCTATATATCATCACGCTATATTCAATAGGAGCGGAGCAGTAATGTCTAATCTCAGGAACTACCGATTCAAACTGAAAAAAATATTTTTGTGTTGAATAGTAGGTACTTTGTTTGTGGAGTGCTCAAAGTTATATATCATCACGCTATGACCAATAGGAGCGGAGCAGTAATGAAACATGTTGCAAAACCGGGGAAAATTATGAGTTTTGAGAGCTTCCGTTGCCTGCGCTGCGTAAACGGTTAAAGTTATGCAACAATGATGTATGACGGGAATGTTTCACTTAAAAAGTAAAAAAATATATTATAAAACAAAGTCCCCCGCTGCATCTGTCTGCCTGAACGTATTAAACTCAAAAACTACCCAACGTATTAAGATGAAATTTGGTATGGAGACAGTTTGAGACCCTGGGAAGAACATAGGCTCCCGGGAAACTACTACTTTTATAACGGAAAACTTTAGCCTGACAAACTTTATAACGCGGGCGGAGCCGCGGGCAAAAGCTAGTATTTTATAAATAAACTCTCACAATGTGTACTTACATATACTTACTAATATTATTTATCAACAATCCAAATTACTGTTCCTGTTAAGATTAAATTGAAGTGTAGAAGCTGAAGGTTTCTATAAATCGTGAGCCCGATTCTAATTGTCAGCTGTCCTGTCCTAACAAATGTCTGCTAGGTGTTGTAAAATAACTGTATTTCACCGCTCGGTTTAATTGAAAAGCGTTTTCATTGCGATCCACTGAATAACGTTGCTCATAAAATATGTAAGTACAATGCTATCAGTCTGCAAGTTTGTATAAGAGCCATTTAATATTTTCAGCAAAAGTAGTGGAGGTTAAAAACGAACCACTTAATGTAAATTGGAATAGAATATTGAAATCGTTTTTGAAAAAGCAATTCTTGGAACCCTTTTTATTTCATATTTTATGCAATTCTTATGGAATAAAGTAAGAATGATTTTATTCTGCTTGAGAAGAACAAAATGGGTTTCAAATTTTAATTATTATCTTAAAATATTACGGGATGTTAAAGATCATTTCATCCACGAAGACGCGCCCTACTTTCCCTAATCGTTTACAGAACGCGTAAGTAGCATGAGTTCACACGCACATTACGATGGATAGCATCAGGAAAAGAGACTGCCTCGGTGGCGTAGTTGTACTGCATGTGCGGTACAACAGCACTCTGAGGTCCTGGGTTCGAATCCTGGGTCGGGCAAAGGGATATTTGGGTTTTTCTGCTCAGTATCAGCTCGAAGTTTGGAATCTGTGTCCGATATGGCGATAGGCTCGCTCATCATGGGACGGAACACACTTGGCGAAAAGTGGGTGCCTTGGTTGCGCCTCTGCAGACCCCTTCAAGGATAAATGCGTGATGTTGTGTGTGTGTGGGAAAAGAGAAAAATGTCTGTATCGTATTTAATTAAGATCTTAAACTAAATTTATTTTTTTGTTGTGCTAATAAGCCTTTAAAGTACTCATCTCAGAAATTAACTCGGGTCATCGTAGTGTAATAAAGTGACTGCACAAGGCACTTATTGCGATTATTTTGCGGTGCTCACAAATGGGAGTAGCATTATACTTTAATATTGTACATAAGTTTAAATACCTATTATATTTATGCTTAAAATGTGTTCTGTATTTATCGTGCTTGTGTTTAGTTCGTTAATACGTTGTAGTTAATGTTGATATTTAATATTTATACCAATGATATATTCTCGTATGACGTTTTGTAGGAGGTAAGCCTTACGACTACATAAACAGCAGAAAAACCACCAAACAATTTAAATTACAAAGAAGTTCAGGTCCCCCGTCACCCTACAACATTATAATATGTTACAATGTCTCTTGAAATAACAGTTTATAACACAGTCTAATCGCATGTACGTGAAGTATGTAGTCCCAAGTTACCAAAAAACCTTTAGCTATGTAATAAAAATACTTTTCCTTTGATCAAACATCTCACACGCAACCTTTTAATGATAATTTGATATTTAGTCAGTTTTCTGTATAAACATGTTAAAAATCATAAAATCCGACTTCAATCCTACTTGTGAGGTGTAATTTTATTAGTATTGAAAAGTTTAAAATAAAAATATTATGTACTTATATGGAAAATATTATTTTTAACTAGGTGCCGTTTAAATAAAATTACATCAACCTTAAAGACTTTTGGAATTCCATAAATATGAATCCACTTTAATTTTAGAACTTTAAAGTACTTTTTTATTTGCTAACCATGACTTTTAAATATTGGGATGTGATTTCTTATACATATGTATAATGAGCTAAACGCGAATCGCAATACACATGAGATATTTATTTAAAATATTCTTTGGGTATCTTTCTTAATTCATACAATGACCTTAAGTTAAAGGACCTGAGTTTATTCACTTCCAATTTTATAAACATTGTAGTAATAAAATCTTGATGGAATTTAAAATGAATAAGTCTTTTTTCTTTGATAATTTAAACTATCGATATTTTACAAATTTGAAAGATTACGTTGTTTTCGCCAGGCTGCAGCAAAACATAGAAAGCAGTGAACGACCACCCTCATTGAGATGTGATGATTTGTCAACTTATTTCTGCTGTGATCCCAATGTCCGACGCTATTCGATTGGTTAATAGTTTAGTAATAAAATTTAACAAGAATAAACAGATATTGCATTAACAGTGTTAATTTATTTACAATCCAATATTTATTAAATGATTCGGTTGAATGATTAATAACGATTAAATAAATTAATTACTAAATGGCAGAATATGATGATAAAAGTAACATTACAAAGTGTTTTATGTTTATAGCTACATACAAATTTATTTAAATGCATTGATGTTCTCCGAGTAGAGTCAATAATAGTTTCTTTGATTTTTTAAAAGTATTTTCTGCAATGTTTATACAAAAAAGTAGAATATTGTTCTATATAAAGTTTATTTGGTCATAAGCAGTATTTGTTATACATAATCTAATTATAAATTTGCATAGCAAATAGTAACCACGTTTAAACGTACGGCAATGTAAGAAATTACAAACCATAATCACTTTGTAAGGTGACGTAACCGCAAATTTTGAAATTGTAAGTGCAGCGTGCGTGAGTTCTTATTGATCTTAGTTTGTTTAAAATGTTTTTTTTCACTAAATCTACGATGAGAATAACTTATTGTAAAGTGCTATTTTCGAGGAGTTAAGTAGGTGGTTTCATTTAGTAACGCAATGTCAAAATTACACTATGTACTCAATAGTAACGGCGGGATTCTTATAAACAACTCAACCACAAGAGACAAGGGTACTAAAGACACATTACGTCCTCTGGCGCCAAAGTTTCTGTTTTAATGACTGCAATTACCCGCCCGAATAGTGACCCTTTCATTTGTTAATCAAACTTGTTACTTATTACACTGACTTACTTCCTTGATTAGGAATTTAGATTTTTTAACAAAACTAGATTTATACATACCATAAGGAATTTTGGGTTAAAAATAGATCATCAATAAATTTAGTTAATTTTATTTACAACTAAACAACGTAGGTATTGATTTAATTATTAGCATTACCTTTACAGTTAGCTTATTTTATTTGCTTAGTAATAATCTGTTATTCATCTATTTCATTTCTACCGAAATCTCATCAATCGTAAATACTTAATTTTAAAATAGATATCGTAAGGAGGACATCTTGATAAACATTAGTACGCTAAATAAAAAAATATTCACAGTTGAAAGTAACATTCTTTACGGATTCCCCGTACAAAACGTAGTCGTTTGAAGTATTTATGTACCAAACGCGATTTGCGAAACGTACGTGGAATATACGTACAATCGATCAGTACACCCGATACAGAATTACAAACATGTAAATGGAATTGCCGAATTGAGCTCATTACCTACTTTAAGCGAGGTAGGTACCCGATTTGACGGGTTATTCGCAAAGAAAATAATGAATTCCAAAGTATCTGTGCGATGAAGCAAAGGGAATTGATAGGCCGGTCGACATCTGAATAATAAGTACCTACGGCGAAATTCCTATCTCGAAAGTTTTACGAAATAATTTGATTTGAATAAGACGAGGAACAGTGAATAATTTAAATGTATTTTCTTTTGATATTGTCAATTAATTTAAAGTCTCTGGTCGTGAATATTATCAATGTAATGAAGCTGTTTAATACAACATTATTGTTTAGTGTGAATGCTCCTAATATAAGCTTGTTCATTACAATTTAATCTCAGTAACAACATAATGTGTATTTTAAATCTAGTGAGCGGTGTATGAGTTATATAATATGGTATATGTTGGGATGTTTTATACACAGAGTTTGACTATTTTATTTCTGATAAAATTCTTGTAATAAGTAATATATCTCGGACAAGTCACATTTTTGTAAAAAATGTCGTCAATTTCGACTGTTTTGTCGTTGAAGACCCTTGAACAAAGTAATTCGGAGGGCCGAAAAGTGTGATTGGGTAAGTAAACGAAAATGGCAATAAATTATCGCTTTCTTTGAAGAAAATCCTATCACGGATAAAGCCACGAACACAGTCAAGAAGGACAAGATTTTTAGATGGGAAAAGCAATAAATCTCAGTAAACAGCGATATAAAAAGAATAAATACTGATTTTTTCCGCTAGATATTTCTTCATTAGCAGTTATGAGGGGTTATGAATCGTATTCTGATTAAAATTAACATATCTAGGTCTTGTTGTTTTTCCTAAAACGAGGAATGGGGTAAGTACAGCTATACGCATGCATGAATACTAAACTCTTTTTCGAGGTCACCGAAAGACGTTTATTTGTATTTACCAAAACAATTGGGGTACCATGGGCAGGTTATTAACATAATCTTGTGTAAATATATGCTGTGCACGTGGGCACCCTGTTTCTTAATTACAACCGCCTATATGATGAACGCTATCCCATTGTGAATACCAACTTGTGTTTTGGAAACATTAAGAATTTGACACCGGAACTCTAATAGGGGTTTCTGTGTCAAAGTAATATGTCATTATTAACAAATGTGTGGTTTTTATTCCTTTCATCAAGTTATATTGTACATAAATGTTTAAATGGGAATATAGGTACATATAATTCTGCATGTATATGGCAGAGTACCATCCGAATTATACTAATTTTTTCTTGTGCTTTCATGACTGAGACTAAAAAATTGGTTTACAATTTTAATGTGTTAAAAGTACGGAATTTACTCAATAAAATGTTTGTAGTAGCTCAGTAACATGTAGACCGACATTAGCTTTTAACCCTAAAACAAAATGGCCATCCGTGGCTACCTTTACAGAAAATCCACGCGACCGAAATGCAGAGCTAGTCAATGACAAAATGTAACATGACATACACGTCTCCATAATTAGACGTGTCGCAACAACATTCCGGTAATATAAATTGAGGATTTTCATATTTTGTGAATGTGTAGGCGTTGTTAATGCCAATTTATAAGTCCGTGTAAGTTGGGTGGCATTTTGACTTCTTTGCGCAGTGCGTTCATTTGTAAAACAGTTTTAGTTTTAAGCAACAAAGATACGATGGTCATACATTGAGCACGTGTTGTAATCTTTAAACCAGAACAGTTTTCTTATTACGTTAGGAACTAGTTTTGCTCATAGTATAAACTTAACAGGAAACATCAAGTGTAAACACTACAAGCAATGTGTGAACTTGACAGATCTTTAAAGTGAAATCCATTGAGATTGGAAAATTTTCCTTTGTCTTCACACCATTAACAACCACAAAGAAAGTTTAATGCGCGTCTCTCGCTGTTTCCTTTATTGGAAATAAATAAATGATACCGCGAGTTATATTTATAATGAAAATAAATCATACATGATACAGGCGGCGTATTTTATTAATGCGTTTTAAATTTTTACCAGCTGTGACCAACCAGACATAAAATCGCATACCAATGTGTGACGTATGGAATCAAATTACGACCCGCCAGAGTTATGTACAATTTTGTGAAAATTACGGAACAAACTTATGAGTTGTATTCAGAGCGGATATTTATTGTGTGGTGATGCTATGGATTTTATTGATAATATCTTTGTGGGATAGTAAAGAATGGTAAAAGAATTGATAGAGCGGCGGGTATCGTTTTGGCGACGACGTCTTGGAACTTTACTACCGGACTTCCGTGTGGCAACATCCTTCGCATGGCGAGACGCGGCGCGGAGCGTAGCGCGATCTGCGGGAAGGCAAACACAGAGTCCCGTAATCTCTTTACTGTGCTTCATAATCAACTCAGCTTTTTATAAACGTTTACTTTTGTTTCTTTAGCGCTACCTATTGTGAGGTCTCGAGTAATTCCGTATTATGTATTGTAATTTTCTTGGTGTTATTCTTGATATTAAAAGTCGGGGATTGCTATGATCTTATATTTTATTTATCACTAAAATTGTAAATCACACTTTGGTAAAAAACAACAAATATTTTTAACATTAAAATATAATTACAATACATCTAAACAATCGAATATACCGTAACAATAACCAACAGAATCCTGCTAACACGAGCTCTACGTCGTCACAATACATTATGAATAAACTATGGAAATTGACTTGTTCCGTGAAACATAATTATATTTTACAAAAGTATGACTATAACGTCAGCCCTCATGCCAAATTATTATTATGGATATGAGTGAACAAGAAAGTTTATACGTAGTTCTCGTAGGCACAATAACTATAGTACAAACAGACTTTAGAAAGATGTTTTATCGTTAAAATTTAGTGGAAACATTGTTGAAAGGTGTTATTCCTACGACATATAAAATATGGCTATCAACTATATCGACGAAGGTCCCACGAGTACTTTGAGAATTAGAAGAACACTATCATACAATTTTAAAATTACCACTTGTTCATACAAAGCGTAAAGTACGAGCAACAGTCAAGGAACCGTCACATCCTCATTTCGATATAAAGCGTATCGGAAATAACTGTGCGATGGAATTATTGCTTTGTTATAAACTGCATACAACTATCTCTTGACTGAATTTGACAGGAAGATATTATCCACTACAAAAAGTATATTTACACCTTACATTTTTTACTAATCAAATACCACCGCAATGAAATTGGCGATTGTATAAGAAATTCGTACATTTTTAATTATATATCATACAGATGTAGTGATTTGTTCTATGAGGTGATGTTCTCGACGCCGACACGTGGACCGGCACGAGCCGGTGCGAGTCCACGTGGCTCCTCGATTTGCGAGGCCTTCAGGAACGCTCCGTGAAGGGCGCAGAGGTACTGAACGTCGGTAACAGTCGGGGCAGTGGGCGGCTGAGCAACACACGCGGTCCAGCGGGGCAGCGTACGACAAAGACTTGGGCAAGCGGGTGGTACAAGTAGCGCCAGTCCACGCACAGTACGCGGTGGCGCCACCAGCACTGCAGGCGCACCAGGTCGGCTCGCATCTTGGCGGGGGAGTCACACACGGGCAAGCTTCGGATATAGTTGGCGCCGGTGCGGGAGGTGGTGGCTCCGGTTCTCGCTTGGAAAATCCAACAAAGAACAACAGTAAGGCACCCGCCAGCGTCGTAGCAGTCGAAAAGTAGAAGCCAGCGCGAGGAATATGTTGGTTGATATACCCGGTCACTGGCACGCCCACTATCACCGGTAGAGCTTCTGCTCCTTGTACAAAACCTGTACGAAAATAAATCTATTATTATCACAATTGGACATATTTAAATGATTGTGAAAAACACTCACCCCAAACTTTTGTGAAGTGCCGGCCGCGCACTCGCTCCATTGTCAACATTTTCATTGAATATAAAAATCCTCCGAGACACAGTCCGTACATCCACGCGAACAAAACATACCCGTGATATCCTTCAACACTACTTAATGCGAGCATGGATATTCCTGAAAACATTTTCGAATAGTTTTAATCATACCGAATACTAACATGGTGTTGATAGGAAAAGTTTAGGAGTGCTCACCGATCCCAAGCATAGCAGTTTGACATAGATACTGCTTTGAAACAAGACATTGCGCTGACGGCCGCACCAGCACGAGCCCGAAGCCGGCACAACCCAGAACCGCAGCGAATCCCAAAAACGTTTGCAATAACACCAGAGCACTTTCTTCTAATCCCTCTTGAAATCCTTGTAGAGCCTTTAAAAAAGTAACCTCTTTATTAATGAAAAAAGGAAACTTATCACAATTTCGTAAATTAGACCCACCAAGAAAAACACTGGAGTGTAAAGTCCAAAAGCTGCTAATCCTGCTGCTAACAACAAAACTTTTGCGGGTCGAGATTGAAGGGGACTTAAATCGATGAGCGGGGGCCTTTTTAGACCTTTTTTTTCTTTGACCTGCAAAACGTAAAATATTATTTTTGCCCTAATTCATTGCCAGCTTCAATTAGAGGGGTCGATGGGATTTCTGGGCGTCTAAATTGAAATTTAAAGTACCTTTGTTGGACTATTCGGCGACGCATAATTTAGAAGTTTCAATTTAGGGGAAATGTAGTCAATTTACCTTTCGGCGTTGATTCTTGAGATGTAAAATCGCCCGCCGTTGTGGATGGTATAAAGAAGCGCTTCGATATACAGCACTTAGGAAGAAAGCCAGGACTAAGACACCAGTCACCGCTTGGAGGCCTAAACGCCATCCGAGTTTACTAAAACAAAATAAGTAAATATAAATCTAGGAACAAACCTGTCTTTCATGAGTTTCTAAATTGAACTCAATCCACTATAACAACAATTCCATATACGATATTAGAAATAACTGATACTTTTACGATTCCGATTATAATTAATATTATTATTATATACAGCATTTTTGATACCATAAAGCTGGGTAACGTATAACAGTCCTTCTCTCTTATATGAATATGTAATAAAATTGCTTAGCGTAAATATACGTATTAAAACACATAAAAGTATATCGACATACCCGACCGCCTCTTTGTACGCGACGCTGAAGAGCGCTATTCCGACGCCGCCGCCCGCGTGAGCCACCAGCTCTACGAACTGCCGACGTCGGCGGAAATACGCGCCCAGCACTAGCCCGGCCGCCTCTCTTACTAATCCGCAACCGACTCCGAGCACCACGCCTGCGGGAATTATACAGGGTCATTTTGACATTGCGTTACTAAATGAAACCACATACTCGTCTTCACTTTTGCTGACATTCTGCCAAAATCATCCATTGATAAGTAATATTTACGCGAAAAAACCTGGTTTTAGATTTCTAATTTTATGATCATTTTGTGGTTTAATGCGAATATGACGTGTGCGTGGATGTATTTCTGATTGAAAGTATGATGATGCCGCTGCAACGAATTCTCTTAGACTAGTAGTAGAGGCTTTAGGGCGCGTAAAATTAAAATTCCTTTTTATTAATATTTGTTTTGTTTGAAACTTACACTTTTTTATTTTACATCTACGGCTCAACTAACTTATTGTAAAATATTATTTCCAAGTAGATAAGTATGTTGTTTCGTTTAGTAACGCGATGTCAAAATGCCCTTGTAAATGGATTAAAATTATTATGATAACCCCTAGTTGAATATCTTTGTTATATTCAGAGATGGATGATATAGAAATATTTTTCCAATTTATTTAAAACAATATTCCAATTATTTTTTACTACGTTTATAGCGACTGAAGTAGTTGCATTGCGTGCGTGGTACGATACCACTATGAGGTCCCGGGTTCAAATCCGCGCCAGGAAAAGTGATATTAGATTTTTTTTGTTCAGTATTAGTCCGGAGTTGCCAATATTGCGATAGGTTTGCCCTCTATTAGATGATATGGAACACATTTGTCAAAAGGTGGGTGCCCTGGTTGCTCCTCTGCCTACCCCTTCCGCGATAAAAACACATCACCATCAGTGTACTTTTTACTTTAAACAAAGGTTCCAAATTTTTTTTCTAGTTCATCTACTACCTCCTCTAAATATTGTATTTAACAAATTCAAATAAGCTTATTTCGGTTGTGTTGTTTTGTTGAAATAGTCATTAATATTTGGAATAACTTATTCTAAAACTAATTAATCGTCAGATTAAAGGCCGTTAAAATGTTAGTTAATTCTATTCAGTACATAACTAAAATAATTAAGTTAGTAGTGAAAACTGTTTAAAGTTTAAGTTAAACGTAAATATTTAATCACTGCGAGTCTGACTCTTTAGATACAGTCGCCATTTTAGTTTTGAAACTTTTTGTAGAATATATTTTTAATTTTAATGTTGAATTATCAATTATAAATGAAATTATATTATTAAATTAATTGTACCATTTAGTTCAACATTTTTTAGAACCATATTAAAAATATTTTATTTAGATCAATGATTTTCCCACAAGACCAAAACTGCAAAAGAAGCTTTAATTGTTTCGAATTGAATATTAGGGCATTCGCACGAACTGTGTTACCGAAACAAAACAAAATAAGTCTTATTTACACGAGCCACTTAATTCTCTCTCGCAGATTCCACGGAGTAGGTTCGTGCGTGATAAAATTGGATATTTATCTACCTTGGAGGCTATGGCTCAAAGTAGGACGGTAGCCTGTCGAATTTCACGGAGGCTATTTAATCCCCCGCGTTCCTTTGCGGAGTTTTCCCTAACATTTTCGGAGCGCGTATTTGCACCATTAATACAATTTTATGTATATTAGCAGCTTTGAAGCGGTGCGACATTAGCGGTCAAGATTAGATTATTCCGCAAAAACTGTGCTTACTCGCTACTTTAAAAAGTCTTTTGAATCTTTTAGTATACTGTCTTTTAAAAAAGCAAGACCATAAAAACTATAATATACTTATTCCTAATACATGTGATTTACTTACCATAACTAAGCAACGTTTGGTGCAACTGCGTCGCGAATGATGTGAACAGACAAGCTAGAGGGAGCAGCAAGCCGCCGAGCAGGGCAACCAGTCGTGGTGACCTCCGCCGACCAGCCACTACGGCTCCGGCAGCTCGCGACACACCCACGCAAATCGCGCCGGCCCACACTGTACCATAAATTGCACCTCAAAAATGATATAAACGGGCCCTCCTGCCACTGACAACATTTATCACTTGGAATATTTTCGGGACCTCTCCTATGACAGCGCGATAATGTGAACATGAAAGAGCTCTTCGAAGTCAACTCTGATACCATCATTATTTATGAGCATTATTATTAAAATATTTTCTTAAGTGTTATTAATGAAAGCTAAATATTACAAAAAATATTTAGCATAGATTACTCGTGTTACGATATATATTAAGGTAAAATATTGATACTAGCACCCTAATTAAAACTTAGCCATACTATTTGTGATACGACGAGGTGATTAGCTGGGGCTGTTGTTCTGAACATTATAGAGGCACTTAGGCACAATAGACTTTGCATTTTCCACATGCTGTGTAATAGTGATGTAACGCATGTTCAATTTCCCACATTCGCAAATACGAATATGTGACTTCAATATTCGTGAACGCGAATATCGGGTGCAATTTAGCTTTGTGTATATAAAATTGGATTTTTATTTTTGTTATACTAATGATAGTTATTTCATTAATACAATTGTAAATAGTAAGTTAATTAATAAAAAATATTGGTAATCAGTTGCATATAATTAATAATCAGTTGCATTTTTATTCCATGAAATTTCATACTCTATTGGCAAAAATATTCGCATAATTTATTCCGAATATTTTAAAAAAAACGGCTTCTGTGTAAAAAATTGTTTCACTACCTCGTGCCACATTGGTATGCTAATTAGGCTGGGATATGCTCTAGACTTAAAATGCATCCATTTAAATACAAGAAAGCGGTTACTTAGATATACAGTACCTCGTTTTAAATGTTCACTTAACACAATTACTTTATCCGAGAACAGTTTTTATTTGGCACGCTCTGTACGGCTGTCGAAATGTTTGTCACGTAACACGTATTACCTTGCTTAAACAAGATCGTTACTACTTATTTATACGATAAGTTTATTAAGATTGAACGTCGAATAAAACTGATTCCAACAGCAATAAACATGTATCAAATCTTTTTAATTATTCACTAATAGGATTCGATTTATAAGTGTCAACTATTGAATTAATCTATGTCTACGATCGATTCTACGATTTATTTCCGAACGTTCATAACTCGTTATCATAACTTAGCTAAGTTCCGAACATGACAGAATTATGTTCGGCCGCACCGCCCACAATCCTGACAACAAAGAGCGCGCTCTTCACCCAAATTACTTCTGCCTCTTAATATTCAACTCAGGTATTGAATCTTGGAAAATTAATTCGATAAATCAGCTCTTACCGCAAATACCGTCGTCTAGGAAACTTCGGTTGACAACCGCTCTTTAATTTTTGTTGTCAAAACCGGTTATCGTAAATTTGATGATAAATAAGTAACATGAAAAATCTTTAGTAAATACGCTTCTAGAAGTTAATACATGACTTAATTTATTAAACTGGATTTGAAAAAATGATAGCAATTAAAAGTTCTCACGATGAACTCCTTTATTCTGTATAACACCATTATGCTTTCATTTCGCGTAGTCGGAGAAAAAGTTTGTCGCTGTCGTCTGTTTATTTAAATATTACCGGAGGGTTCCCGTTGATAGATTACTTTTCCACACTCACCGCCTTCTCGTCGGCCTGTGCCACGCATTCAAAATTGTTTTCTTCCTCAATCTTATATTCAGTTAGTCGACACATACACATTTCCTTCCGTGTACATTTTATATTTGTCATTCATAAATCGTTCTATTTCCTTTTAGTAATGCTGCAGTAAATTATGTATATTATACGGTGTCGATGCAATAATATTTTTTTACCAGCGTGATCAGCGGATGGTCCGAGGTGTCGCAGGGCGTAAACATGTAGCGCTCCGTATGCTAGCTGAAGTCCTGTAGACAACAAGTGAGCCAGAAAAGCAGCTCCGCACACGATCCATCTGAAATGTGTCTTCAGGTCAATTCATCAAACTACGGTAACATTTAAATATGGTTATAATGCTTTGTGATATACAGCCCTCGCTAATGACCACTTGGACGCTAACAATCCTCGCGGGAAAACCTCGGGTTGCTTAATTTTGATGCTTATGTAAATAAGACAATTAGCCGTGAGGGACTCCCTTACTACCTTACTCCTCGCCTCATATTAACTCATACATCTTGTTTAAAATTAAACAATAGAGAAGACGTAGCAGTTCAGTTTTGTGGCGATGAAACCGAGGTGGCTTAGTTGTTAATATAATTACTTCTTAAATGAGATTGTGGGTTTAATCGCAAGAGTATGCAAATGAGTTTTTCAAAAGTTTAACAAACCAAAGGGAAGCGTGGCGAGGGAACCCGCATGTTATTAGAATATTAAATTATAATCTGCGTTTAATTTGCAGCTGATAAAACTAGTTTGCTGTTTATTTTGTGTGAAAGCTAAAATAAAGGCGATAAATTGTCCACAGCGGATTAAATTTTATTATGATAAGTGGTTTTTAGTTGTTAATGGCTAAAAGTTGTAATTATTTACCATCCTTTACAAACACGTGAATATTTATTCGTGTAAGCGTGCTATAATTTTCACGTGGACGGTGTGAACAGGAAATTGTATCATTAACGGCCGCGGCATGTTGGCGACGGCCAAAATATAAATTGATTTTTCGTTTAAAGAACATACTGTCATGCACATGTTTAAAATAAACCGTGTTAATATTCACATCACAGAACATGTGAGGTAAATAAAAATGTGGTTTTTAAATCAGTTAACCTTCGTATAAGATTTGTGAGATAATTCCATGTTGTACACGATATGTCACCGCATTTTGTTATAATTTACGGACGAATGTTCCATACCTCGTAGTGACGTTGTAAAAGCGTGATCACGATGCGTACTGTTATGTGAGATTGTATCTACATACTCTACATACTTTTTGTAGGTTATTTTGAAAGAATGCAACTAAACAGACTCCATAATAAGTAGAAAATCCACTCTGAAAATAATGTCAATGTAGAGGCTCAATTTATCGCCACGCATAAAAAGAGCCAATAAAAAAGTATTCCGGAAAGTTTTGCCTGATCCAATGACAACCATCAGATGTCGGATTTTATAGCCGTACCTACTTGCGAGCGAAGTCTTTCTATTTCGTTCAAGTTAAACATGAAAATAATTTTTATAAATCAAGTTTTTATACTAAAGAGGGTTGTGCACTCGTATGGGAAGTATACCTATTTTGTGAGTTTATTAATGAACTACTCTAAACAACAAAGAGAAAAAAACGAATTGTATTTTTTTGTCTGTATCGTACACTGTAGGTTATATTATAAACAGATTTTGATAATAAAAATACTAGTTTCTTGCCCTTTCTTTTTCGATGAGAACCGCTATCCGAACCGGTAGTAGGGTTAATATTAAAGAAATCTAAATAATGTATAAAATTTTACAGGATCAAATAAATTATTTAATTTCAAAAAAATTACAGGTGAATTTTGTATTTATGATTATAAGTATTATCCTGTATTAACACAATGTATAGTCACTGTCTGAGACACAACGCTTGAAAATGATAAAATCACATATAATACATATTATGTATATCCACATATACTATATGTACAGCATTTAACAGAAGTAAGCGAGTGTGTTAAAAAACCGGTGTGTTTTTGTACATAATGTCTATTTGCTTAATTTAATTCTGTATACCGCGTTTGGCAGACTCTCTCCTGAAAAGACCTTGCAAAGTGCCCGAAATGTTAGAATTAAAAATGTTTTATTTAATGAGGTTGTTTCAAAACGTTTCGGAGCTTTTAATGTGAACTTTATTTAAATTTTATTTCACAAGTCAATCCCCACGCTTTGCCGTAAGTAATTGGGTTTTGATTACTATTAACATTGAATCTCTGCGGCTATTTCTAGAGATGTATCGAATGAGTGTATCGAAATTGTCTTCATGTCTTTGTATTACATTATCATAAGTACATGTATTTTCTAAATCAGAACAATTTTTGTTTATTATTTTTCACAGTTGGGTCCAATCTTTAGTCTCGGTTTTCTACATCCTGTTTCATATGGGCGCAGCGCAGATGATATTATTTATTGCAGAGACACACAACACGACTTAAAATAATAGTTTCTAAAATAACTGTTGAGCAAACCTAAGCGACGCCTAATTTGTATAATGTTGGAAAAAAAATCTGGTTTAGTAACTGATGTGAGTACCCCCATCCACCCTCAGGGTAGAAGTGGTGTTTGATGGCGCGCGTGTCGAGCTCGCGGCGACGCAGCGCGGGCACCGTGCGGTGGAGGGAGCGAAGCTCGCGCTCTCGCAGCGCTCCTCCTGATGACTCTTCTTCACCATCTGGCCAGCCATCTACAAAAAAACTTTTTATCTGCCGGTACAATCAACACCTTACTTTAGTTGATAGGGGCTCGTTTTAGCTTGAGTCTCAGTCCTAATAAAAGTCTTTTGTCGTGAAAAGTGGTGTGCGTAATCCTGGGATAAAATATAGTATATGTTCATCTAAATCTTAGTTTACTTATGTGACTTACGTCCTAATATACAAACAACAATTTATATGTGAGGGCCCTTGTTCGAACCCCGGGTAGGCCAAAGTGATATTGGGTTTATCTGCTCAGTATCAGTCCGGAGTTTGGAACTTGTGCCCGATATGGCGATAGGCTCGCCGTTATCACATCGTTGAACAAAACACATGGGGAAAAGTGGGTGTCCTGCTTGCACTTCTTCTTACCTCTTCGGCAGTAAAGTCGTAGTGTGAGTTTGTTTTTTATTTCTATATCTTTTTAGTTTACCTAATAATAACTTGATGTGTGTATATCAATGAAGGCCCTTTGCCCAGATAACATATAGAAAAAATAACGTTTAATACCTTTTACTAATTTGATCTTTATTATCTCGTTAGTTCTACGGAACTAGTTCATACGTTATACGATGAGTGAATAATGGCATCGTGATGACTAGTGCGGTAAAACGTTACAGATGGTAACAAGAATATTTCGGCGCGTATTTACATCTGAAATAGGTCACGTATTTAACCGATTTAGTGTTTCGTACTCACCATAACACTGTTCGAATCATCGGTATTTATTTATTTATTTGAACAGCCAACAAAACATACACCTTACATAGTTTGTTTTTTTAATAATTTCATAAGTAATTGCTGCAGTGCTGTTTTAATTACAGGCTGTCATAGCATGAACATATTGAATACATAACAATAAACAATTGGCTGCACCATAAGTGCAGTAAGTATATTCTAAATATAAGACTGAATATAAAACTAAATTTAGGTTACAACAAGCGAGTTCAATATTTTCTTTTTGAAGATAGAAAGCGAGTAATTAAATATGTCAATACAATCAGATTTTTCTACAATTCGGTTATATAATCTGGATAGGCGAGGGACAGGCGAGTGACTATCAAGGTTTATTATTTTTTTAATAATTTATGCCTGTTTGTTGTCTGTCTAATAATACCAAATAAAATCAAATTCACGTACAATAAGAACATGTGTACGATTATTCCGAACTTCGGACCGAGAAGATGAGTGAAGTGGTCGCCCGACGCAAGCATGGGGTCAAAATATTAATATAGTTATAATGAGTTTAAACGACAAACACTTTTTTTTTATTTCTTGTGGATTTTTTGTGCTTTTAAATTTAATTTTATTAATGGTCCATTCTATGATTTATTATGTAAAAGCATTTATTTTCTAATATTGAGTACAGGCATAATTTGATGTTCGATATAAAATAGAACCATAAATGAAATTAACTAACTTCTTTTAAATTATAAATGGTTAGTGTAATAAAAGTTAATATGTTTGTATTTTATAAAATATCGTCGCCGGGACCCCAGATTACAACATATGCAAGCAGCTTTATTTTATCTTTATTTTACTTTTGGCAGTCCGTGTCCGAGCATATACATTTTTTTGCTGTTTATGTGGCATATTCGGAATATTTTTCGTTCTTTGTATAAGGTTGCATCTCTCAACAAAAGTTCTTAGGATTCTTTTTATCAGACCCGAAGTCAGATACAGAGTTTGGGGATTTCATTTAAAGGTTAGTAAAAATAAATAAGATTTAGGTATGTGTGCTGGAAGGAGTAGGGATGTTAAGATTTTTATTGGGCAATTCGGAATGCTATTTCAGCTAATCACCAGCGCATTATTTACGATCTTTGGGAGTAATTGATCGCCCAGTTACTCCAGTAATTGCCGTATTGCCCCCGAGCACGTCTTTAGTGTTTTGCACAAAAGATTCCCAAAATAAAACGTAAGTGTGCACTAAGAACGGATTCTTGGAAATTTATCCCCTAATGACTGCAGATAGGGGGGGGGGGGGCAGAGTCGCGAGCAAAACTAGTTCTTAATAAAAAAAATCGAGGTACGTATGAAAGATAACTCAGTGTTAAGCATCGAGCTGTTGGACTGAATATGGAAACTGAACAAAGTTCTTTGATGATTGCTTTTAGACTGCCGTCACGGCTCACCATTTTATATTTCACCGTTTAATTAAATAATAATAATAATATGATACTAGATAAATAATTTTCTAAAATTATAACATTCTTGTTTTTCATATATTCTATAATTAGTACTTAGTATGTTGTGTTAACTTGATAGTAGATTTTTGTCAAGTTTTATTGTTATCAAACATTTTCCTAATATTTGTGAAGTTAATAAATGAAACGTACACGCAAGATTCAAAAATAGTTTTTGACCTCATACTAATATACGTCTTAAGCCGCGCGTATTGGGAATTACGACGGACTATAAAAACTCACTTAGAAACCTAACAAATATATGCTGATTACGGAAACATTTGTCGAGTTACGAGTATCGATCATGTAACATCTTATTTCACAGTTAACTCATCTCTTGCTTTATTACAGACGCAGACAAATATCTATTAAGTTCTTACCTCTCTGCCCTAAAATTAAATAACTTTTTTAATAAATATAATCCACTACACACAAGCGATTTTACATTACCAAGACATTATTTATCATTAGTCATATGAAGTTACAAGCTGAATCGAACATATAAAAGAATGATTGAGGATTTTCCTGATGGGTACATCTAGGAATTGTTGTATTGTCCGCCATCATGTTATAGCCATGACTCAGCGAGATTTTTTGTACAAAAATATAATTTCAGGACAAAAAGAGGGGCAGTTTTATACGGGTGGGTGTTGGCATGCCGCACAAAAATTGTTTAGGCTTTATTGTATTAAATGTCTGTTGTTTCGTCAAACTCGGTTTACTTTATTATTATGCTGCCACGAATGAGAGATGCCAAAGTTTTCTTGTCATGACAACTTTCGTGTAGTGTGCCGCCACCCAACTAATTAGCACGGACTTATTGTGAGTTCCTAATTCCAATTCTGCAAAGTTAGGTCGTGTAAACTCTCATTACGTATTATGAAAATGATCTTAATCTAAACTTTTCAAAAGAGCATTTACAAAAATTCAATCTACTTAAAGTAAAAGTTTCCATTTCTCGTGGAATACTTTTCTCCATACGTAGAATGCTTTCGCATGATTTACTTGAGCATAGAAGGGAGCTCACCTGATTCAGGTTGAAAAGCAATCAAATCATTTGGGTCCATATTCTATAAACCGTAATTATATGATTTATTTTTATGAACATAGATGCTCAGATAACTCATAACTGCCTTATAATAATAGTATTATTAAATAGAATTACACACACACACACAAGCGTTTTATCCCTGAAGAGCTAGGCAGAGGCGCACTGGTGTACCCATTTTATGCCGTACATATTCCATCTCATTTCATAGTGGGTGAGATCGGGTACAAATTCCAGACTCCAGGCTGACTCTGAGTAGAAAAACACACTTTGACCGAACTAGGAGTTGAACCCCAGCATTGCAGTCGTGCCGTAATACAACTTCGCCACTGAGGCAGTCAGATTATTTTAAATACGATTTGGTAACTCACCATAATGGGGTAAGCAGGTGTAACTGGTGGAGTATGGATGAGGACATCGGCAGCGCGGCGGCGGGGCGCGGGGCGGCGGCGGCGGCGAGGCCGACAGCGACGGCGACCACCAGCCCGGCTCCATTAGCCGGCCATGGCTGCACCCGCACCCGCACCCGCGCCCACGCTACCTACAGTAACAACGTACATCATTTCTTGTGTAGCTATCGTAACTTAAATTCGTAGCCTTGTGGGGCTGGATTTCCAGAGCCGAAACTTTAGGGGAGTTTTAGGTTCGACTAATAATAATACTTTGTGTGGATTTTTCTAGTGTGTTTTGCCAAAGGTTTGCGTGAAGTAGGCGACTTGTCTGAAAAAGTAAGTCAATTTCTTTTTGGAACATGTTTGTATAGTGTGATATGCCGACTGTTCAGACTCTTCACATCGCACTCTGGTGCGAGAAGAATAAATAAAAGAAAATATGGCTATCGGCACATACTTCGAATACTCGTCAAGAGCGGTTAGAGAAGGTCATAGTTGCGCTCCATTTGTTCCCAAAAAGTTACTAGACATATCGCGATGAATGGTTATTACTGTTTAAGAAACCCACCATAATCTATCCCCACTAGTCAGGTTCTGGATTCTGCCTGTAAAATTACAACAAAGCCAATTTATTTTTAGCCACTGTCAAGTACGCAAATTTTCCCATAGGTCTTAGGTACTATAAACATATAAAGGTAGTACATTATAGGTAATAACCATTGCATACAGTGTAATAACAGCTTTACGTTGGTGAAAAATAGGTATGCGCGTGCACAGAATTTCCACTCATAGAATTATTTGCTTCACGGGACTGCGTCATATTAATTAGCCAATTTCGACACTAAGGGCGCATTCAGCCGCGCCGCTGTCGGGCAACTCTCTGCGGCTTTTTGAATGCTCGCTAATTAACCAATCGTTGCGTGACGTAAAGGACGGCCTGCATTGATATTTCAGTGATAGTTTGTAAAGCCTTTAGCAATGCACCTTCGAAAGTGTATTTCTACATATTATGTATTATCAACGTCATGCTTAAGGGCTAAGATCTGAATACTTTATCTAAAATGCGCATTAAATTAATTCAATTTGATTTCCACTATATGCTTTGTCAGACAAAGCGGATTTTATCGGATATGCAGAAGTCAATTCGATTATTTTGGTTGACTGTGTAATGTAAATGGTGACTGACTTGCCGATTTACCAGGTAACTATCGCGTAGAGAGTGCGTCAAACATTTAAACTTAGTTAAAACTCACTGCAAATGGGAATAAAAGCGTTATTTTGATTACGTTGTTCATCTCTTTTTTATAGAATATGATGGGGAGAGAGGGAGAGTATATTGAGGTACGTAATATTATTACATATTATTTAAAACATTTTTATATCAGATATCTAACCTACGTCTAATTTTAGAAGTCTTCTAACTCAAGTTGTAAGCTCTTGTATCAGAAAGTCCTGATATTGGTTATAATTTTGTTTTGTAGACATCTAGGACGAATTCAGACGAAAATGTATGATTTTGTTTCTATAAAATAATACTCATGAAACAATAACTATGCCAAGTAAACAGTAAATGTTAGTTCCTGAAAGCATCTAGGTATAGATTGTATTCTGCCCCAACATTAGATGCAAATATTCATCTGTATTAATCATAGAAAAATTGGGATCGACATCCATATATATGTACTACGTATTAGATTTGGCATTTCGAACATTCACTGTGTTTAACTGAATTTAACTGCTATCCATTCAAATTGAACTTAGTATGGTCAATATTGACAGCTTGTGGTTGTGTACGGAGACGTGCTCATGATATAAAGGCTCGAGTCTAAGTGTAAACCTGGATTTGAATAAAAATGATTAATCAAATAAGTAAAACTATTTGTTGTTCAAGTGAATAAATAGGTTACAACAGTGACGTTTTGGTTGCCATTTTAGTTCAGATTTTGAACAAATAGTATATATGGACCTCAATGGACGTTCGCGTCTATAGAACATACGTCAATGGGGATCAATGATTTTATTTAGAATGTGTAACATTATTACAATTATAAATGAATTCTACAATTTACGGCTTCGGCAAGGTTATAAGCCAATGTAAATTAGATGGTTAGATTAGAGTAAAAATGTTAAAACAAATGAGTAAGCCACAGCCGCCGCATCGGAAAACATCGGAACAACAAAATCCAACTGAGGGCGACGTAACGTATGGGTAAACAATTCAAAATTAGTATAAATAATAGCTGGTATTTCAGTAAATTTTATTAGTTATATCTTTTTTTATACAGCTTGTTTTTACGCGAATAGTGAAACTAACAGCCGATTCAAAAGCTATTAGGGTTGCGACAGCACAAATATCGTTAAAGTAAAAGGTATAGGAGTTGCCACAACTAAACTGTCATAATTGCAAAAGTAATAGCAACCATGACTGACACTATCAATAAAGAAATTAGACGTTAACTACTAGATTTATTAGAAACAATTACCACAAATTCTAGCAGATGTAATAATATTGGTTATATAGTTAGGATATTCCGGAGAGAGGTCTTAGAGAATTTAATTTTCAAACAATATCAGTCAACTGTATTAGAGTAGACAGTAACTTCTTAAAATAATGTTTGCCGCAGCTGTCTTTATTAAAATACATAATTATACGAATTTATATTCATATTATGTAACCTTACAATGGATGGAAAATTTGACCAACTTTATGGATATGATGTTAAAGAGCAACAAAAGTGAATAATATTCTAAGATTTATACTTCATAAAGTGTTTGATTAATTAATAAAGGAAGTTGTTGTTCAGTACATTTCGCGGCAATTTTCCTGAGGAAAAAATATTTTTTGTCAGTGGATATTCCGATGGCACTTTAGAAATCCCGTATCGTGAGGATCAAAATCACGAGTGGTTTTGGTTTGAATCCAGAATTGAATTGGTTTTTACGGTTCTAGCAGCGAACTCGAATTTTCAGACCGTAGTAAAATCCAGTTAATTTATACAACTTTGTGGTTTTGTAAATCGTATTCTTTATCTCTCTATTTCTTTTTCTCCTAAATATGGTGTAACTTATAGAAAATATCTTCGTTACGGTATATATTTTTTATAGGTTTTAATTAGAGTCTGATCACAAGGGCCGTTCTGGTCTGAGTTTGATTACCCTGGACGTATCGACCGCGGCTGACGTACGGTTGCGGGGACTTTTTTTTCACGACTATTGCGCTGGGGCTTTACGTAGACGGCTCAATAGAGGTCTGCGCACGGAGATTGATTTTCGACGAAACCGCTGCTCCTAACACCTACATCGGTGCCCACATACATAATATAAATTCAGCAATAAATAGAATGTGGTCAAAAACTAGGAGAGATAGTTTTACCGTGTCTAAAATATCATTGTATTTTTTATAGTTACTCTTCGCTTACTAGAATTTTCACTAAAATTTGCTGTCAATTCATTTAATTAAAATCCATTGATAAACAAAATGGAACGTACTCAAGCATGAAAATTATATCAAGACCACAATATTTATTTTTCCAATAATACAATGTTTACCGTGCATGATGCGACAATAAAATCAAATTACTATCGATGTCTGACAAAAGCTACACGGATCACGGTCGTGTACACAAAGTTGTTTCGGCAGAATAAAAATTAATAGGGGTTCGTATTTTGTCGGTGAAACTCTGATATTGCCTTTAATATAAAAAGGAGCTGTAATCCTGATGTCATAAGTTAGCAAAGCAGATGTTGCAGCAGATGGGAGAAATTTTAAATAGCCTTCGAGTAGAAAACTTTGTGTTCACAACGCTGAGGTGGCTAGACCAATGACGGACTAAAAGGAACTTTGTCCGGAAAACCTGTCTCGAATAATTCAACATTTAGTAGTCAAAGGTAGAATAAGTTTGGTAAAAATTTACACTAATTACTCTAAGAATAATAGCTGCTACCGACAAGGTTAATTAAAATTTGTTTTATGGAAGATCGTGTACGTAGCTTAATTTATATGTAAGTATGTACATACTTACGTGTGAATTAAGCTACGTGAATAATGTTTTATTTTCTGGTACATGAATTTGTTTATGTTATTCATTGTTGTCCAAATGATATTTGATTTTGTTACTTTAACCGGTATGCACTTTTAGAATACTTATGTTAAAAAATTTTTGAACTTAATTGGATTCCATCTTAAGGTCTCTAATTAAGCAAATAGAAAAGGAACTGTATAGTTCTTGGGTGCTAAGTTGGCTTAATTCCAAAGAAGTCGGAGTGTTAAAGCACTTGTTGGAAAGTTTAAACAAATGTCGATTTTTGAAAGGTAATTGAAAAAGTCTATTCAGGTAAAAAGAAATTGCAATTGCATTCGTCTTATTCTGGTCTTAAAACAACGTTGTCGGAACATTTATACCTTTCTAAAGAACCAGGTATTTTAAAGAAATTGAGTTGGGAATGTGAATGGATTTCGTACTGTCGTATAACATTGGACAGAGTTAGTGCGGCATAACTTATACAAGTCTGTATTTCATGAGCAAACGTTTCAGCACAAGCTGGTGAGAAATGCTTTTCTAAAGTTATAAAAACTGTTTATACATTTACGTACATTCTATAGACATGAACGTCCATAAAAACTATTTGTTTAAAATCTGAACTAAAATGGCAACCAAAACTTCACAGTGATAACCGATTTATTCACTTGAACAACAAATAATTTTACTTATTTGACTAATATTTTGTATTCAAATCCAAGTTTACACTTAGACTCGAGTTCTTATATTATGAGCGCCACTGCTTACACAACCACAAGCTGTAAAAATTGTCCATACTAAAGTCAGTTTAAATGGATATCAGTTCAAAACAGTTGAACACAGTGAATGTTCGGAATGCTAAATCTAGTACGTAGTATGTAGTAAAAATAATGAAATACTATACGTGAAATGAAAAATACGGATAAATTCAGAGAATGTTTTTTTATCATTGAGCACTTGTTTTACACGAGTTGACATAAGACATTTATGTTTTTAATTTTTAAATTATATTCGAACAAGAGGATCTACAACATATCCTCCCTTAATAAATTAAAAACATAAAATAACAACATAGTAAAATACAGTTTCTTATAAAACTAATATATAACTATATATTAACTCATACCCATGCCTTTCATGCATTTGATATGCTTTATTGGATCCAATGGCTTTGTCAGCAAATCTGCAGGTAGCTCATCTGTAGGCATATACATTAATTCTACAACCTTGTCATTAACTTTTTCCCTAACAAAATGAAACTTTACATCAATGTGCTTAGTCCTATTGTGATGGACTGGATTCAATGCAAGTTTTTGCGCACTTTGACTATCAGAGAAAATAACAACATTTGGTGATCTACCAGTTACTTCAGTGACAAAACGTTTTATAAAACAAGCTTCTTTAGTGGCTGAACTTAAAGCCATGTATTCGGCTTCTGCCGAAGATAAAGCAATCGTAGGCTGCTTCCGTGATTCCCAAGATATTGGACCACATGCGAACTCAAAATAAAATCCAGTGTATGAACGTCGATCAACTGGACAATTTGCCCAATCTGCATCTGCATAAGCTTGTAGTTTAAAATCTTCCACTTTCTTATAAGTTATACCAACATCTTTAGTGGCACTTAAATAGCGAAGACACCGCTTAGCAGCACGCCAGTGACTCTGATCGTTGTTTGTATTAAATTGGCTCAAATAACTTACTGTATAAGCTATATCTGGTCTCGTGTTAACAGCCAAAAACATGAGAGATCCAATTAGAGCTTGATATGAATCATTAGACTCACCTGTACCAGATTCTAATTTCTTTAATGCAAGTGGTGTTGAAATACCTTTGCAATCTTGCATATCATATTTCTTCAACAACTTTTCTATATATGTTCTTTGAAATATTTTTATAGAATTTTCTTACGAACATATATTTATTCCCGTAAAGAAATTAATTATACCTAAATCTTTTGTTGTAAAATATTTTCCAAAATCACATTTGAACTTCTCAAACGTCACATTGTCTTTATAAATAACAACAATGTCATCTACATAAACTGCCAGTATTAAACAGTTTTTATTCGAAATCTTTTTGGTAAAAACACAAGGTTCAGAAGGAGTTTGAATAAATCCAATAGCCAACAAAGTTTGTTTTAACTTTGTATTCCAGGCTCTTGGTGCCTGTTTCAGACCATACAAAGATTTTTTAATAAACAGACTTTATTCTCATCACCTCTACGAACAAAACCTTCAGGTTGTGTCATATATACTTCCTCTCCTAAGTCACCATTTAAGAAAGCTGTGTCGACATCCATATGCCGAACTTTGTACCCTTCCTGCACTGCTAAAGCTAGTAGGGTTCGCAGTGATGAGTTGCGTATAACCGGTGAAAAGGTTTCATGGTAATCTACACCTTCTATTTGTGTGAATCCCTTGGCAACTAATCTAGCCTTGTACTTCACTACGTTACCATCAGCATCTCGTTTTAGCTTATAAACCCATTTACATGGAATGCAGGATTTATGACTTGGTTTATTTACCAAAATCCAAGTTTCCTTTTTTAATAAGGAATTATATTCTTCCTTCATTGAAGAGATCCAATTATCTTTGTCATCTCTAGATATTGCATCATGAAACGTTTTTTGGATCATCATTCAGAATATCATCGACAAGAGCACTATATGAAAAATAATCTGGAGGCTTACGTTCTCGTTGAGGATATCTTGACTCAGACCCACCATAAGGTTCATCATTAGTACCACTTGATGGCAATGAAGATGAATGATCTAAATCACCTGAGTTGTCATCAATATCATCAACAGCATCCACAAAGTCATTTTGCTCTTCCGGCAACAAAGATGGATTTGCATCAGATGATGAAATCTGCGATAACAAATTAATAACATTGGGATTAAAACTAAGGTTTAAATTATTTTCAGGCATCTCTTACAGTCCTGTAAAATTATTTTCGAAAAATGTAACATCCCTTGACTTAATTAAGCTTCGTAGCGTTTCCACGTTACGGAAATAATAACTTCTTGGATCATCTGAATATCCAACAAAGATGTGTTCCGTTGCTTTCATGTCTAACTTAGTTCTATGACATGACGGTACATGAACTAAATATCTACATCCAAAAACCTTTAAATGAGACAGGTCAGGTTTGCTCCCATACCACATTTCGAATGGTGTTTTTACCTCTCAATTGCGCGATGAGGAGACCGGTTTTTTAAATAAACACTAGTTTCTACTGCATCCTGCCAATATGCCTTAGAAAGCGAACCATGTGACAGCAAAGCGCGAACCTTTTCTATAATACTGCGATTACAACGTTCACTAACACCATTTTGTTGAGGGCTATATGGAACCGTTGTTTGGTGTTGGATTCCTTGAGAATCTAAGTAGGCCGCCATCTCTTTATTGACATACTCAGTACCATTATCCGATCTCAGTATTTTAATTTTCGCACCAGTCTGTCTCTCAACAAGTGATTGAAATGTAAGAAACTATGACATGACTTCTGTCTTAGAATTCATACAATAAACAAATATAAAACGCGTATAATCGTCTACAAAAATAATAAAATATTTATTGCCTTTGAATGAAGTAGTTGACATCGGTCCACAAACATCTGTGTGAACTAATTCCAGTGCTGATGTAGCTCTCTTATACTTCAGCCTCTTGAAGGGCTTCCTAGCTTGCTTACCTTCAATACAAGGTATACATGATTCTTTGTCAACTTCTACGTACTTCACACCGACAGCAAGACCCTTTCTGAGTAGGTCCATACCAATACGGCAGAGATGTCCAAGACGCTTATGCCAAAGCTGAAACTTTGAAAACTCTGAATTAACAATGTACGCTATATTTTGTGGTAAACGAACAGAACAATCTAAATGAACCAGTCCACCACTATAAGAACCATGAAAAGCAGCATTATTTAAATAAGATACATCATCAGTTTTATAAAAATTACAACCATTTTTATCAAAAATTACTAAAAACCTTTTTCAACAACCTGCTTTACTGATAGCAAATTGCAGTTTAGGCGTGGAACATGTACGACGTCAGCTATTCTGCAGACTCCATTATTCGTATCAATAGATACATCACCAACGCCTATAGCTGCCAACTTCTCTCCATTTGCCACAGTAATTGTACCTCCATCTATAGGACGATAGTTGATAAACCAATCTGCACGGGGTTTTTAAGAGGACAGTTGGGAGACTTATGCCCTGGTTTTCTGCATTTATAGCATATTATACCCTTCTTATGTAATGAGCGCAGTGCTGGTACATCACGTTCAGTTTCTCTACTCATTTCGCTCAATAGTTTAGTTTTCACCATTTCGCTAGTGACTTCTATATTACTATGCTCTAGAGCCATATCAGTGGCTCATATCGTGATGTAAGACCACCTAGAATGATTGCAGCAAGCGAACTATCTTCAATTTTCTTACCGATATCAGCTAGATCCTGCGCGGTCGTTGTTATAGCTATTATATAGGATTCTAAATCTGTAAAATCTGATAAAGTATACCTATATAACTTCCGCTCTAGTGCTAACTTTCAGCCTAAGCTTTTATCTTCAAACGCTGTTTGCAAAGCATCCCACGCCATTTTTGCCGTTGTAGCTGTTCTGACATGCGTGATAGCACCACCGTCAACCGTTAGGCATATTTTTGAAAGAGCCTTTTGGTCATTACGGAAACGTACCTCAGGAGGCGTTTTGTCATCGTCAGCATAGCCACTTACAGTACTCCACAACTCTTCATGCATCAACAACATTCTCATTTTAAATTTCCATATTGCATATCCTTCACGATTTTTTAACATAGTAATTCCATTCAATATTCCTACAGGTCCTGCCATTATTATCTTCTTCTAAATAAGATAACTTCGTGCTGATAACGATTTGTAGTAAAAATAATGAAATACTATACGTGAAATGAAAAATACGGATAAATTCAGAGAATGTTTTTTATCATTGAGCACTTGTTTTACACGAGTTGACATAAGACATTTATGTTTTTAATTTTTAAATTATATTCGAACAAGAGGTTCTACAACATAGTACATATTATATCGATGAGTTTATACTTTTAATTTCTTATTCGTTTTAAGGTTATGCGTGCCAACTGTTAACCTAATTAAGGCTACGCGCAGACGCTGTAAACGCGAATAGCAGCTAATCAATTGTTGATTGACTTCGCAATTAATTGAAGTAATTGTCAATTACAAAGTAATTATGTGAAAATTACGCATTGATTGGTCGTTGTCGCTTTTTGTGTTTACTCGTGCCACAAGTTCAAAACTTCTGCTAGCCGTTCAGACTTAAGGCAGTTTTCCACGTCAGTTTGTAATTTCTACTTTTGCACTTCAAACAGTAAAACTACGTTATCGACAGATATTGTAGCAAAAATCAAACTAGTCTAGAGCGATTGCCGTTCTGCTTTGGATATTTCATTATTATTGTGTATATTTTTGTTTATTCTTGCACCACAGACCGACAAACATACAAATGATTCACAAGATTTTAGATTATTTCCACCATCAAACAACGGTTTCAATTCCAACTGAATCAGGTATACGCTGTCGGTCTTCAGGAAAGAAGAAGTATGAAGATGTTTTGGGTTTTAGTAATCTCGGCTTGACTACGATCCAGGGTCGCGTCGTTTCATCGAATCCGTACAAAAATGTATTACCACTTTAAAAATTTATATTCTCACAAGCTAAATAATAACTGTTAAAAAGAGGCTACATATTTATGTGAATTACATATTTAATTTTAAAGTAGTAACTATACACATATAAACCTTTAAAGACACTCACAATTATTCTAATTATTGTAAAAGTTCTGTAATGACATTTCATCTCGCGTAATATATTTTTATTATACTTCAATCATCGAGTACGCTAATATATAACTCCAGTTCCTACACATAATTTTAACGATTTGTTCTACATCATCTATGTTTATAATGAAACTTTATTTTTTTATATATTAGAGATACCTACACCTATTTACATATCATATTAAATAGATATGAAACTCTTTTAAACATATGGTTGATGGGACAAGTTGGCTGCTCGCCTAATGGTAAGTGAAAACTTAAAATTAAACATAAACTTTTTCCAATTTATTTTATCTAAGAGGAATTGGCAAATGAATCACATTCGGATTCTGACTGTGACATACTGCTTACTATCTAGTAAGCAGTATGTTATGTTACAAATCGATCAAATGAGTGTTGTTATAAATATAATGAATCAGATCAAAACCCTCTCAGTAGTAGAAAAGGGTCGAGTTCAGTAGTGGTACAATATAATTATACAGGACTGGTATTATTATATTCTATGATATTTAAAGAGCGAAGTTATTTTGTCATCAGCGTTAGATGACCTTTCTTTTTAATAGAAGTATTAAAGGCCAGTGTATGTTTAAAATAAATAATCTAATACCAATTAAGATAACTGTTAATAATAACGAATCAAAAAACTGTATTACGTAATAATTACCCGTTTACGTGCAGATGTGTCATATAGATGGATAAGCACTAGAACAAATAAAAGGTAACGTGATCAAATAAAATCGGATGCCGATGAGAATGCCATATTAGGTTTTAAGTTTACCTGAGATGCTATAAACGTCCGATGTTAATAAGAATCCACCACGAAAAGCGACCACGGCCTTAATCAGTAATTTAACAAGCCGAAGCTAGGGATTGGTGGTAACGAACCTGGATAGCGACCATCGTACACATAGTGGAAAATCCGCCATAATAGCTCATTGCATCGATTCGGGTCAGCCGGTAGACATGCAATGACACAGCTACCTAATAATTTTGGATAAACGATGTCAATACAGTTTTATCGCACAGACAAAACACTTCTAAACGTTTCAAATTGTAAGAGTAGCGTCTTTTATTAACTCTGGTATTGTAAAAAATGCATGTACAAAACTATGTTTCCTGTGCCGTAATTAACGATATCTCGGAATAAAAAATAATTAACTCTTTAAATAAATAATGAAATAAAATTATAACTTTCCTTATAAAGCGCCACAAATAAGGTAAACTCAATTAAAATACGTACATAGTAGAAAGTTTTATCTTATTTTATTAAAGACATGTGTTTATATACAGTTAGGCGAGGCATTACTAAAGGCGTCTAAGGCACATTATTACTTTTACTTTCAATGCATTTCCTTTGGCGTCAGGCTCTATTCATAAAAGTCAGAGTTCAGTGAATGCTTAATCCCTGTAGAGTGTAGAGTGACGGCAAACGGTTAGTAATTAAACAACACGTTGAATGTTCAGACCGGATAATTAGAGCGTTCGGTCCCGACTTACCGATAATTAAGATACGGATAAAAATGAACTGCTGGCATTATCTGAATTAAAAAGTTAAGATAAAACCTCGAACGTGTTATCCAAGCTCGCTGAATATAAAACGCTATCAGAAACATTTGCTTAATGTCTTAATTATAATTTAGTCCAATAATGGATGTTCTGATTATTGTTAATGTACGATTTATGTTAATTAGTATGAGCAAGCATTTGTTTTTATGTGGAGATAAAAGTTTGTTTTCAGTAATTATGTAAATTGCTCAAATTAAATCAAGCGCAAAGCCATTAAAATAGTTTAGATTTCTACAACTACGTAAAAGTGAATACATTTGTTTGTATATAGAGCAATGGACCCGTCACCTTTGAATAAATTGAGATAAAGTGAACACAAAATTAATGCACGCTTTTGATTGCTGTATTAACATGATGTTTTTAATCAAAAAGAAATGAAAAATATTTCATGTTTTAATGGTATGAGTTTCATTTGCAATCATTCTATTTAATTGAAACTTAAAATAGTAATCCCAGGCGATTTAATGTTAGATGAAAGTTATTTATAATGCAAACATGTACCTAGTGCAGGCGCACCGCTCCACACCTTCGCTCACGCTGTAGACGCTCCCTCGCCGCATCCGCCGCTTGATGTCGCGCGCCTCACACGCGACCTCACTCGCGCCCTCACACGCCCCGCTCACGCATCCTGCCGCATCCGCCTTACATTCTCCAATACACGCAGCCTGTCGTATTAGCTCTCCCTGCGAGTCCGATTCCACATTGACATTTTCCAATACTTTTTTACTTATTGTTCACTGACATGTACCTGTAAAAAGAGAAATAGCTTTGAATTTTTTATTCGAATGCCTTTTAATCTACTTTAGATGCGACGTGCGCTTTTATGTGTGTAATCTTTCTATGACCGTACAGAGATACACTTATAGTAAAAATTTAAACAGGGCCGTTGTTGCGAGCCTTTTCGCATCTTTGATCGCAGCAGAATTTCGTTATATCCCGTTTTATCCTTTGCCAAAAGGAAGGTTTTGTGCAAAATTTCAGTGAACTTACAAGGCGCAATAATAAATGCGCTAGAGGGCTTTGCTTCCCCATTCAAATACAACATTGTGTGTTTTTATTTTCAATACAGAAGCACAATAAGTCAAAAAACCAAGTATTATTATGATAGCGGAATTTATTTCTATTACTTATTCATGTTTGGGATCAGACTACGTAAGTACAGAATTAATGGGTACAGTTGTTTGAATTCAGCCAACGTTTTTTCGGCGAAAGATAGATAACAGTCTATTGAAATTGGATAATTATATAATTTGCATTCAGTGTAACGTTTTAAAAGCTTATTCTGAGTTTGTCAATGACAGGTGAGTACTATGAAATGCAAACACTACCTAATAATTTGCAAATACGGGAATTAAAATGCAAAACGTACCCACACAAGCCGCTGTAGAAACTCATGTTTTTTTTTGGATAAATCTAAATTCTATTTATGGAGTTAGCACCATAAATTACAGAGTAGCAACTGGTGTTGCTTACAAATTGCGTGATTTACCCACAATTTTCAGGAGGAGCGAATCGCACCCGACCTAAAACCACAATATACCAAAGCCTGTAATGGATTAGCGAGCTCTGGCAGTTCGCTGGTGTATCTGTCGAAGAACCGATAAACTTCGGGGAAAACAAGTTTGACAGGGTGAACCGCGTTTGATACATTTCGCACTCAAGGCCCAAGCGTTGATCCGCAAATGGTAATTGGTATATTAGATAACTGGAAGATTCCGAGACTGGGAAAGAATGCCTATGGCAATAAGTCTGCCTGTATACATTTGTATATTTACGTGCAATAAATAACATGGGTTTTTGTTGAATTCAGTGGAGGAAGAGCAAGTAAAAATAATAATAAATAGTATCAGCCCTGTGTTATATACTGTCCTACTACTAGGTACGTGCCTCTATAACTACTGGGTACAGGGTTTAGTCCACCATGCTGGAATATAGCGAGTTGGCAGACACACCTTCGTATTTATTACAGCAAACTCCGGTTTCCAAGGAGGTTATCTCATGGTATTTTCCGTCACCATTAAAGCAAGCGATAATTAACAAAGAATACTTACATAACTTTATAAAAGTTAGAGGCTTATGCTCTTGGATTTTGAATCTGCGGACATTCGTCTCTGCAGTTTGTTCTATATACAACTAAGGCATTACCATTTTTTGTGTACAAATACTGTATCTTAATTCAAAATACGTGAATGAAATATTTCAGAATACTAACTTAATTGGTTGTGTTGTTATACTATCTGCAACCGAACTACAGCAGAGTAAAACAAATGAATGAAATTGAATGCCAAGTAGGCTATAATGTTAACAAAATTCTACTGCTTTGGCTGAGCGCCCGTATTTCTTATTATGATATATTGAGCTGGTGCATTATAGTGCAATACAAGATGGCCCAAATTATTATGACAATACCAAATATAGCATCTTGGAATTTGCGGCTTGAAGTCGTTTATAGAGCTTTTAACTCATTCATAAAAAATAGATTTACTGTTGACAGTTTATACTGAGCAACCTAATTTAGTTCGCGTCTTCATGGCGTATAAATTTACTTTAAAATATACTATCTAAAATAACTAGCACGATACATTAATGCTATTTACTTGAATTGATAAGTACTAAAAACATTTATTTCATTTGTTGTTTAATTAACCTATTACAGAAATTCAAAGACCGTAAAGCAAAACCTGTTAAAGAAAATATATATTATCGCTATAAATATTTTGAAGCGGTAGAGTCACACTGAGACACCTTCATTTACATTCTGCAGTGACGGATGGCGCGGACGGCGCATCAGGAGTAGTACCTACCACCGTCCTGCAGAAAATTAACGTAACACCTTGCTGTTATATTTGGTTAACTAAGTGAGATCTCGGAGGGCCAATTCTCCTTATCCAATAACAATATTTCCATTAGGTAGGTAGTATCGTACCTTCGGAATTGTGAGAATTTAAAATGGACAACACTTGCTAAAACCAAGTAACCTACTTACTTGTAAACCGGGATATGCTAAAAAGTTTATCAAATGTTTTTTAATGATGGAACTACACATTTATAATGGTTATTTTTTTTATTATAATACAGAGGATAAATAATCAAGCAAATACATGTTAACTGATTACTACCACCTGTGAATATTCACTACATAAAATCGGTGTTGTTCTACCGGCTTGCAAATTTTAAAAAATCAGCCATGAGGATTATGGAGTCTATAGGATCTCATTGACAAATGACATCATGTCAGTTTTATAAAACTGTTATGCATTCGTGCTGTGGAGTGAACACAAAACTGGCTACAATCTACCGCTTACAAATGAATTTACGATAATGAGTAAATGATAATGTTATAAACGCAAACTAAGCAACTAAATTATCTATTATCCACTCTATTAAATATAAAGCGAAATTGTATTTTGAAACAGAATACACCAGATTATACTATACGTTCGAATTGCGAAAAAAAAGCAATATTATGAATGTGAAAGTTTCTGCTGACGATTATTTAAACTGCTGAATGGATTTGGATGTAATTCAGTACAAAGATACACTAGTTTCTTGAAGTAACGTATAGGACACATTTTATCTTGAAAAATACTCCGTGAGACTTTTCTTCAGGGAAGAAATATTCACAAGAGCAGTCACGAGCAAATGCCAGTAGATAATAATTTGAACCAGAACATGTTTTCTAAATAAAATATGTTCCCGCAATTCTAGCAAGTTTTTATAATTCTACATCTCTACATACCCATGTCTATTTTTTTTAAAAATATAAAATCAATTGAATAGTTCTTTACTTCCGTCGACTTAAATGCAATAAATCTCAGCAGCAATTATAAATCGCGTCTCTAGAAATATAAACTCTTAGAATGATAAGTTGCATATTTTTTTCTTGGAGAGCGAACATATTAGCACAATATATTTCGCAAAAAAAAAACCGACAGAAAGTGGAGTACTGCTCAAAAGCACATTAAATATGCACCAGGCGCCGCTGGATGAAGTGTTGATGTAAAAGCAATTCCGTGCCTAACGCTTTATACGAATGCCTCACGACCAGCCATAAGATATGTAGCGGAGGCAGGTCTGTTGGAATTATTCAAAAACGCACCGTGTGTAATAAATGTATGCGTCTGAAGGAAAGAATGTACTCCTGGCAGAACATATAATAAGAGGAATGATAAATGCTGCCTGTTACGCGGTAAATAAGACAGCATTAGTGGCGATGTCGACTTGACGAGCTTTTTTATAAATATAAGTATACTAACAACAAACTCTTAATTCAAATAAATATTAAATAAGATTAGCTATGTATTATGAATCTGTTGAGTCATTTGAATAATATATTAAGCTCTTTTTCTGATATTTACTGCTATAGATAAAATTGTTCAATATGCTATATTGTCGGAATTTTAATATACAGGTTAATATTCGTTGTTCATAATTTTAATACAACAGTTTAATCTCCCAATAAATTTTGCCGGAACGCCTTAAGGTTTCGTTTTGAGCCATCTGGACAGCGACTAATTTATGGCAACCATTACTCAGAGCTGGGTCGGCGGCAAAGTGACGTCACGCAAGTCGACGTACGCAAAGCTTTTTACCCAACCTGATTGGCTACCGGGACTCAAATGTTTACCTCGTTAACCTTAATAGTCTCTATGATTAGTGATAGCTATTTAGCCGAGTGATCCGTCCGTTATAAATGAGAAACATCGATTAACCATGATTGGACTAAAACATAACAAAGCCGAATGTCTTGATGAAGAATTGGCCTGTATTGCCGCCTTCCTAGCTTTTGTTTGTGACAAATAAAAGTTACAAAACGGCGACAAATCTATGTCAGTTTTTATTGAGACGGGGCATTTGTCTCAGAACGGTAATCGGGTCGTTTACTTTCATGATTGTTTGAAGTATTGAGTGACGCCATTGTGTTTGAGACGTGACTTTTAATATCATTGTCAATGCCCCGGTGTGTGGTTTGAAAAGTTTCTATTTATTAGTGTATAACAATTAACTAGCAAAAACATGACATGTCTTTGAATTATTGTTATACAAGTATGTTATATGTGTACATAATATATTTAATTTTGCAAGTGTGTAGGCGTTAGTTCTGGTTAGTGATATATCATTCGTCAAGTCCTGAATAAAAATAGAACACATTAATACATCGTTGGCTGATAAAAATCCTCCATATATGTGTATAGCTCCCTTTAAGCGATACTTCTCAAGGAAACAGAAAGCCTCAGGTGTGACTTACGCATTTTTTACATTATAATCCCGAAAAATTACCTGCTACGTAAAATTGAAAAGAAAAATATGCTTATTAATGAATTTATAAGACGGTGCTTTGTAACTGTCTGGTGCAATAAACAGCTCACAGTTCGTTAATAAAGACGAAATATGAAAAGCGAGTAATTAAGTTACACAAAATAAATGTTTAATGATAAAATAATCTCTGCATCATGAAGATAGACTGGTGGAGAATGCTGAAGTTTACGTATAAAAATTGTATTAAAAGGTAATAAATAAACATTTTTTCTTAAAAAAAACATTGTACGCAAAATCATAAACGTTAAAGAAATCTGGGACATAAAGTTGTAGTTTATGTTGTGATAATATCTTTATCTCGTTGCGGTGGGAGATAATGAAAATATGTACACTTATATGGGATGTTGTAAACCGGATTTATGAGTAATTATGGTCCATGTAATACGGAATTATTAATAGTTCGCCATTTTTATTCCTGTTAAATATGCCAGGTAAATTATCCATAAACTTTAAGATAAGACTTTCCAAATTTATATTAGTTTTTATAAAGCTTTATATAAGAATTACGTCTGTTTAATGATATTTTTAGTAATATTATACATAAGTCGCCTTCTCTTAATATTAAAAAAAAATATGTGACAGCACAGTATTAAATAATTTAAAACGAAATGTTTTAAATTTGCATTAAGATATGTCATGGCATTTGTAGCTGTTGAGTTTATAGCATTATGTGGGCTACATTACGAACCACAACAAAGGAAACATTCGTTGTGGCTCTCAGTGGTCATCTATAAAGTGTCGCGCGGAAACAAGAGTCCGTATCATGTAACTTTTATTGCTTTCGCTCGCTAAAATTGGTATAAACTGCTTTAGATATTTTATTTATATGTTCTAATAACTCACACGCTTCAAGTACACAAAATCCTATTAATATTATAAACGGCAAGTCATGATATTTGTATGTTTGTTAGTAGTAAACGCGTAAACTGAATGGATTTGGATAAAGTTTCTCATACAGAGTGACAGTCTTGGATGAATATTATATATACCTACGTTACTTTTGCCCTAGAAAAATCCACACATGTTATTTTCATATAGGAAAGCAGAGCCGCGAGCAGAAAATAGTAAGATAGTGTGACCGAAAATATCCCGGTTACTAACATGGACCGCCATCCATGTTTTCAGTTCTTTCTTTATGTTTTTTATGTTGTAATGCAAAAAATAAAATACGACGATGTTTGTATTATTCTATTTTTGTGTCATTCAATAATATAATATGTAGTAATATGGTGTTATTAAGGATAAAGATTTTATTTACATTTGTTTTTGAAACAATTTTATAAAGAATTTAAAATCAAGTAGACCGTCCATGGTTCTATTACCTCAAATCTTTGAAATAAATTTACTCCTTTTATTTATGTCAATCAGTTATGAAAAGCTTTAAATGATGTTCTGTAATAAAACTTATTTAACGAATTACAAAACGATTGTATATAAAAATAACACGAATAAAACTTATGATATCCATTAGAGTCAAGTCCATTTAGACACATTTTTGTAGAAAAACTAAGAGAGGTAACACACCGTTATTCTTAATATGCCCCACGTTTAGCAGTATATAATTTTATTAGGATTTGGCGTGGACGTCAATAAATTCTTATCAACGGATATTGACGGGAGTAATGTGTGTACATTTTCTATTCAGTGCGCACATCGATTTCTGGCATGGACTCTGATGGTTTGTTTCATTTGTTTGCAAATCCCGTTGACGACTTTATTATACTGGGAATTTTAAATTATACCTTTAAGGATTTGAAACTTTTATTGTAATTTATTACTTGAATTACATTCCAAACTTTCTGTATGATGGGACTTATCAGATGGGGTGTTTGCCCAACAATGGGTTATTTAATAGTAATTCTAACAGTTTATTTACCTACTCAATTTCCATATAGTTTGACGCACATTCAATAGATTCAATAGAGATTTTTTAAAATGCTGCAAATGAACATTTCCTCCATTTAATATTTACTATGTAGGTACTAATATTCTCTGCTTTGCTGCATTACTTTAATATTATGTTCACGTTTAATAATAAATAATTTATACATTCACAATTTTTTCCCTGGTTTTATCGTTAATTACAAAACATCGCACCTTTTTATGATTTATCAATATTAGTTATTTTGTAAAGTACGAATGATGTTTTCACGTTTTTTTTTATAGAAAATATTATGTCGAAAGTACAAAATTAGTCTGATACCTAGTATTTATAACAGCCCAGACTATAGAGATTTAATTAGCACTTAGGCGCGCACGCCTACTTACTGCACCGGTTTCTTGACTCACGGTCATATGTAGGCAGCACGGTATAATTAAAACGCTAAGATTGCTCTAATGACGATCACAATAGTTGGCCACTTGCATGGCGGGTGTGACTGGTCCCGCCCCCAAGTCAGTTTGTGATTGTTCCTCGGTGACTCCTACGCATATGGCTATAGACATTATTGTTCTTTGACATTTTGCCCTCGTAATTTTTGTTGTTTTTTTTTTTATATCGTTTGTTTCGTTAAACAAAAGTAACATAAGCAAATTTAAATTCAGTTTAAATACTTAATTATAAAATTTCTCAAAATACAAATACGCTGAGGTGTGTTTTATAACCGTTTGTAACAAAGTTTTGTGAGACGCCATATAACTCAAAGTTATGAACTTTGCCTTTGACGAGCTTGTAAATGTCTCAAAGATAATTTATAAGTTAGAGGACGCGACGAGACCGCGATCCGAACAATAATTGTTTTTAAAATCATTACTCATCAAAAAGTTGATGAATTTCGACATTTCATTATGGTTATCTTGTCTGTGGATTCTTTAATAGAATTCCAAACTTTTTAAAACAGATAATCCAAAATCCAATAAATGTGGTTTGCGCTAGCTGAAGTGATTAAAACTCGAAAGCTTATGCACCGTGAAACTTCATTAACAGATTATTGGCACGGTCTTCATGATCAAGATCTTTGCGCAATGCTTAAACAGTTTGATGACAGAAAGGATTCAAAGTCAAAGTTTCGATAGTTATTAAACTTTCTCTTATCATATTCTATATATTTATAAGAATTAATCATTGCTTTGTGCAGAATTGATATGTATATAACCAAAGCAAACAGAGCTATGACGATACGGTTTTAAAAAATACCATATAAATTGAAGACAACAATTATTAAATTATAATATATATAAAACAATGTATTAACTGTTCGCGACTTTTTCACATAAAAGCCATTTCTTAGAATTAACCTTCCACTGAGCCCATTTTCTCCATAAAATGTCGCCGCAAGCTAAATCTACTACGTAGGTTATATTAGTAGGATTAGAAAAAAGTCCTATGGCAGTTGATATTATGTACCATTAAACATACATTCTCACACTCACGCCTTATATCCCTGAAGGGATAGGAAAAAGCGCAGCTGATCCATTGACTTTACACTATGTGTATTCCGTCGCATAATGTGTTAGGGGGGCGAGCCTATAGTCATACATATCAGCTCTGTATTATATACTGTCCCATTGTTGGCCACAGGCCTCCTCTACTACTGAGAGGGATTAGGCCTTCGTCCATCACACTAGCCGAGTGCGGATTGGTAGACTTCACACACCCTCGAAATTCCTATAGAGAACTTCTCAGGTATGCAGGTTTCTTCACGATGTTTTCTTTTACTGTTAAAGCAAGCGATAATTCACAAAGAATACACACATATTTTTTAAGAAACATCAGAGGTGTGTGCCTTTTGGGATTTGAACCTGCGGACCTTCGTTTTGGCAGTCCGTTCCACAATTAACTAGGCTATCGTCATATCGAGCACAAATTCCAGACTCCGGGCTTATATTGAATAGCAAAATCCCAATATCACTTTGCGTATACTTTAAGGTATCACTAAACATAATTCAGAATATTATTAATGCGAAATATATTTGTCACTGAACAACAATGACGGCTAAATGGCTCGGATAAATCAGATTTTGGCAAGAAATATAAGCAAAGCTTCATTACGTAATCATAACTTGCGTATAATGGTTTTATTATAATACGAATAGAAATGGACTTACGCGATCGCTCCTAATCATTTGAGATATGTCTTAGATAAAACTCTTTTTATTTTTTAATCTGTAAGTACATCAGGGCATAATCCTTAACAATTGAAATACGTAGTAAATTGTGTACAAATATGCGCGCTGGCAACGCGCAGAGAACGCGTGTCGTTGGTGCATATAAAATATGCCATCTGTAGAGGCTCCAAAGTCTTATTATAATATTACTAGCTTATACACGCGCATTCGCTCACATGCAACAGTTTTTTTCATATATTGTCCAGGGATAAGAATGCTATATTCTTACCAGCGTGTCAATCTCCATACCAAATTTCATAGAAATACGTTGAGTAGATTTTAAGTTTATATTATTGAGACAGGTAGACAGATGCGGAAGGAGAACAATATTAATCGTTATATTTTAGTTAATGTACATAAAACCTAAACCTTCCTTAAGATTTGCACTATCCTTTAATAAAAACCGTACCAAAATTCATTCAGTAGATTTTAAGAAACTCGATCCCATACAGACAGACAGCTTTTAGGAACTTTGTTTTATAATATGTATAGATTTGGATATTGCAAATAGATCATATTTGTGTCATGTTTACGCATTTGTCATTGAAGATAAGCAAATATGAGTAATAATATTTATTCGCGAAGTCGGCATGTAATCATGTGAGCGTCTGAAATATCAGGGGATTAATAACAATAGTTCGCTGGAGATAGCTTGTGGATATTTATAAGCGGAGGTGTATCATGAGGCTTACAAAGGATATTATGTGTATGAACGGGAAGAATAGGTATTCGTGTATGTTTATTTTATGTTCTCAGTTGGGATAATATCAAAATACTATTTACATTGTAAGCTAATAAAATGTGGGATTAGACACTTAAAGTCGCGTTGGGTAATTAACTCGCTTTAAATGTACGACATTATTATGTAGAGTAACTTTATAAATAAGGAAAGATTGTTTTATCGTATCCAAAAACTTAGACAATTTAATCGGTTCACTTGGGTATCGAACGAAGAACCTCACAGTGCACAGTCCACGCAGGTTTCTACTTGCACTACATAGTGATTTACTGTTTATATGAATTGCAATATTTCTGTTCAGTTGGCAATAAAACTAACCACAACTGTCACATGCATGAGTTATGAGACTAAGTTAATTAACACAAATTGTTTTTGGTACTAATTACTTTTTTAACGCACATGTGGGAAACAGGTAAGTAAAAATTTAAGTATTAAAATAATTCAATTCTATAATATGAAAGTAGGTAACTCTATCAGCTTCTTTAAATTTGTGAATTTCAACAATTTTTATTAAACATTTCTCAATAAATAAAAATGATGTCGGCCTTTATAAGTAATATTTTAACGTGTCGTTACCTTTTAGTCCAAGACTTAGACAAAAATGTGAGGGCTTGTTTTTGTGTATAGTTATGCATTTAAAAAAAAATACTAAAATGAAGTGTACAAAGGACTTAAGACCTATTTTTAAATTCGACGCTAGCAAGAAATGTCAAATTTCACGACATGCCAGTAGAATAGACTGCTTTAGTGTTTGCACGTTTGCTCAAGGAGTAACTGGATTATAAAGGCTTAGGGTTGCCACTTCCCACTGGACAAAGACTTTTAAATTCCCAGATGTTTAGACGAAATTGCATTTTCCTCTAATAGGAAGTACAGAAGACTGTAAGCGAATGCACAAACTGATTATTTTTTTAATTTCACAATAGCGTTCCTTATTAACAACTTCGCAGATATACCTTTTACAATTATTAAATGGATCATAAAATATATTATGACTCCCATGTTCATTCGGAGACTTTTTGAATAGATACCTAAATCCTATATTAAGAGTTTAATAGACAGTCCTAGAGTTCACCTATGACGAATTTTCTCAGCGATGCAATCGCAAAACGACTGCGATACAGTCGCGTTGCTATCGTGAGCGATCAGCTTATGCTCATGACTTTCCGTATGCTACAATCGCAATGCTGTCGTGCTTCATTAGCAATATAGATGCGATATAAATGCGCAGCAGTACCGACGCAATCTCGATACAGGAATCAACGTAAACGCTACAGTTACATGATGGACTTCATCGAGACAACATTGATCATATACTTTTTGTTGCTGCTTTTACGGATAGCTTTTGCGCGTTTATATTGATACAGTAGCGATGATATCACGTATTTGTATCGCTTTTAACGCGTGTTGCAAACGCGACTGCGCGCGATAGTAGCGACACAGAAGCGAGTCTACCAAACGGTGCGAAAATTTGCCATGGGCGACTGCCTTAAGAAGTTAATTCTTTTTTTAAAAAACGTCTCGATCTAAATAAATCCTTTATTTGCAGCCCTAAATCTCACAGAAACCAACTATAACATCGTATTTCTAAAGTTCACTGAAATACGAGTAGGTACGATATAATTTAATAAAATAAGCTGACTCACGAACTATCGTATTCGGTGTGGCGGTTTTGGAGAGGGAGCAAGCCCATAATGTTGCAAAATAATCGCTCGTTGGTTATATTTGTTATTGTATTTCTGACGGCGGGTTGTAATTAGGTAGATGTGTTTACTGTTTATGCAGCGTGCAGATCGCTGTCGTTATACAAACACGCGGTGCCTGATTGGAACACGATCGGCACGAATGGATGCTATGATGAGCTTGATTTGATTTATGGGCAACGTTTTTGATTATGAGTAATGGAATATTGGTGTTTGTGCCTAAATTACTTGTCCTAACAGATACTCCATGAGTCGTGAGATATCTGAATTATCTAAGAGACTATCGATTAAATTTATTTGTGGGTACAGCCATGTTTCGAAGGAAACCTATCTTCTGTGTTATGAAAGAAAACTGATAACTAAGTGAAATTTGTAGTTTCAAAATCTTGTCGATTCATTGCTTTGTTATGAAATAATTGTGTTAATAAAACACACACACACGCGTCTTTTATCCCCGAATCGATGTTCAGAGGCATAACTGGTACATCCACTTTTCGCTGTGCGTATTTCGTCCCATGATGTGATAGGCGATGTTGTGTATTAATAACAGTTAGTATATAAATTTTGATAGTAGGTTTCAAGACATTGTTGTTCTATTTATTTTGTCTTAGCTGCATCTGCAACGGGTGTTTGAAAAATGTTATAAAGACGTTGCTTTTTGATGCGCTCTCACAGAAAGATATTTGTAAGTATGTTTCATTCTTTCCGTTTGTTTATGTTAGTTTGTCTGAGATTCTTTAAGCTACGCCAACTAGAGATTCTGACATGCTACACTCTTTGATATATAAAACTAACGCAATCTGAGACATTCTAGAAAATAGTTTCGCGGACTCGTGAATGGCCGGGAATTTGATTATTTTTTCTCGAGTCTTGGGAATGCCAAGGTGGCGTAAAAATGAAAAAAACCTAGAAAGTGAGGAAAGAACGGTACGAACTTCACTTATTTAATAAAAGTTTAAATATGAAAAATGCCTGACGCGACACTTTCTGCTCTCTCAAAGAGGTCTACTTCCGAGTTGGATGCCACTAGGACTAGCTCAAAGTCTAACTTCGTTTTAAATAGTTTTATTATAAAATTCTGTAATTTTTATATTTTGAATTACATTGGAACAAATACAATATAAATGTTTTATATAATTTCTGCATTGTATAATGTAATCATTAGAAGTCTCAAATGGTTTTTACTGATGATAATTAATGAGCTATTTAAGATTCAAAGTTCTTAGAGTAAGAAATTGTCTGATAAGGCGCTATATGTGACGATTATTATAAAAATAATAATACGCAAATATTTATTACAAATAATTAATGTACCATATTATTTATTTTCTTTCACCAATATAACATATTATATATTATCAATAGGTTAAATTGTGAAACTTTATGCAATTTCAAATATGTGCACTTATTATAGGCGTACACAACTTTATTATTAATTCCTTACCAAAATCTTTCTCATGCATACACACATGTTTCAGTGTTCGTAACTCATAAATAGTTATTCCTTTCTATACTTGACTCTATCGCCTTTAGTTTCAAATCGCAATAAACATAAATGTGGAAGGCATTGGTGTCAAACGCCATGAACTATCGTAAACCGAGTGATATGACTGTTTTTCCGAGGCGAAAAACACAAATTCTAGTTTCGAATTCAACATACAACCTCACAGTCCAGTCTACCACCATAAATGACCAAACCAATGAAGCAGACACGAACATAACATCTTAATAACAGTAAATATTTCCACAAAACAGCCACGATAAATGGAGTAACATATCTATGCAAAATGCACGCAAAAACATGATTTTAGTGCACACGTAGCAGCAATCTTTATCAATCAACGGATGCGTGGAGGTCGCGCGTGACAGCGAACGTCGTGTCGGCGACGGGGAAAAATTACATCCATTGTAGTGACTAGTGACACATTCATAGAATGCAAAGCATTCAAGATTATAATATGATTGTTATTTTCTGGTAAATATTTTTACCAGAAAATAACATAATCTGTGTATAGTTTAATGTAACTTTAATAAAATACACACTCACGCCTTTTATGCCCATGGAGGCAAATGGCACAATGAATGCACCGACTTTCTGCCATGTTACATCCCATGATGTGATGCAGAACAAGTCTATCGCCATTTCGGAGATTTGTGCAGATTCGCATGTAACATTGAACGTTAAAATTCCATACACCTCTATTCGAGCCGATAAAAAACATGTTAATTTGTAATTTGACCTATAACGACGTAAGCTCAATGATATTATAGTAAAAGATACGGAAAATAAACCACAATAGATATATGGTATGTGTTCATGATATTATTGGACTCATTAGTCTCTTGTTCGTTAAACTTGGCTCGCTGAAAATGTACTTTTAAACAATGACCACAAAATGTTGCTCGAGTAGAAGTTATTAAATTGCAACACTATGCATTTATAAAAGGGACCAGGGAAATATCTCATAGATTTAAGTTTTTTTTTTAAAGGTCATTCTAACTTCACCTTATTTAATTTGTATTAGTACAATTTTTTTATTCCATACTTTAAGAATTAGGTACATACTTTAGGGTGTAAAAAACGTAAAAATAATGCTTAAAACAATTTTGTGATACCTAGATCTTACGCAGTTACAATAGAGTCAATTATCCAACTTTATTAACGTTATGATATAATAGAGGGGGATTGCAACAGAGTTTAATAGTTTCACTTGAAACTTAGATTTTGTGGGTGTACTGTAACTTCCTCACAGTTGACGCCTGGCTTCTTAACAAGTTTTAGGTTTGAAATTGCTTACTATGCACTTAAGCATCCCAGTTCTAAAGTCACTTCATATTTGAATATTAACCATTGCCTACAAAGAAACATGTACCAAAGAAGTCTTTGATATAAAGCGTAGTCTTATACTCACTTAATTTAATAACAAGTAGCCCTAAGTTATCCAAATTTAAACTCAAGCTGTTGTATTATCTAATCAAATCACAGCATCTATAATTTCCTTAGGGACGCACTGTAATCAAGCGGATATGCAAAACAGTTGGTTAATTTATTTAGGACAATTCTGTAGTTAAACCTGCGTGGGAATGACATATTTCGTGAGTTTTGATGTTAAAAGATTTTTTATCTCAACATCATTTCCATATTTCCGTTTTGATGACTCCGGATAAAGTTTATTCCGTTGTCAGACTGTAATTGAATTCATACGGTATTTTATAAGTTCGAATTGCTTTCATGTTAAGGATATTTTAATATATCTGTACAAATATGGAAGCTTTTGTTTCTTCAACAATATTTTTATAAGATGAAAATTGTTTTACAGCAGAAAACAAATATTGGTGTTATTTTAAAGTTGCATACCCCGTTTTTCACAATTAATACAGTTTATGAAGATTAAGTTTTCCACGCGGCTTCGTTCGCCTGCAAACCTTTCCCGATATAAAAAATAAACAGTGACTTGTAAATAAATCTATGACGTGGTATATCTGGGTGACAAATTTCAATCGCTGTTCAGCAGTTTTTGTTCTGCGTTTAATTCTAACAAACATTCAAACACCGAAACCTCTAAAGACCTAATTGTTGCGAATTTGTTACACTTACTTTCCACTCAAAATGTAATTTGTATAATATTCGGCTACTCGTCGATGTAAATCCAACTCCAGTTCAGTAAATTTATATGTAAACTTTGTAAAGCTATCTAAGAAATGCCTGAAAGTCACTCGTCTGTGAAACCACTCGTCGTAATATATGTTAACAATTTACAGATAGCTTGAGGTCGCGGTGAGTGTTTTATTTGGGACGGTGGCGCCGCGCGCGGGCACCGTTCCAAACTCTTCAGCTGTATAATCGTAATTTTATCGCGTCTTTCTACTACAACTATAAACCACTCATCATTATGTGCCCTACACTATCCACATTCATGTTATCCGAATACGCAATCCACGTCAAACACTAAATTTTCGCTCGGCAGATCCGTGTTTTATAGACCGGTAATCTCATTTCATACCGAAGCCGGCTGCGACTAAAATATTCTGTACGCGAACAGCAAAGAATATTTCCATCAAAGGTTATATTTACGTAAAGGCAGCAAAAATAATGGTTGTTTCCACACACCACACTCGTGCCAAATATGAAACTCGAGGAGCGTTACGAGGGTCCGCGAGCAATTGACCCTTTAGTAATATGGACGTGGTGCGGCAGGTGGAGAGTGAAATAGCCGGCCCAATATCAATGAACGTTTACCGCCGTCCGTGAAGCATTCAGCGGAATCTTTCGCCTCATAAAGAGGAAGATAGAATCTGTGATTTGGACGCGTGATGCCGACCGCTGCGTCCGCCGACCGCCGCCCGATGCCGCTCGAACGCGCCGCGCTGCGTTTCCACTTAATAAACTTCAAATGAAGCGTGCCAAATGTTTATTACACCAGCAGTACACCAGAAAATCTATATTGGGAATCGAAATAGCCGACCATTTTCACTAAAGTCCTACGTTAGGCCGAGCGGACTAATTACAAACGTCATATTGTGTACACAACAATATTACAACAATGGCAAAATAAATGGAAAGTTCTTGGTAATGAAATCCATAACCAAAAAACGGCTTATAACTTCACACTGGCGGGTTTATTAACTTCGGAAATATTCGTAATTAAGTACTGTTAACAATTTGAGTCGATATTTAATTTTCATCTTGTAAAACACTTTGTCAAACACTAATGTATTGTGTAAAAACGTGGATTATGGAATATTTCAGTCTCATTACAAGAACAGAAAGATCTTTTATTTTATTTTACTTTATAAATACGACAACAGCATAAGTAACTTTATATTAAAATGCAAAGTAAAGAAGACAGTACTGTTAATGTTGCTTAAAATAATTTATACGTTTAAAACGTTATTTCATATTTTACTTAGACACTACTTTTTAAAACACCGGATTATGGTTTTAAATTCCAAATAACTAAAACGAAAAGGTGCTTTGTTACTCGCACGTTACATATATACGTTGAAAAATGCGTGAATGGTAGCATAATTTATGAATGAAAATATGTTCACCTTTCACGCCGTATTTCAGTGACGACTACAATGGGTCCGGCTGAACATTTCCGCCTTTATTTGGGTATGCGCAATGCATCCAATGCTAACCTGTCAGGAAGTTACTACTGTCTCGTCTTTGGAGTTTAGTGATTGTTTTTGTTGGCACCTGGCATTTAAAAGAATTTTTGTAGCAATAAAGTTTCGGACGAATAGGTCGTTCGGTTGTTTCATTGTGCATTTGTTGTAGTTTGTCCACTTTTAAGGGTTGTGCTGTACCTACACTTAAGTGTTTATACTATGTATGTACTTATATAATACCTATCGATTAGCAATAAGTTACTGTTAGTGCACTAAAAACGAACGTGAAGTGATAATCGAACACGGTTTGGAACATTGAACTAAAATTATTTTCCAGATTTTATCATGGTTTTTATATTATAAATTACCGGTATTTACCCCGATAAAATCTGCAAAATAGTTTTATTTAATGTATAACATTCGTGAACACATAATAAATCATTGGTTTTGAACATTATAAGCACTGGGTCAAACACGCAACTATCGCAGTGTGAGCAGGAACTTTTGTGTAATTGCAAAGAACTCCGCTCTGATACATGGATTCTGTCGTAATTAATAACAAGTTTAATAATTCGACGCAAAATCAGGCAAATAATGTAAGTATCTGATATTCAAGATAGGTTAGGTTAGGTTAGATTTAATGATTACGGTGTTTGCCATAGACTTTCATGACGTCAAAATGTGCGCAGTCTTGACACTATTAATTCGATGATTGTAAAATGACTTATCTACTTATCTTCTCCTCTATGCCGTTAATCAACCTAAAAGTCAAGTGGTATCTCTTCATTGCAAGAAGTGTTAAGGGCCGCTTGGTGTGGACAAAGTGATTCAAGGTTCCCGCCTCACAAAAGATTTCGTAGGCAACTATTAAGTGCTTACTTTGAACAAGGTCGCTTAAGTAGCTCTCGACCGACAGACTGTTCATTTCGCCACAAAAAATGTACTTGGAGGAAATTTTCGACCTAAATTAGATTATACCTACTGGACAGAGACATTTCTAACTTTTCGTAAAAGTTACGTAATTCATTCGGCATCATTGTCAACCTATATTAAGATGAACATATTATTATACTAACTTTTGCTCGCGGCTTCGCCTGCGTGAAGGAGTTTTCCGGGATAAAAGATCTGCTATATATTTACCCGGGATAGAGAGTAACCTTCCCATAGTCTTAAACTATCTTCATACTAAATTTCATAAAAGTCCGATTAGTAGATTTTGAGAACATCGATCACATACAGACACACAGCTTTTGGGGAATTCGTTTAATAATATGTATAAATTAAAACGTAGGTTTGTTTGACATAAGCTATTTCAATTACCGGACGACTAGAATGGGTGGAGGACAATTTTATTTAAGCGTATTATTACCTACGTAATGAACTTTTTCCTTCCCAATTGTGTGTGAAGATGGCTATTCTCTATGCAAGTTAGTGGTTGACCCAATGTCAAGTTGTTATTATATTTACTGTCTTGAGGCTGACATATAAATGAACTTATTATGTGTACTTATATTGTTACGTACTAAATTAAATTAAATATGAATTTGTGGGTATATTAAAAAACATAAATTTCAACTTATTTGCACTGGTGGGTTTACAATACTACCTAATTATATGTTTGCTAATGCGGTAAGCCAACACCAATAATCTATTTGAACTATGCGGTACCAAATGCGTTAGGTAACTAATAAATCAATCCTCCTTGTATTTGTATTAAGCTCCTATTCTAAACTACGGGTGATACGTTAATAATAGACGAAACCGCATTTTTAAAATAAAAAACAGCGACAACTCAATAGAATATATGTAGATCAATCATGTCTTTTGATCCAAGCTACACAACCCTCTAAACTTCTGACCAAACCTCTTGCGAGATACAATAGAAAATCTAAAAGATTCCCAAAGGAAATCACCTATTTTCCATCGAGATCCATTTCGTCCTAAGCTTGATAGCCTATTTTATACGAAATAAAGCCGATTTCACAAAGAGTTACGCGTATAATATTGACATAAGCGCGTATTCATTTTCTCTATTATTATGGTAATGATGTCGCAAAAGTGTTAACGTAAGTGAAGAGGCTACCGTAGATTATTCATGAGGGTGCCGGCACAATGTGGAGTCGCAGAGGGCACGATTGATCATTGAGACAAAGGATAAGTCAGGATGTAGCTCTAATGATGGGGATATAAAGTCTTCAGGGATAATGTATGCAGAGGAATAAAGGAACATACCATGTTGTTTTCTCTCAATGGACGGGATTACTTTGGTCTTAGTGAAAGATCCCAATAAATTAAATTATATTTAGTGTTGGTTAAAATAATACTTCTGGCATAAGTGAAAAAGTGTGGCACTTACTTAACATTCAGATAGGCACTTGGAACATAAGAAGTGACAGGAATATCGGGAAAGAATGTTTACAAAAGCCTCGTTTAAGGCGATACCTCAAGGTCCATTTTCATACATTTTGTTTCACCTTTAATCTGGGTAACTAAACAAGTATTGGCAAGTAAAGAATTTAAATTCACGTCTAGTTAGTGATTATAATCATGGATATTTCGGCCTTTAAAATTTAATATGACGAAATTTTAAAGGCAGAAATATCCATGATTATTAATTATTTTTACGTTTTTCTTTCAACTGCGAGAACTAATCACTAACTAGACGTGAATTTAAATTCTTTACTTGCCAATACTTGTTTAGTTACCCAGATTAAAGGTGAAACAAAATGTATGAAAATGGACCTTGAGGTATCGCCTTAAGTGCTTACAACTCTGGCTAATATGTAAGTCATGTAAGTAAAGCTGCCGCTATGTGTCTGACTATAACTTATGTACGGCTGTAGGCAGTAGTTAGTTCGTTGTAAAATGTTTTGTATATATTAAATTTTTAACCATGTGGGTTAAAAACCACCAAATATGTTATACCTATTCTAAAACAGTTGTAAAATCTAAACACTCTGTCACCGTTATCTGTAAAAATATATAATATTTTCCGATATTCGGCTTGTTTTAAACCGAACATTTCCAATTTATTTCGGATCTCGTTTTTTTTCTTTCTATCCCAATTTTTTGGCGAAAGCACTTTTTTACGAGAGTTTGTAAATGTGAAAGTTGGTTGAAAGGTTTTTGAAACTCGATTACGTAGACATTTATGTAAATATCAAAAAAAATCACGTAGAGCTGAAATAAGATATTTTTTCAACTGTAAAAACAATATAAGACATATTTAATGACCCAATTCTCTAATTGTCTTTAAGCTTCGGTTTAATCTGATAAATAAATAAATTTAGAAGATACAATCATGACAGATTTTATTAAAGAAGAATGACAATCATTTTTTATATTCCATTTTTATAAAATAATATATATCGTAATTCGATGACAAGCAGCCAGTACGTCAGTTTCGGTTTAAAAAGTTTTTATTAATATATTATGGCTGCAACAAATTGAGTATAATTTCTTTCGAAAATATATTTAAAAATGTATACTTTAATGTCGACCTCACAATAATATATGTCGTGTAAATATTATGATTTATTTATTATGACACCTACACAGTAGTATGGTTTATCCAGTTATTAATAAAATTTAAAATAACACAAATGAATTGACGTAATTTTTTATACTTATTATTAGTGGGATAATCATATCTCACGATACCGCTATATTTGTTCTAATTTTAGCGACTCTGATCGTCTTTAGCTGTTGAGTGGTTAAATAGATCTCCCCAAATGCTCTGATGATATAGGTTACTAAAAGCATTTGTGTGTAGTTATAAATTAGAATGAAATATGCATGCAGTTGCAGTAATGCAGAATGCCAGCAACACTGTTCCGCGGCTCACGGAATGTTGTTTAGCAATCTCCCAACAACTTCCAACACAATACATTTTGTTTTGTAGCCAGTTGCTTTGGTTTGCAGTCATATCGTGAGTGGATTTCCGCATCCACTGTGAACATTATGGTTGAAATAGCTTCCCCGCACTCCTATGAATAGAACATAATGGAACAAACCATTTCAGCCGGAGCATTGTCATTTATTTAAGTTTTTTCTCATACATCTCGCATGATTTTATCGTTATTTCAAATATTTCGTTCAATTGCAACGTAATCTTGGTTCTTGTTGGCGATAAATATCATCGCATCTTTGGACAGGTCATATCCTGTAAAGGAAAACGGAAACCTGAAATGTTTGTATTTATAAAAATGTTGCTACCATTGAGAACACAGCTATAATAAAGCTTGTAATAAATAGTGTGACGATAGTGGAACGAATCATTTTGATACATTGTTGATTGCCAGCAAAGATGAAACCGTTTGAAATAGGTTCGAATGCTGAAGCTTGATTTTAGAATAGCTCTAGCTGAGATGCAAATTTTTAATGATACTGTGTGAAAATTAGACTCGTATTTCTCGCATAGAAAAAGTAACTTGAGCTCGCCTCAAAGTTGTAAGTGAAAGTTCGTGAAAGGTCTTTATTATGTTTGCGTGGAATTTCGTTTCCTTTCCGTCTTTGTTCCGGACTCGAAGGAAATTGTGCTATAGTCGTTGGCAAACTAAGTTGCGGACTTAAAACGCAATGCTTGTTGTGGAACATCATTTGTGATAAACACATCGGTAAGAATGAAAGAACGTGAGCAAATTGCGCGGAACGTTGCGTGGGGGAAGCGGAACCAAGGAAATGTTTTATACTGTGGCTTGAATATCAATTATACCTTCTCAGCGAGCTAAAATGTCCGCTGTGTACTACAATCAAAAGCAAATCTTTACCTTTATTGTATATAGTTGGAATCAACTTGAAATTACGAGAGTATTTTAAAGAATATTGAATAACAATACCTTTTTGCTATAGCATTAGTATCGTAAAACTTTACGTGGCTCAAAAGTACACATACTTATTAAAACATTTCTCGATGGTTACATTATCTTCTACATTAAGTGGTAATTTGCGGAGTCCTTTGTAACGTAAAGGGCCCTATTGTGTCCCTCCAAAAGAGGTTACTTAAGTCTAGAGGGTCACAATTATTCCCGCAATAATGGCCAAAAGTCATTGAGTGTTATTTTTTCGTCAAAAATGTTTGAGATACTGCAAGATTGTATCTTCGGGTCCATCGATGATATTTTTTTCCATTCTTTTTGAACTTCTATGACAGAAAAAATTTATTCCTACATGTCAACATTTTTTCATTTCTTGTATATACATTCAATGGCCTATGTCTAATAAACAATTTGCCATATACTTATGTAGGTATAAAAAATAAACAATCTCGCCAACACGTCTATTTAATATATTTTTTTTTTATCCTGGGACTACGTGCGTAGATTTACTTTCCGTTGCATATATCTGCCGAGTGTAGAGCTGTCAGATAACATCGCACGCGACACATGTACTGCCAATAAGTCCAGCAGTGACATAGATAATATTACTCCGAACTTCATACATTTCCAACGCGTACATCGCAATACGGATTTAATAATGCACGACAGGTGTTAATGTTTATCAATTTAAGTCTACTGTATTGAGTCCAATTGTTGGGAAAACAATTTCAGCCAACAGCGCATAAAATAGCCGCCAAGACGTATCCCATGTGGGAGTTAAAAAGTTTATACGTTATTGTCAAGGCCACGGAGGTAATCCAACATCTTGGAGGAGTGAAAATAAAACGGAGTATAATAAAAGGAGGACGTGTGTCTCAAGAGTGAGTGCAGATTTATTTTATGTCCGACTGACGGCGTTGTTTGGGGACTCGAGCGGATATATTGGATTATGGAACGCAGTCTGCACTTGCGCTTTATTTACTGTTAACGTTTTATATTTGGCAAGTTTGTTTACCATCAGTATTTATTGCGGTCAGTTCAGTTGAACTATTAGTAGTTTTGAGCAATTTTTTATCCTATTACACAATATAATATTATCACCTTGCTCAACTCCAGTATGTGGTGTACGTAAAATGCTGGTTTTGTAGAAGGCATTTGCTTTAGTATTTACAACTGGCCGAACGGTATACCCGTATCTACCATCAATTATGTCTGGAGGATTCAATCTCGGCTAAATTAAACTATGAATAAACAACACAATACGGCTCGACCTGGGATTAGAACTCAAAACCACGCGATTTACAGCTTATATATTATGCTGTTAGTAGATCAAGAAGCCGAACAATTCACATAAGTACCAGCATATAACTGTAAAACGAGTATTTTCCACAAAACTCCCTGTGGGGTAACACCATTATATAATACTAGCTGTTGCTCGCGGCTCCGCCCGCGTTATAAAGTTTTTCAGGCTAAAGTTTTCCATTATAAAAGTAGTAGTTTCCCGGGAGCCTATGTTCTTCCCAGGGTCTCAAACTGTCTCCATACCAAATTTCATCTTAATACGTTGGGTAGTTTTTGAGTTTAAGACGTTCAGGCAGACGGATGCAGCGGGGGACTTTGTTTTATAATATATTTTTTTTAGAACTTTTTAAGAGGAACAATCCCGTCATACATCATTGTTGCATAACTTTAACCGTTTACGCAGCGCACACAACGGAAGCTCTCAAAACTAATAATTTTTCCCCGTTTTTGCAACATATTTCATTACTGTTCCGCTCCTATTGGTCATAGCGTAATGATATATAGCCTATAGCACTCCAGGAACAAAGGGCTATCCAACACAAAAAGAATTTTTCAGTTTGGACCGGTAGTTTCTGAGATTAGCCATTACTGCTCCGCTCCTATTGGGTATAGCGTGATGATATATAGCCTATAGCACTCCACGAACAAAGGGCTATCCAACGCAAAAAGATTTTTTCAGTTTGGACTGGTAGTTCCTGAGATTAGCGCGTTCAAACAAACAAACAAACAAACAAACTCTTCAGCTTTATATAATAGTATAGATACCTTAGTTTAAGTTCTGTATTCAACGCTCCATCGAAGTCTGGTTGAAGTATTAAATTATGTACTATCAGGGATAAGAATGAAGAAAATTTTTAATAAACGTATACGCGCGTGACACCTTATCACACATTTCCAGTTGGTTAGCTTATCTGAATTTGTTCACCGTATGAATTTGTTAACCGGCTTAGACCATTCATTTTATTGGCGTATATTATTCATGGTTTATTCGACTGACTTTTGAACGGTAATAATTTAAAACAGATTTGGTAGGCAGCAGCCAAACGATTCATATTGATATGTAAACAAAACATAGAGCGTTGCTTATTTTTTGGAGTATAAATATCAAATCATTATTAAATCAAATTGTGTTTTGTCTTCCAAGAAATTCTTGTTGTTATCGGATCCAGGGGCCGTCAGCAAGACGTTTTCCTACAATCGTTAACACAAATAGAAAACAAAAAATTGTATGGGAATGACATATTTATCCAAGTGTTAGACTCGTCAAGTGATAAGTTTATCGATTAGATATGTCGTTCCCATATATTTTTGTTATTTTCTATTAGCGTTAAGCATTGTAGAAAGGCGCCTTAGCTATAGCACTAGGTATATGTACGAAAATACCTATTTTGCATAACTCCACGTGTAGAAAGACGAAATTCCAACTATTGCCTCTCAAAAGAATTCCGAGTATCTGGAATTTAGGCAGCTACTTTTCAATACGTAATTCCGTTTACCTTTTTCTTTCAAACGCATCGTCTTTATTCCATTAGCATTTTTATAGGCTTTTGAGGGCAGCGCCGTTATCTTGGAAAGACATGCGGCTACATAAGTCTGGTATATGGAGGTCTGTTTACTGTTTCGTTATTATACGTAGAATAATTTGCTTGCTTTTTAACGCTTCCTTAATTTAAGTATTATTATGTTGCTAAAACATTGAGCTTATTCTTAATAAAAGCAATATATCGTTCTGTTAGTTTTATATTTCTACATTAGATGGCATAGAGGATAAGAACTATCACAATAATAATAGAGATTAAATTATTTTAAGTAACAATGAGTACGTTCAAGGCCTACCTTTCAAAACCAAAGCCGGTTTATTTTGTACTTTCATTATTGTGTACCTAGATTATTACAGTCTGGAGGAGCTACACCTGGTGATATCTCAAAGTGCTTTAGTCGCTTTAAGTTGATTACAGGCGATCAATTACCTTGAAGACGTCTTTGAATGCTGTATCCTTAATTGCGCGCTAGAATCTATCTCAAGGGATATTTCAGTTTTGGATATCTGTAATTCCGTGGATAAATTTTATCATTCAATTCCTTTTCCTACTATTCTACTATTCGTAATCCTACGTAATATTATTTGTCAAAGTTTGTGTGTGTAGTTGTTGTAAGAATAATTATTATTATGTTATTGTTATTTTGAGATATTCAGTATGCGGTCTTTTATTAAAAGAGCACCCAAGTGTAAAGGCGCTAGTAAAATTTAATTTGTTCTTTGGTTAATAACAAATTGTTTAAGGTTATAGCTTAAGGTCCATTTTTCATACATTTTGTTTCACCTTTAATCTGGGTAACTAAACAAGTATTGGCAAGTAAAGAATTTAAATTCACGTCTAGTTAGTGATTAGTTCTCGCAGTTGAAAGAAAAACGTAAAAATAATTAATATGCATGGATATTTCGGCCTTTAAAATTTCGTCGTATTAAATTTCATATTCATGGTTATACAGCATATTTGGAGATAAGTGATTCGGCTTCATCATGTGTCATAGCTTTTAACCAATTTGTTAATGTTTTTTTACATTTAGAAAGTTCAAGGGGATATATATTTAAAATCTTGTTTATTTCATTATACAAACGTGCTGAAAGATTAATAAATTGACGGCTAGCAAATACAGTCCTACATACAGGTTGGGGCACTACATAATAATTCCTTCTACGGCTTAAAAGAGAAGGATCAAAGCTCGTAACTTTATGCAATTTTAATATGGCAAATAAAATATATAGTTTCCTAACGGATAGTAAATTACAGGATGTATATAGATCAATTGTAGGGAATCTAAATGGTTTAAAATACATTACTTTAAGGAGGCATCTTTGTCCTCTTTCCACATCCAAGAACACAGTCTTATTAGCACTACCCCAAATAGGTAAACAGTAACTAATAATAGATTGTGCTAGAGAAATATATATCTGGTTCAACAGGGTTGTCATTGCGACATGCCTTAGCCTTTTAAAGATCGGTATGAGTTTTCTAATCCTGCTGTTTACATGCTCAATATGCATATACCAGGAAAAGCGTTGATCTAGAAAGACACCTAAATATTTTATATAAGGTACCTTCTCTATTTGGGTGCAATTGCAACGAATCCCAGTATCAGACATACATTCATGTAGCCGTAATTTAAGTTGAGGTTCCGGTTGGGTACTATTATACTTAGAGAAGCATATGTATTTAGTTTTAGATGTATTTAATGTAAGCAGATTTCTTTTTAGCCATAAATATATCTTTCGCATACCTAATTCGGCTTTATTAAAAACGGAATCCCAGGAGCTGTCTGTGAAGACTAAAACGGTATCATCTGCATAAGAAAAAATTTGGCCTCCTTCAATATTAAGATTCAGTAGATCATTAATATAGACCAAGAATAAGGTAGGGCCTAGAACACTACCCTGGGGTACACCAAAGGTTACCGAGGCTTCACGACTAATATATTGATCAATTTTAACTTTTTGAGTCCGTCGATATAGAAAGTTTGTCAGTAGTTCCAGTGGCGTGTCCCTAATTCCAATATATTCGAGTTTATGTATCAGAATAGGGAGAGAGACAGTATCGAATGCTTTTTTAAGGTCTAAGAATATTGCAAGACACTTATTACCAATATCAAGTTCCTTAGTTATTAAAGAAGAGACAGCCAGAACAGCATCCTCAGTCGACTTTCCCTGTCTGAATCCAAACTGAAAGTCCGAAAGAATATTATACTTATTAAGATATTTTACAAGTCGAGTGTTGATTAATTTTTCAAGAATTTTTGATATGGTAGGTTTTCAATAAATGATCCCAATCGCTTTTTTCGATCCATCGTGAAAACGGACTAATCAGAACAACGGATTTTTCACTTACAAATGACTTATTTTGATTGGTTTATTCTCAGGAACGGATTAGAGATTAATATTGGGATCGTTTGTTGGAAATGGAACATTATGGCGTTAATCTTATGCATACATGCTTGTTTGAACTTTGTCCAAAATTACATTGTCGATATGGCGTTACGGCTACAAACATTTTTAATTACTGATGGCATGTATGTGACAGTTGATGCTAAACAGACATGGCTTCACTAGACGATTGATATTCAGCATCATATATACTTATCTATATTTGCACTTTGTATTAGCGCAGCAACTTCTTTTTTAATTCGTAGGGTGCTAAAGTAACAAAAATAAACAAAGTTTTAGAACAAATATGCAAGCATCTTAGCTGTTTTTATAGTAAAAAACCGCACAAGTGCGAGTTGTACTCGTGCATCGAGGCTTCCTCACAACCTAGGTAGGTACAATAAGAAAGTGTACAACATTATTGCTCTAACTATAAGACAAACTAGGTTAAAGGAGTAACTTAACTTTGCCGTTCGATCCTTAGATACGGTTATTGCATCGATTGCAAATAAAGAGTGTGTAATTTTTTTAACAAAATGTTGAAATTAATAGATACGGGTTTTATTTATAAATTTTTGCCTTTACATGTATCGTAAGGTCACTGTTTCTAGAAAATTTCATGATTCTAAGTCAAGGAAAAGTACCCTATAGTTTACGATTCCTTCGAGAAGATCGCAAAATATGTGACAAAAATTTTGGTTGCATTGAATTAAAAGACATTATTTTACAGCTAAAACAAATATTTGATATAAATTTCAACTTGGGATCTCTAAGCGTTACTGACAAAAAAAAACATTTACAGCCAGACATACGACATAGTGATCCCAAAAAGGTTTCTTTGAGGCACGGAACCCTAAGAGTACAAATTATATTAAAATATTCGTCAATAGAATTTTCCATGATCTATTTTTATTTCAGCTCGAATATCACAATATAAACTAATAGAATGTACAAAACATGTATCATTTCTTTTCTAGATTTCGTGCCTAAAGGTGGGAACGGAACAGTCCGTCCGACTGTCACAGATGTTTTCCTCAGGAACTATCGAAGTCTTGACATAGATATTGCATTCTAAAATTTATTACAAATAAACGATATATTTGAACATAAGACTCATATTTTATTGTGACTCGCAGTGAGTTTAATTTTCGAATAAAATAATACGATGCATTTCAACGTGGTTTTAAATGTGTTTGGTTACCACAAAAATAATTCCCGTTAGTTTATTTTTTGATAATTGGATTCAGTGAAGTATTTGCCGCCATTCGTAATATTTTAGTATTTTCAGAATTACTTTTAAACTCAGTACTTTAAAGTTAGATCCAAGTTTAAAAAAATCATCCTACTTTATTTTTAATAAATACCTAATTTGATATATTAAGATACAAAACACAATATCCAGCCAAATAATTTGGCAAGCTGCAAAATATTCAGGTACGTGGTGCGTGTGCAATAATCATAAAATAGTTTAGGGACTTTAATTTTTTGTATTATATTATTACTTTCAAAGAATTTTGATAACATACCTACATTTTGTTGACCGCACCGAAATCCCTAACCTGATATCAGTAATTCGGAGTGTACAGGAATTGAAGATAGATTTTAAATTGAAATCGTAGTAAGAGGATTACAAGGCTCTAGGGAAATTTGAATACCTAGTTTTAAAACGTGCTTTATTCCATTCTTACGGTTCCGTAACAAAATTGGTAATCTTTGTAAATTATAACTAGTACACATAAGCATTGCTCAACCCATTGCAGTTCTTTGTCTTGTAGTATAGTCTTATGAATCGTGAAAAATCTTTTTTTTTTAATTCGACACTATTCAATAAATTTGAAAGTTTACAATACATAAACTAGTGTTGCCCAAATGCAAGAACAAGACGAGACTTAGCCAGTCTTGGTCTTGGTCTTGCGCCAATACACCTGATCTTGGTCTTGGTCTTGGTCTTGCGCTCCCAGTCTTGGTCTTGGTCTTGGTCTTGCAGCAAGAGTCTTGCAAGTCTTGCAATTACCTATTAGTCTATTACTATTTATTAAAGTTTACTTTAAATCTTAGAAAAACGTATTAGAATTGGAACATTGTGAGCTTGAATTAACATAGCCATAGTAAAGATCAAGCAGATTAATAAATAACTGAAAATTTGATAAGAAATTCGAAAAATCAACTGACCTATATGTCGTTTTCCATGGAAGTAACTGTTTCTTAATAAACATTTATGATTTATAAGCTTACATTTGCTAAAACATGTAAAACAAATTAATTACAATAACTTGACTGTATTTTAAAGAACAATACTTATCTGTCTAGAAAGAGATTGAACCTTCAACTTATAAGAAATTTAATAAAAGAGTTTTACGATTTATCATTGTATCCCAAAGTAAAAATGAAAAATTATTATTAATATTTCCCAATTGGGACCCGAGTGGGGCCAAAGTGGGAAATCCCAAAGTAAAAATGAAAAATTATTGTTAACATTTCCTAATTGGGGCTTGAGTGGGATTTAAGTGGGAAATCCCAACGTTGAAATAGTAAATTATTGCTAATAGTTCCGCTTGAATAAATCTAACTAAGATAAACGAAAAACAGAAACAAATATTAAACATTTAACCGCAATATTAGTAATATCATCTAGTTGATTCGATGTATATCAAATAAAGCGACGAATGTAATATTCCCGCTTGGACCAGTGGTAACGTGAACGACTGATGATCAAGAGGACCCGAGTTCGAGCCCAACTGACGACAAGGATGCATTCAACCAATAGTTCACTTTCTAATCGAAATATAAAGTTATAGTTACCATCAGAGTCCGTAATTCAAAATTATTTTTGATTTTTTTGAAATTTTAGATTTTTATAAATTTATATTGGGATCTGATGGGGATTTCCCAATTGGGCCCCATTTGGGATTTCCCAATGGGGGCCCATTTGGGATTTCCCAATGGGGGCCCAAGAGGGCTTTGCGTGACATCCCAAAGTGGGCCCCAAGAGGGAAGCCCAAGAGGGGCCCCATTGGTCGCACTTTTAAATTTCTAGTCGGGCTATCCTTACCATTTTATCCCAATCGTAATACTACTTGCGTGATCAGTATAATGTATTCATTTTCATTCTAAGCACTCTGAAACTTATTTATTCTTTGGAACACCTGTAGGTACTCTTAAAATTCGAAATTATTTTGCATGAGTATACCTACGCCCTATGGCGGCAATCAAAAATAGTGTCAAATGTTATGATTTCGGCGTGGCGGCAACGATTGTTTTAGATTTCAAAAGAAGCCGCCGGCGCGTGTATCATAACCATGTACTTCCGAAAAGCGGCAAATTTCTTTGAGAAGTAAGTACAAAACCTTTGATGCCGCATTATCAAAGTGCCGATGGTTAAAACATAGCTATGCATGCACTCAGTTTGATTTTAATAGATATTTTATTATTCGCTATGTTTATGGTCTAAGTTGTAATGCGCATAGGTCCATTTTTTCATATTCTTTGATACAGTTTTTGCGTCTCATAGAATTCCTAAGCGTACCTACCTATACACCGAACTGTTACACCTAACTACTCAGTGAAATAGCGCTAAGTCCTAGCTGCAAGACGCAAGAGTCTTGCAGGCTATGTCTTGTTCTTGCTCAAGTCTTGCACGGTCAGTCTTGGTCTTGGTCTTGCTAAAAATACGCGGTCTTGTTCTTGGTCTTGGTCTTGCAAAAACGCAAGAACAAGACCAAGACTGCAAGACCAAGACTGAATTTGGGCAACACTAACATAAACGCTTTACCAAAATAAATATTTACGTTATTGCTTTATTTATTTACTAACATTTTTTTAAATTATTAAAATGCATTATAATGACTTTACTTACCAAAAAAATATCTCAATGACTGTTAAACACGAAGAACTAATTAACATCAGCTTGAATGAAAAGATGGCATTGCAGTCAAAAGGCTAACGACGCATTCATTACAGACTAAGCTTTTCCTTTTGACGTTCCTACGTCGTAAGACGATGAGACCGGATGAAATATAATAAAAGTAGGTTATTCAGCGCGTTTAATATCAATAGAATTTACAAGGAGCACGTTCTTATACAGTATACAGTGTATACCCGTACTGGCGGTGTCAGTTGTATCAATTTTCCCTCGAGACGTCGTCGGAGCTCCCTCCGCCGTGGACAAATAAAATCAATTTATTTTCATGTCGCCATGCCAATGTTATTGTGTATATAAGAAAACACTGAACATTTAAGAGTATATTTTGTTATGTAACACTCGTTGTAATGAACCGTGGACGTTATAAACTGAGTACGGATGCGTATGTTTTGAAACAAGACACAATTTTATGCCGCTTTTTTTTTAAATCTTTATTTAAGGAGCTTGGTCGATATTCTGCTCCAAGATTTTTGTTTTATGATAAACAAATTGTCGGATTTGTGTTACGTATTGTAGGTGTGCTTGTAGCTCTATCATTCCCAGCTCCCGATGTTAGTATGGGAATGACACGGCAATAACTATAATATATTGCCTCGTACCCTTTGTACGGTTGGAGCGATTAGGGCGTTGATTCATGTTCTACCTGCGTATTTTTCCGACAGCCGGATTAATACCAAGTGAAAATAAGTTGTTACGTTAATTCGCCTGGTTGTATGTACAACACTACATTAAATGAATAAATCTTAGAATCGATTTCGGAGACTCGTTTAGCCACCTTTGTTGAAAATTTCATGAATTTCTTATACATAGTTACTACAATGGCCGTCATATTTACTGGTACAATACTGTAATGCACCAAAAATTGAGAAATTGAAGCTCAAAAAATTAAATACTTACTACTTACATTTGTTTTAGCATAAATAATTTACAACTAACGCTGAAGTTTATTTACAATTGTACAGTTTTTCAAGTATTCACCAATCAATTTTACTTGAGCATTTTATATAGAAACTAGCTTTTGCCCGCGGCTCCGCCCGCGTTATAAAGTTTTTCAGGCTAAAGTTTTCCGTTATAAAAGTAGTAGTTTCCCGGGAGCCTATGTTCTTCCCAGGGTCTCAAACTGTCTCCATACCAAATTTCATCCTAATACATTTGGTAGTTTTTGAGTTTAACACGTTCAGACAGATGCAGCGGGGGACTTTGTTTTATAATATATTTTTTAGAACTTTTTAAGTGGAACAATCCCATCATACATCATTGTTGCATAACTTTAACCGTTTACGCAGCGCAGGCAACGGAAGCTCTCAAAACTAATAATTTTCTCAGTTTTTGCAACATGTTTCATTACTGCTGCGCTCCTATTGGTCATAGCGTGATGATATATAGCCTATAGCACTCCAGGAACAAAGGGCTATGCAACACAAAAAGATTTTTTCAGTTCAAACCGGTAGTTCCTGAGATTAGCCATTACTGCTCCGCTCCTATTGGTCATAGCGTGATGATATATAGCTTATAGCGGTCCACAAATAAAGGGCTATCCAACACAAAACGAATTTTTTAGTTGAAACCGGTAGTTCCTGAGATTAGCCATTACTGCTCCGCTCCTATTGGTCATAGCGTGATGATATATGACTTTGAGCACTCCACAAACAAAGGAGTATTCAACACAAAAAGAATTTTTCACTTCGAATCGGTAGTTCCTGAGATTAGCCATTACTGCTCCGCTCCTATTGAATAAAGCGTGATGATATATAGCCTATAGCACTCCACGAACAAAGGACTATCCAACGCAAAAAGATTTTTTAAGTTTGGACCGGTAGTTCCTGAGATAAGCCATTACTGCTCCGCTCCTATTGGGTATAGCGTGATGATATATAGCCTATAGCACTCCACGAACAAAGGGCTATCCAAGGCAAAAAGAATTTTTCGGTTTGGACCGGTAGTTCCTGAGAATAGCGCGTTCAAACAAACAAACAAACTCTTCAGCTTTATATAATAGTATAGATTTATGTTTAATTGAAGCGGCGATAGCCTAGTTGGGTGGGGAACAGACTGCCAAGACGAATGTCCGCAGGTTCAAATCCCAAGGGCACACACCTCTAACTTTTCTAAAATCATGTGTGTATTCTTTGTGAATTTATCGTTCGCTTTAACGGTGAAGGAAAACATCGTGAGGAAACCTGCACATCTGAGAAGTTCTCTATAGGAATTTCGAAGGTGTGTGAAGTCTACCAATCCGCACTAGGCCAGCGTGGTGGACTAAGGCCTAATCCCTCTCAGTAGTAGAGGAGGCCCGTGCTCAGCAGTGGGTGAATATAATACAGGGCTAATATTATTATATAAAGTTACCGTTATATTAAATTTAAAAATGGCATAGTAAGAATTGTATATATTAGGAACACCTCTCAATATTATGTACCAATGGAGGGAGGGAAACGATTCAAGAAAGGGAACAGTATGTGCTCGAAGCGACGCGACGCCTACCTATATTGTAGCGCGTCGAATGACGACGTATTACATTCTTTAAGAAAGTCTCGCTCGCGTTCTGAACTCGATGTATCGGGTATCTGTATTGTAGTTGAGTGACATCTAGGGCGGAAATCAACGGGTAGCAGGGTGAGCTTCACGAACGCTGGCAAACTCAACGGGAAATATGTTTAATTTTGAATCATGGTTTTCTTAAATGGATAAAATATTTGTTTATTTTTTATACTTCTATACAGTAACAGTAATGTTAAGTATCCATATTACATGTACGTAATTTTCTTTAAGGTTGAATCCACACTAGGTTGTACATGTCATATAGCCATTGGTTTTAATTTCACAATAATAATATGTTCAGAATCAGACTTTATGAGCTTGATGATGATGATGACGACATAATATGATAATAATACTTCAATGATAGATTTTTAAAATTTGTCTCGTTATCTCATTGTTCCTAATACTAACAACACAAGATGATGTGATTGTTGGTTGTTTATATTAGATTTTTCTTTTTTAATTTTAGGTGTCACCTTAATCAAGTGTCATCGAACGGACCGCCCTCTTCGTCCTCCCTAATTACGCCACTGTCTGGCGTACTTACTTAAAAGGTGAATTTATCATTTTTGTTACTATTATATTTCAAGTTATAAATTTATTTTATAGTCGTTAACACACAAAAGCACTGCACAGAAAGTCTCTAAATAGGTTTTATGATAATTGTGTTGTAAAATTCTAATCCAATGTTCTTTGATGATGAAGACGTTTTTTTTTAATAGGTATATACATAATACATACTTTAGTTTGTTGTTTTTATAAAGGATGTAACTATAAAGCTCTTGTTATGATGTCAAGTTACAGTGACCTCTATATTTCGCTTTAAAGTACGTATATGTCCTGGAAAAGAATATAAATGAATTGACCTCTGGTTCTTTAATAGCATCCCTACTAGTATCAAGAGCCTAGCAAAATTTGAACTAAATATGTCAAAGGTATTTTAAAAGTAGTTATAAACTCGTAAAACGTCATCAAAAAATTGTGCCGCGTAACTACGAAAACTATCCAATCAATTTGAAAAACTCTTTGATCTATGGATATTGGATAGGCGTTCTAACACGCAATATTTTTTCAGAGCTTCACGATACGCATTCACAAACCAACTCGCGGGTAGCTTGTAACAACAAATGAATGACCAAACTGTTTTCGTATGGAAATCATTTTTATACAATATAAATACCATGATACCAGATCTGTATTCACAGTGTCCTATTGCTGTTCACGGGCTTCCTCTACTACTGAATGTTAGGCCTTAATCCTCTACAGAAATAGAACAGTTTGTCAGACTTCATATACCGTCAAAATTTGTAGATAGTTTACCGCGATGTTTTCTTTACCGTTAAAGCAAACCATAATAAATAAAGAATACACGTACATAACTCCGATAAGTCATAGAGCACAGGCATGCCTTGGATTTGAACCTACGGACCTCAGTCTCAGCAGTACGTACAATGCGCAACAAGGCTTCGCTATAACTAATTGTTTCAACTTACACCACATTATTATTATAATTTCCTCGGTGTCTAACTAAATTGCCAGTTCATTGTCGGGAAACGGTAAATGAATGATCCTAGTTGGCAGTGAGATTCCTTGGCAAAAATTATTTATTCATGTGGGCAATGTAGACGAGATCTCTCGTGTCCGTTGAATTAGCAATGTCGGGTACTGCTGACTTAAGGGATTTATTAGGATTCTTTCAGCTCTTGACGGGAATTCTGGCAAAAAGGCACAAATAATATAGTTTCAGGCTATATTAATGGGCATGGGTTTATATGGCACTACGCAAGGTGCGTTGTTGATTAAATCATGTTTTATTTTCACCAACGAAAATCAATTAATTCCTTGCAATGGATAGTGTTTTGTTTGAATAAAGAAGAGCAGTTAAAATCGCATTAAAATAACTGTGAAAAATTAAATATGTAAATCGACGCGATCAAAATATATAACCATTTATGTCAAATATTTTGCGATTTTACAAGGGTTTCAAAATTTATAGGGCACTTTTCGTTGACTTAGTATGATGACATTCGGCAAGAAGCAATGTCTTACAGCCGGTGCAAAGAAAATAATTAGTTTTTTTCCTGCAATCTCTTGTTTTTCAGGATATAAAGAACGTACGAATTTTCTTCACCGCATTCTCGTAAGTGTATTACTGGTGTATGATAATTATATATAGGTATGAATTACTTGATACCGCAGCTATGAAACGGATTAATGCGGATATTTGGCGGGAATTATTACTAAACCGTTTACCTTAGAAATTCCTTTTATTAAGCAACAAACTCATCGTCGAGAACAAAAGGATAAGAATGTTTTAAATTAGTTTTGGGTGTTTAAATTATTGTTTATTGAAACGATTAAATCAGTGGTTATTGTTCATAATCAGTTTAGATTTTTGAATGCTATTCAAGTATGTTAATTGTAGATTCAGCGTTAATTGAACATAATTTTTATTAACGACCTAACTTCGAAAAATATTAAAGATTTAGAGCTTTACGTGCCATATTAATAGGTGCAAATCAGTTTCGCTCTGAAGTCCGATATAGTCTGAGACACCGTCAAATTAAGGTCGGCATCTTTAGATCACCGCTACCTAATAAACCTATATTTATTTCAGCTCAAAATATTTTAAGTTACAATATGTGACAGATTTTGATAACTGAGTTTTTTATCCAAATAGCGCCGACCCAGCTGAAAACAACCGCTTAATTGACAGCTTAAGCTTGTTGTAAAAAAATTGCTTTATTCATCACGTAGGCTAACATACTTGCACTCACTATATATAAGTTGATAAGTCAAGGTACATGAGAATATTTAATTATTATTTAAATAAAGTCGTTTACATAACTGAAGACATTTTATATGGGACATAAAATAAATGAAAGAATATAAAGTAAACAAAGAAGCTAAAGTTGGCAGGAAAGAAGAAATACAAAAGATGTATGTAATGTGTTTTTGAGTTCAATACTAATACTTATTTCTTATTGCACGGTTCAAGATTTTTTTTCTGTTTTACATCTGCACTAGTTTTTACATCATAAATGGCTTCCTTTCGAAACTGTCAAATGCACATAAAAAATAAATTATCTGCCATCAAGCAAATGAATATTTTCCGATAATAACATTTTTTATCTCACCGTAAGCTGAGAAAATTGGTCCATAAATATGCTTGGGAATAGAAATTGACGGCGGGATTACCGTTGGTCGGTGCATTATCTGCATTGCAACGACTTTTTCCAGCATTGCGATGGAATTAATTATTTTGTAGACAGGTACGCGGGTTAATTTCCTCCAGTTTATTTCCACTACTTAAGAGTTTTTACTGGTGTAGATTCGAATACAAAATTTAAATAGTGTGAGAATATTCAACATTTCTAAGTAGAAATTAATGGAATGTGCCCCAAGTTTTCGATTAAATTGGGAACAAAATACGCAATATGTTTATAAATATTTTAAAGGCACGTATAAATCTACATGTCTACAGCTGTCTTCACATATAGCTAAAATCGTCCAAAAATAAGCAAACATCTTACGAAATATAACGTAAAAGCGAAATAATCGAAAAAGTAAAGTTACTAGTCAATATCAAACTGATTTAATCGTAATGTCCCATTACTGCAGGTTTTATTTGGTTATTAAATTGCTTTCTTTATTGTCTGTGTTTGTCAGTTTAGTCAGTAAGATTCTAATTTAAACAAACGTCCCAATGAGCAGCAACATATAACACTACTACTATACTATAATTTGGATTACTGTTGACACCGACATTGTGCAACACCCTGTATACGTATAAACATATATTTTAACTACAATGCATCATGTTGGTAATATTCTAATGAAACAAAGTCCCCGTTCGATAAAATAATATATTGCCAACATGTACTAAAACGTTGGTATGGAAGTAAATAAATAAACCTTTTTTATATTATTACTAAATCCTGTATAGAAATATACCTATTGTGGAGACTTTAGCCGCTTTTTATAGTAAGGACTAATAATAATATAAATAATATATTTGTGCACAAAAAGTTTACATGTTCATATACAAAGCTATTTAGTCGTGCGTAATGGAGTACACAGTCATTCGAGTTAAATAATGTTTTATTTTTTACATTTGATTTTAAAAGTATTCGTGTTGATTGGTTTACAAATAATTCAACGATGAATTATTTTAAAATCTTTTAACTTTATTTATACATATTGAAATATTTATTTTGAAGTGAATTGTTTGTGATAAATTATTATTGAGTTTAATTAGTTTAATTTAATGATATAATTAATATAATACGTATATAATGTATGTAAGTACTCTGAAAAACAAAACATACATTTTTGGAGAGTTATACAAAAAAGGAGGATGGTTTCATGCTTTATTTATAAAAGTGACATTACGATGTTAGTACACGACCCGATAAAATCATTACTAGGATACGATGATATCGTTTCCGCTTCGCTAGACATTCTAAATCCGATAACAGATGGCTATTCTAGCTGAGTTGGTAATGCAGCGACACAAGATTCAGGATGTGATAAGTACAGAACACACTTAGTAGGTAATTAGATATTGATTGACACGATCTCTATACATCCGGATTCATACGGTATAATTTAGTCGACTGGCGACGGTAAATCTCTCGTCAATCGCCTCTTTGTTAGACCGTGTCCGAAAAAATAAACACCACTATCAAAATAATAGTTGCCTTGGTAACAACTGAAAGATTAATAGTAAATTTTTTTGCCAACAAACTGATAGCCTGTGACCGCTCAACAGTCATAGATAATATTAGACCCATAAAAATTATCGTAACTTTTCCTACTTTCAACTTTGACATTGGCAAAATCATCGTCTGCCAACGATGGAGCCACAATCAACAATTGAATTGAATTGATAACGCGTGAGCTCGAGGTTATATTTTCTTTTTCGGGACTCATTTATTTCAGTGTTATTTAACTAATAAATATAACGTTTAAGTGAAAATAAGAAAGCGTAAACAAAACTTTTGAAACAAGATCAATTAAACTTGGTTGCGTATATATTGGTACGTCTAGAGGGTACAATTGCAAACTACTTTCAAAGTCAATATTTCGCAAAGTGAAAGTGGATACAAACCCCAACTTATAACAAACAGGAACGAGTGAAAAGTCTTTCTAAGCATTTACAACTTATAATATAAACAATATTTTCATAGTATTCGACCTGATTTTTTTTATACGGGGATGACAATGACTTTTCCGCATCTGATGATAAGTGGAATAAGGTTTATGTAGAATGACGACTGATGAGAGGTGATATACCCCGGACCCGTCGACATAATTATGCCGGCCTGTTTGAACCGGATATACACAGGCTGATCCCTGAAAGCGACATACTTTCATGGGCCACTATGAAAGGTTTAAGTATCTTATGTACAGTGGTCGGTTGGTTATAGGATATATTTTGTATCCAGGCGGATACAAAATATATCCTATAACCAGCGACGTGGCAGGTCTGGAAATCGGTAGAGGAGGATCGATATTCAGGAATGGACTTCCTGTTGGTAATGATTATAAGTTATATAGGTAGTATGGGTGAACTCAGCTATATGAAAATTAAGAATCATTGGAATTATAAATTAATTTCGCTACAAACAAAAAATATGTTGGATGCTGATATTTGCGAAGTGTAGAAGTAAAATTCTTCATTGGTAAATCTATCCGAACTGCACTCCATTTACCTTATTTAGAAGTTTCAGCCTTTTTATATCGTTTGCTTCGCACACTGACCTTGCATCTGCAAGCCGCATATCACTTAGGGAAGTGTAATAAACCGCAGAGCGTCACTCGATTCGCTGCGACTAATTTGATAGCACCCAAATACAGCGCTGCATTTCAGCTTTGGCTGCATAATAGCATATAACAGGATAATAATATTATTGTTTAAGTACGTTTATTACATCAACAGTATAAAACTCAGTCTCTAAGGTCTCGTCTTCAAATCTCAGATCGGGTAAAGTGATACTTAGTTTTTCTTCTCAGTATCAGCCCGGAGTTGAAATTGTGCCCGTTATGGTGATAAGATCGCCCCCATCACGTCATGGGACGTAATATACACGGTGAAAAGTGGGTGCCATAGTTGCACGTCTACCTACTCTTTCGGGAATAAAGTGCTTGAGTGTGTATGTGTGTGTAGCAACAGTCTTATGTTCATAGTTAAAGCATAATCTTTATGTGAGACAACAATACGTTGCAACAGTAAATACCTATTTTATTTGAAATGCATTGTTAGTTACCTAACAATAAGGTATCTTTGAACTGTAAAAATAAATGTTTTTCTGAGATTGATAAACTTAAACGAAAGGCAGGAAATGAACAAAGCCTGCGTCTGAGCCATGACTCTCTCATAGCATTCCACGATTAATGGCCCGATTAATAGTAGAGCACTCAAGCCGTTTTATGTCTCAACAGTTTTATTCTTTGTCTGTCTCTCTGTTTAACAAAAAAACAGAATTCGGTTTTATACTACCGCTTTTCACTTCATAATGACTTTTCATTTAACTTTATAATTGTGGCTGCGGACAGCCGCTGAGGAATCTTAATTTAAAACACAAAAGAATATTTTTGCTAGATTACCCAAGAAAACTACAAGAACATATTATTTAAATGTAATTAGGTCATTCTGTGTTTAAGTGTAACTCAAAATAGAACTAGTATTTTTTATTAGTATCTCTTATAACATTGCCTCTAGAAATAACGTAGTGATCATAATTTAAGAATACCTTCGAAATGAAATGAAATGAAATAATTTATTGGAACTTGTAAAATGTTATACATCATTTAGATTCCGTTAATATTAACTCTACTACCAGTTCGGAAAGCCGTTCCAACCAGAGTAGAATGAGCAAGAAACCCTGGTGTTGCTCTTTTCAAAAACAGTTTAAGGTATAAACTACAGTACATGATGCACATAAAAGAGAAAAATTACAATTGTTTTTATTTATTGCTGTTTAGAGCAGTTCACTTACTTGTAAAATAGGTAATAAAAGAAATTTCCATACGGGTGCATAACTCTCTCAGGAATCATGAAATATAATACTTATAATATTCCTAGCAATAAGTAATAGCAAGCGAAATGGGCGGACCAGTCCACACTTCGTTGCGTACCTGGATTTCACTTACTACTATCCTCAGGTGGACCCATCAATTTGTCTATCCAGTATTCATCAATTTACATTATATTGTATATTATTTTAACTTGATACTTCCCTTAGTATGTTACTAAGAAAAACATTTTTTTAAACCTCTAAGACAAATGAGTAAGATACGCCTATAAAACGCGCTGTCTCATTTCTCCTCCATAGACAGAATTGTGGACTAGGAATGGAAATTTGGAAATAAGAGTGCATTTATTGGGCATCCAACAAGCTTATTAACCATGTAGTATCAAGCATTAGCAATATGCCACTTTGCATTGATTTTTATGACTATGGAACCAAACATAATTAAGTGCAATTCTGTAGTGCAGACTGACAAAGTTATCGAAACCAAATTTGTCGTGCAATAATTATACACGGAATTTGAAATTAATGATATTCAGATTATTCCTTCGATAGTCTCAGAAGACTTCCAGTCATATTTCAAGATAGCAATTCACAAGTACTGTCTACCTAATTGTGATATTAGTCATTTAGTATTTAAATGAATTAAAAAATGTGTCCTACAAACTTTTACTTTGACGCAGCACCTCAGTTTTTTTAACTAAAAGTATAGGCACATGCAATCATAGTTTCCTAACTAGGTACGTGTCGGAATTCGTAAAATGTTTTTGAATATTCAACGCGGAGTTAGAAGTTGAAGAGCTTATTTTAAATATTTATTCTTTTACGCTTACAAAAAACATCACCATTATATGTATAGAAAAAGGACTGTTTTTACAACTACATTCCTAAATTAAAAGTGTTAGAAATATGTTTTATTATAATGACTTCTTCACAGTAAACTCTAAGTTATAATTGCTCATTTTAGCTTTACACGTTAAGCATAGGTACTGAAAAATAATAACAGGTGAAATAGTTATTTGTATAGCAAATAGTTTTTATTTCAAATAGTTTTTGCTCGTGTCTCCGCCCGCGTGATTTTTTTTTTTCGGGATTAAAGTCCCGTTATATATTTTTATGAGATAAACAGTAGCCTATGTGCTAGTCCAGATTATAATAAATTTTTCAGATTTATAATATGAAAAGTATAAATTACATCCATTGTAAAACTAGACCATGTTATTTGTTGCAAATCCATTATGCTTGCTAGCTGGTCTTCAACAAACATTACAATGAAAGGCGCATAACACTCGTCTATAACTTGTTTACACTCCAAAGATCGTAATCATAAATCTGTTATTGTTAATATACATTTTCACAGCTCAAAACAATGTTACGAATAAATCAGATATTCTCGAACGTTTATAGCTTACCTTTTCCTAATATTGGAATTACAAAAGCCAACACGTGCAAATCCTTGAACCGCCCTCAATAGGCACTTCAGACAAATGTATTTACACACGCAACCACAACGGAAAATTAGATTGGTTTAGTAGTTACAACCGAAGCATAATGCTGCGAAAGCAGATGTTACAAATAATTAGCGGCTTGATGAATTCACTTTGAAGGTAAACCCCTTTGTGTTTTAAGAATCTGATTAAATTTGTGCCAGTCATGGCTTTTGTTTCAATGATGGCATTATCAGCGCGACAGCAGAATGAAATATTAAAACAAGAATATTGTATCAGTAAAAAAAATAAATTTCAGGTTAGAAAGCGAATAAGGAGAATTTGTTTTAATTTGAGTGACAAGAAATTGACGTTCATGGTGTACTGGGTACTCATTTTATTAAAAAAATGTGGCAATGCGTTGAAATATTTCAGCGGGAGGGCGGAATATTGCCGATTACGGAAACTGACGATCACGCCTGACACACTACGAAGAATTCTCGATGTTTTCTCGCATAATTAATAATTATAAAAAACAATTGAGAATATCTACATTTTAGAAATGACTGCAACAAATAGTAGGGGTCCAGAATACCTTCAATTCCACTTCGCAGGCACTTAAATAATGCCGTGATGGAGTCGCGTTCATCAAGTGTTGATAAGAATGGATCATTATTTTCTTCAGAATAATTTAGAGTTGAATTTAATTAAGTTGACGAAAGCAGAATGAAGGGTGTTTGCTTGTAACAGTACATATTTGGTATATATCGTAGAGCCACATTATTTGTCCGCAGAATGAAACGACCGAATCGACAATGATACCACTGTCTCACCGAGAACCCACGTAGAATAAACAGTTTTGCTGTTCAGGTGGTCAGTGCATATATTAATATTTCAAAAATATTCATGTAAATCCGTACACCGTTTCGTAAAGATCAACAACTTATCCATATACAATATGTAGGTATGTAAAGCAAATGATTCTTTCCTTCGATTTTGTTTTATAAGATTAATAATTATTGGAATTAATCTTTACCATTATTTTCTCCCTTGCTAGAAACCCAAGTATATTTAATATATAGTTATAGATACTTAATTTATTTTATTACTATACATTTTTAAATACGGCTACATTTTATTAAACTAAATATGATGAAATAATTCATACTTACGTTAAAATCTCATCCAACAATTTATTAATTAATAAATTAATTACAAAACACTATCACACCCGCGTCACATCCATACACAATAACCACAGTCCGAAAGTCGCGTGAAGTGCGAACGCGGCGCGAACAAAGCGCGAATATGGTCACGAGTAAGTGCGAGGAAAACTGCGGAAAAGTTGTGCGAGTGGCATGTTGTAGGAGCGGCGAAGGCGGCTTGCGGCGCGGCGTCTGGCGCGCTACTAGCCGCGGCCCGGGCTTGCGCCGCCCGGGGCGCGCCCACGACCGAGCCGAGAGCCGCTCGCAGCTTTCAGCTTCATCCCACAGCCTCCGAAACATTCTTCACAGTGCGTGATAAGTGTACACAATGTTTTAGCACCCCGTAGTATCGCCGTAATTCGGTAATAATCTGTGTAGTTAAATCGTAGAAGATTTCGTATTCATTACACGTGGCGATACGCTTGCATCTTAATCGTATTAGGGAATGAAGAGTTAGATTTCAAAGCAAAATTTATTTTATAAATTCGCTAAATATTAAATTTAATTGCATTAAATATTTACGTGGGAATCTCCAGGTAATACTAGAGCGGAATCTTCACGAGATTGTTACTCTTATTTAGACAATTTCGCTTTCGAAACACAAAATGCAAATACACGGGTACATTTATAAAGTGGGCACCTTCGTGAATTCAAACTGTATTTCTCAGTCGAGTATTCTGTCACAGCAATAAAGTAGTAAGAGCAAAAGCCACGGCAGAACACGTGCCATATTCGCGCTCAAAATTCAATGCACACTTTCGTTTTTATCATTTGTGTGTTTAAATTTTTGTCTGGATATCATTTTACTAAATAAAAACTTTTACTAATTACCTATCCACGGTGATTTAATACGCATTATTTATCAGGGAATGTATGGAGTAACCAATATAGGTATATCATACATAGTTACCGAATTAATGTAATGTTTTCTCTATGATATTTATCATAAAACCGTTTTAAACTACCTGGATTAACGTACAAAATATAATATTTTAAGAATAACATATTTCTTTAAAAATATACAAATTCGTGGACGCTAATACTATATATTACACGCTTATTACATTTGAATATCCCTTTGTATGTTCTATAATGTGAATGTGTATGATCTATAATAAAAATGTCGAAGCTATAAAAGCTAATATAAATATTTTTTATTTTATCATCTAGTTATTTTCCAACATAAAACAAATAATTTTAAATATTCGCACTTAGACGTAATTTAAGAATACAAATCCAATAAACTTTGATGGCCTCAACATTAAAAGGGAGGCAGATAATTTCTGATATTTCATAAGAAAAAATGTAAAACAAAAATAAACAGAAACAAGAAGTCTAATTTAAAAAAAAGTCATTAATATGTTATCCAATGTAATAATATTCTTGGATGCAGAAACTTTTGTGGGGAGTGAAACTTTTTTAATTATGTTGCCTTGCTTTCGATATCGGTTTTCATTATTAGTTTAACCAATTTGGCGGGTACCGGAATCTCGAGATATACTTCAAACGTCAGGCTTCTGTTGAAATCCGCAATATTATGTTTCTATAAAAGGTCTATACAGAATTTTAATGGCCTTACGAGCGCCTTTATGTAAATGAAAGAGATTTTCTGTAGACAAATTTGCACAAAGGATAATCATTGAGTATGTTAAAAATTTCACATGGAGAGCTATACCGTCGTGTCAGTACAAAATTGAAATTTAAGACATACAGTTCGTGAATTCGTTTTTATAGATTAATCGGCCTTGACTACAATGTTTTGTTAAATTTAAAGCCGATATGCAATCGATTTTTTTTTATTGCTTTGAATGACGAGACGAGCTTTCCGTTCGCCTGATACTAAGCGATAGCACCGCCCATAAACAGCAGAAACACCTTGAATAACAAAGTATTGTTTGGTATTCCGCTGCGCTCGCCATCCTGAGACATGAGGTGTTGTCTTATTATGTCCAGTAGTTACACTAACTACAATATCCTTCAAACCGGAAGGATATTGTAGTTAGTGTAACTAGATACATCAGTGACTACACACTGCAGCTTGGCGGCAGAAACATACATTGTGGTGATACCTACCCAGGCGGATGCTCACATATAAGAAATCATTTTTTTTTATATCAACATTATATGACCATTGTTCCATTACCAAAGCAAATTATGTTATCTTTCCATTTTTCTAATGACGAAGACCCAAATCACACGTTTCATGCGAGTAAAAGCGGTAACTAAAACCAAGTAATACAAGTATGTCATTGCGAATTCACAACTATTTTGTACTAGTAAGTGAATGTGTATTTCTTTGCACTAAATTACGAATTGGTCAATTTTCATATAGGATTTCAAAACCAAAGATTTTAAATTACGACGTAGATAGAGTAGAAAAGTATGAAAGTTTACAGTTCTCGGTACTCGATTATTGCTGAATACATTTAAAATATTGGTTTCGAACTTCCCTTTAACACAGACGGCTTCGCAGGCAGAAACTATTCAGAAATAAATCACTTACTGAGCGTATTCAATAGGTCCAGGTAGAGGGCACAATTACGCAGCTTTAATTACTGTAAAAGGGCACAAAGCCAATTATGACGGCCAAAAACATAATAAAAATGTAAATTGCCAATCATATTGTCGACGGCCAACATTGTGGATTCGATTCGCAAGAGCGTCGTCAAAATATTTTATGTGCCACCGCATTTGACGAAAATACACAATTATACAGTGCAATAAACATCGACACGTAAACGAAATTGTGATTGAAAATTTTGGAGTTAATATTAATTAACAATATTGCATTACCTGCTTTCTTGATTTAATATTTATAATTTTACCATTTAAAACATTTGGGCAGATTGCATTCCCTTTTTTAATTTGACTGTGAAGTGAAAAGTCCAATGAGAAATGATGATCAGTCAGAACATAATAAATGAATAATTCATTCAAATAATTGAAACCCATAAACTGTTATTCACTAATTAGAACTCTTTGTTTTGTAAAAGCAGACCACAGTTAATATAAACGTTTATTCATGCTGATACGATTTGGTTTCCATTTAAATCACACTATAGTAGTGTTAATTAACTTAATGTTATAATTAATACCTAGTCTTGCCATAAATATTGTAATAAAGAAAAAAGAAAATTGTTAACTGCAAATAACATTTATTACTTTTACAGTGTGTCAGTTTAATACATAAATATAAAACAATTAAAAATATAAAAAGCTTATTCGAAGTGGTCTCCATTGGCTGCAATACAGTCCTTTAAACGATGAGGCCAGTTATCAATAGAAGCACGCACTCTTTCCATGGGAAAATTCTTCACTGCCAATCGTATAGATTGTTTTAGGGACTCCAAATTATCATGGCGTTTAGAGCAAGCTGTACTCTCTAAAACTGACCACAAATCATAATCCAGCGGATTAAGATCGGGACTAGACGACGGCCAGTCTTCAGCTCTGATGAAGTCCGAAACGTTCGATTCCAACCAAGACTGCGTGGACCGAGCTTTATGACCCGGCGCCGAGTCTTGCTGGAAGGACCATACTTGGTTATTGAACATGGTGATGTTAAGGGGCTTAACTACCTTCTCAAGAATGGTATCTTGATACACTTGTGCCGATGTTTTGATACCTTTTTCACAAAAATATGGCTCAGTCACTCCTTCATAGCTAACACCCCACCAAACCATCACTGAAGTCGGATAATGTCCACGTTGCACTCTGTCGACTAATTGGGAAGCTTCCTTAGAGCTTTGAGCATAAATACGGTCATTTTGTTTGTTAAAATGTTGCTCAATTGTAAAAATTTTCTCATCCGTAAACAAAATTTTTCTGTGACCTCCCTTTGCGTACCGCTTCAGTAGTTGTTTCGATTTTACCACCCTATTCTTCTTTAAATTATCAGTTAAGAAATGGCCAGTGCGTCTCTTATAGGCTGCAAGTCCTAAGTCATCTTTTAAAATACGCGACATGGTTCTAGGTGCTATCTTCATTTCCCGAGATAAAATCTTTTGCTTTCGGACAGGATTTCTTCGAATTCTTTCCCTTACTGCTTTGACCACCTTTTTCGTACGAACACTACGTGGACGGCCAGATCTTTTTCTGTCACAAACAGAGGAGGTCTCATTGTACCTATTAATAGCCCGGTACACAAACATTTTACTAATACCAAGTGTATGGAGAGTTTTAAAAATTGCATTTGGCTCCATACCTACTTTGTGTAATGCTATCACAGCGATTCGGTTCTCTTTATCACCCCACACCATTTTAATATCGCAAAATATTTTACAATGTATTGGCGCCAAAATGAGAAAACACAATGAACAATCGTATAAAAATGACAGATTCGAAATTCAAATGTAATATTTTTTTATAATTAAGTGTAACAGTATTTATGGCCAGACTAAGTATATGAGTAGTCTGTGATAGTCAGCTAAGTGAAAATGATTATATTTATTCAGCACAAAAGGTATATATTTTGATGGTACTAATAACTATAATATCTTTGAACAAGTTTTAATACATTTGACACGCCACTAAATGATGATTAAATTGTAAAATGTGGGTCACTAGATAGGTCTTTAATTTGATAGTTCACTTCTGAACTTTATTTAGAAATGTCTGATCTCAAACCACTTAATTTCTCGTATAAATAACAATATTGTGTTTATTGCTTAATTTTAAGCACTAAAAATTGCGTGTGTGCCATTTTTTATATTAATTAATGGATATTTTTTGTAAAGTCAGAATACCTTCACAAAAATCCATTAATATACTAAAATTACTACTAAAAGCTTTGAAATCATACTTAAACAGGCATGGACATAATAAATGGGCCAAGTAACAAAGCCCGTGTGATGATAGCACACTACAGTAATACATTTTTTATCCTTCTGGCCTCTCTCGTAGACACGGCATTGTCTTGTTGCGCTATCCTTGTTAGAACTACCTTTATAAGCGGCCCTTTTTGTAATTGCTTAATTGCAACAATAATTAAATTATTGTTACATCTTTTTTAATAAGTCTCTAAATACAGAGAGAGCCAATTTTGTATAAATACCTTTTATTTCCAAAATGCAAGATAAACTTCAGTTTTTAATTTGATATTTTATTTATTTCATCATAATAACTACTATTTCATTGTTACTGATAAAAGTGGGACAAGAAAGCAATCGTGTAGACTTCTCATTACTGTCACTCAGCGGTAACTATAGTAAGCAAAATTGATGTTCAGCAGGGCTTTAATACGAAACCGTATTCAATTTCAATTGTACGCATTAAAAGCTGTAAAGGATGTACCCGCGCTCTCTATATTGTGTTCTGCGGTAAAAGCGCTCACTTTGATACTAACAGCGCGTTATTAACCGCCGTATTCGGCGACGTACAAGTACGCAGATTAATGCTTTCACACCACATTTTATGGAGTTATTATGGAGTTACACAGCATGTAGTACCCACGGTGATGTTACTAAACAAACTTTCGCAGTGTTGAATCAAACGCGCCTTTGAATTAACATCGATGAAGATACCGAGCGAATATTTCTGTTTGATGTTTTGTTTGTGTAATATTAAAAATAACGTTTCAGTATTGTAAACTATGGTTCACTCGGATCAAAAATATTAAAGTGATGTTTATAAAAAAATCTCTTTCATTATTGACCACGGTTACGAATGATACACACCTAAATCATTCCAGTAATGAACGAATGAAACGCGTCAATTTCAACGAATTGGACACAGTACTAAATAGTGAAAAGGGCAGAATTTTTTGGAGTCCTATAAATAAATGGACGTTTGGAATGCCGTATTGTACGGAACGGCGAAATAAAATCCCGATAATTTAAAAAATAGAGCAATAGCACAACATTTTATCTCTCAGCCTCGGATCCATTAATCCAAATGTCCGTGCCCGATCACGTTCAATGCCAATTGGATTTTTTCTTTTCTTTGGCTATAAACGCCTAAGTGCACAGATCCTGCCATCTGTAGAAATTTCTACCAACAAAATGCCTTTACTGCTTCGGACCTCTTTTTCCTTAATTGAGATGTTTCTGTTTTGTTCCTTATAAGTTATTCACTGAACATCAAATTATAAATCTTTTAATTGAGGGTTTACATACAGTCAATGACATGTTTATAAATTCTTACTTATAATATATTCTCCTACTTTATGTTAGTCACATAACCCCTACCTAATTAAGCTCTTTGAATATAATGATTGGTATTGTTTTTAAATAAGGCCAACAAAAATTCGAGAACAATGTCGGTAATGAAGATGTCTTATAATGAATAATAATATCAGCCTTGTATTATATACTGTCTCACTGTTGGGCATGAGTCTCCTCTACTACTGAGAGGGATTAGGCCTTAGTCCACCACGCTAGCCTATTGCGGATTGGTAGACTTCACACACCCTCGAAATTCCTATAGAGAACTCCCCAGGCATACAGGTTTCCTCACGATGTTTTCCTTCACCGTTAAAGTAAGTTATAATTCACAAATAATACACACATAATTATAGAAAAGTTAGAGATGTGTGTTCTTGGGATTTGAACCTGCGGACATTCTTCTCGGCAGTCCGTTCCACAACCAACTAGGCTATTGCCGCTTGAAAGATGTCTTATCTTTACGCAATTGTTCGTATGTTTTATACGCAGTTCCCTCGTGACGATGAGGGCTGCAAAGTCTTTGAAACGTCGGGAGAACATTATAATATAAAGAACCGCGATCAAATCCGTAAAACTGATTTATTTTAATGTCGTGAATGACGTCTCGTAGGTCAGTAATACATTGTTAGGTTGATTATGCGTTGGAAGTTTTAGTAAGTACCTACAAATCTCTGAACAAGAGCGACCGTGTTTACAATTAGTGAAAATATTAGGGTCTGGAGGTGGTCTACCTTTAGGACCAGTAATCAGTCGCTTTAAGTTACTTCGTTATTTTATGGATTTTTTTACTCTTACAAAAGATTTATTTTTATTTTATTAAAACTGCAAGATACTCTCATAGTAAACCTAATGAATTCCGACATTACCTCGACGACTGCAATAAATCGAAAATGATCTTTCAATAAAGTAAATCTATCAACTTTGTGACACAAAGAGTTACAGACTTAATATATTTCCCAATGATTTCCTCTGAATATATTTAAACGATTTAGTACGACGAAAATCGTAAAAACGCAATCTAAATATCGTAAATCGACAAGGGCAAATGGTATTCGAATCGTAAATTAAACGAAGTAGAGCGATACTTTAGGTAAGTTGATCACTGATGCAGATCACATTAAATAAATGGCACTGAAATGGAATTTCATCTATTTGAGTGCTCCTTGTGTAGGACGTCGGCAGCGAATCAGTGGAGCGTGACGTATTATTTAAATAAAAAAATCTTCGAGGCCCAGCCTTGCCATGGCTTTGCTAAATTTATATAATTGGCACTGTTTTTAAGTATGCCTTGCCTTGCATTAGACTTGTTGTCGTTTCGGGCACCAGAAATAATTTAAACATTGTCATATTCATTTAAAGATGTAGGTGTATACTGATATTTTCCATACATTAGTCAACCTACCTCACATTTTTGCTAAGGGTTAAGAGGAATATTTATTGACCTACCCTCAGTAATAATAATTCTAATTGATTCGAATTTCAAATTTCTTTAGCGAATCTTTAATCGAACATAGAAGTATCGAACGTGTTTGTCCTACTACGTGACATAGAAGCATTGTCTACCAACTGTCTGGATGACTTAGGCGAATTGTCTATATAACCCGATTCCTGCCGGCTTCCCTTTATGTTTTTTAATATAATAATTAATATTTATAATTTTTAATATATAAGTAATTATAATAATTACTTATGGAATTGTTAAAAAACAAACTATGTAAGGTGTATGTTTTGTTGGCTGTTCAAATAAATAAATAATTATAGAATTTATGAACAATATTATTATTATTAGAACGACTTGCAGACGACATTTATGCATATTAGTACTTATGTGTTGTGTCGGGATCCCTTTCGGAGAATTTCACCTTTCACCATTGCTGGATAGCAACAAGAATCTACGCATTCTGAATAAGGTAGAATTAGAATAAACGTCACTCAACGGCTAGTTTATAAAATTTAAACGATGAACCGCCGCTATCAATAAACGATCTAAATCGTTTTTTGATCTATCTGTGAAAATGGACCAATCAGAACAAAGATTATTTTTTCATATGCTTATAAGTGACTTATTTTGATTGGTTAATCCTCTTGTTTAGATTAAAGATCAAGGTTAGGTTAGGGTCGTTTATTGAAAAAGGCCGTAAGCCAATGTCCTATTTTTAGAACGATATTACAATGGTGTTAAAAACATGCAAGCGTTCGGAGATAAGTTAAACTCTAAAAGTAATACCCCTTCAATATCTGTTAATGCTGTTATTAATACAATAACATTTAAAATCCTCATGGTCATCAGGCACAGGTTGTTCGGTCTAAATCTGTACCTCTTTTTAGACCGACTTGTGTAAGCGGTCTGAATCCAGCAGCATTTAAAATGAACATCATTTTTTATAATAGAATCACAAAAGAAGACAATTGAAATAATTTACGTGCAAAGCTATTCCTTGAATGGTCGTTTTAATATTTAAGTACCTAATGGGTTGTGGGTTAATTTATGTCCTCAACTTTAGTGAGGCCGCTCACCGCACCCTAAACTCATTATGATTTATTATATAATACTTGTTGGTATAACACTTGGATGGTTTGCGGTTGTTAAACTAAATACCACTTTACACGCGTAAAGTTCATTCCGCTAATTAATGCCCGATCACAATAATGTCTATCTCACCTGAATAGATGATGGTTGATGCCAACTTTTTAATTATAAATCTCAGAAACGTTTCCACACGACAAGTAAAGTTGTCTAACGAGTTTTAAAACAAATATGTAAACGGCTGAAGATTTCAAAATAAGTAAAGGAAAATGAACTCCGTTTCAGAGATTTCAAGTCGTAAATTAACTCGCATATTGATATTTTTCCAGAGATAACACGAACTTTCTAGTTACGAGTATGAAGATTATACATTCTGCTGTCCTAGTTTGTGGAACGTGACGATTCATCCCTATTAAACCATTAGTAGGTTCTAGTTTGTCTGCATTTCATGTGCTTGCTATCACAACATATTAATCTATTTTCAGATAACTCTAGTGTAATCGCGACAGGTGTCAAATCACCGGAATTAATTACAAAATTGAATTACTAATACCAAATTGTACTAACATCGAAAAGCCATCCAATGAAATATGTTAATTGAACCAAATCACAATAAGTAAAGCTTCGTGAACACGCTGACACTAACCAGTAAATTTTAATTACAAATGTATTAAATTTACTGTTTACAAAGGGAGAGCTTGGATTCGATTTATAAATTGGCTAAAAATTTTGAGTGGATTTTTTAGAGATTGTAAAGAGTAACACAACAAGTAAGCAACGGATGAAAATCAAAATTCATCCTGTAACGTGTTTGAAAAATAGTTAGTAGTAATAGTAGTAGTTAGGTGTCAAGTGAAAAAATACTTATAACAAAGTTACAATATTAATAAAAAATTCGGAAGCCAATAAAAAAATTACAGCTATAGTCTAAACACATATTAGTAATAACTATTTTCTGAAATTCGGTACAAAAATGCGTTGTAAATTATATTACTTTCTCATTTAATAGTAATTTATGTAAAATTGCATCATAATCCATGAATAAATTATCGCATTTAACATCTGCTCAATGTTTGTTTGGTAAAAGATTTTCTCTTATAATAATATGTTCGCATATTATTTCCTCGTATACAGCTTCTACTCGCCTAGACTTTACATACCTGAGCCTAGTAATATCGCAAGGATTATCGGCAGAATAAACGCCCCAGGTATGATATCAAACGAAACGAAAATTCCCTTCTCTTCATTTATGTGAACGTGCCACGAAGTCTGTTCAGCGAATTAATAAAAAACGAGTACGCCTTAGGGCTATAGCGATAAGTTGTGTTTGTAACCAATTTACATATTTATATTATTGAAAGACTGCTCTCAATCTGTACTAATATTTAATAGACGTTATTGAGTGCTTAAAAATATTTATACCTTTAGGACCATGACGGAGGTTACAATTAACATTAGTATTGATATGTGGATAGAAATATGTGTATTTTATACCATCTTATTAACAGTTGGACAAAACATGAGTGTAGTAAAGCATAGTGTTGTAATATATCCGGGCTAAACCAAATATATCAATTCAACAAAATCTGAATTATATTGCACAATATACTGTTCCTATACATTGAATATTATAATAGTGTTTAAAAGTTTCTAACAATTACAAAATCTTTGTATTCATATTTGTCCCAATGTTAAGTATACCTTAAAAAAATATATTACTCTTTTTGTTCCTCGTTATATATTAGACAAGGTTTTAAAAGACATCCCCCGAGAATTGCTAGGACTATCAAACAAGAAGAGCAGCGAACGAAAGCTAGCCTGCTATAATAATGAAAGACGAAGGTAAAATAATACGATCGTATGAAGCCAGACCAATTTAATGTGATCAATGTAGACCGAGGCAAAAACAAAGCAGTTTGATGTCTCTTTTTATTCGCTTATTCCATGCCTCGTGTATTATTTACGTTGATTCATCTAATATATATAAATACCTATGTATGTTTGTATTTTATGCGCTCTCATACCGTTCATTCGATTGAGATATAACTTTGTGAACTTATTGCTTTCGCCCGCATTAAGGCATGGTACAATTAATTTATTTAGCTCATAAACATCTTGCGCACATGCCGCGTGGTGAGGAAAACTGGTAGAAGAACATTACCGTAAAAAATCCTTGGTCCCTATAAGATGCAATAATTTTGGCACTGATAGATAGCGCTGATTTTGAGACAGGTAAAAAACGTGAAACAAAGTGCACATACTTTTTGTCAGTACTGCATGACAATATACGCTGAAATGCTTCCCAAGAGATAAATAAAAGATGCGCCTCGGAGCATAAACCCATTTAAATAGAGTTTTTGTAAAAAATTCTAGCACATTTCTTTAGGGAGCCAGTACGTATCTAACAAAGCCGTATAGATAAGTAAAATCACGTGATGATCTTTTTACCTTTTAATCTCGGTTTGATCGCTAAGAAATTCTTATATCACAACTATTTACCAAAAAAAAACTGAAAAATAACACAAGTTTCTTAGTAACAACGCAATCAATCTTCGTCTACATAAATAGGTATATTTAACGGCTGAAAGCAGATTATTTTTATATTGGCGAAATAAAATTAAGCGCTGACGAAGTAAAATTGAACAAGGAAAGTCGTCTTGAGATAATACGGCTTAATAAGCGAAGCCTATTGATTACGGCAGCAAAGCGGTTTTGTGCTGATAATAGCTTGTGTAAAAATTAATAAGCTGTACTCAAGTAAATAAAATTTGAGATATTAAACACAGTATTCAAAGATAAGCTAGATGTATTTCAACAGAAATGCTGGCTTGCTTCTTGTTTGGTTGTTATGCAATAATCAGCTATTGTTGTCTTTTATCTTTTAATGTTGTGAATATTTCAGTTAATTTTATTCAGTTGAGTACTACAGCTTATTAATTTAACACTTTTTCGTGGCCGTATAAAACAAAACGATGTAGGTATATAATTAAATGTATCTAGATTCCAAAGTATTAGCGTGGTGCCATACACAATTTCAAACGGATGTTCCACGATTTTAGATACCTAATGCTATTATAATTAGGTTAATTGAATATCAGGAAATGAGCTGCGAAAGTGGATTAAACAGTTTTCCAACGCATTATTCATAACTGAAATGATTTTAGTTTGAATAAGGTCATTATCGCCCCATTAGTATATACTCGGTAGACATCGGTTAATTATAATAAAATCCGGACTGCCTCGAAGGCGTAGTTATATCACCGTACGACTACAGTGCTGAGATCTTAGGTTCGATCCCCGGGTTGAAGAAAGTGATATTGAATATCTACTCAGAATAGTTCAGTTCAGTAGTCTGCAATATGTACCCGATATGGCAATAGGCTCGCCCCTAACACATCATGGGTAGCTTATCATCTAACGCTTACGCCTCTGCCTACCCCTTCGGGGATAAAAGGCGTGAGTGTGTTTGTAAAATTTTAAAAATTCACCTTTAATTGTTTTTGTTTTCATATTTCATGAACAACCTATTTCAAAGTCCTATTTCTATAAATTTTCTAGAGCTGGAACACCTAAAAATTAAAATTAAGAATTTTCTTTTAATCCATACCCAAAATCTTTAGAAAATAGTGAAGATTTATTGTAACCTACTGAAAATATATTCTAAGCTAAGGAAGTAGAGATGGTTAATAATGACATTATGGCATCAAGTATTGACAACATGACACACGACTGACATAATGTAGTTAAGAAGAGGAAACTGCTTTTATTGTGCGCGTTATCTTGGGTTTATTCATGTTCTTACAAATATCATTTGAGGGAATTATTTATTTTAGTTCCCTTATCTTTTTTTATAAATATTTTAGTATTCCAAGCATTATCTGTTATTTATAAATTCACAACATTTAATTGAATATTGCATGTTGATCTATTGAAATTAATGTTAATACTGTTTATAATAAATCAAGAATGTTAAATTCAGCTATAATGATGGCAAGATAACTCTTTATTGAAGATCACATAAATATATAAAAAACACACACACACAGAAAGATACTTATTAACTATATAGCTAGTGTAACAATAGGCGGTCTTATCGCTAAGAGCGATCTCTTCCAGACAACCATAATGATAGAACGCAATGTCCATTGTTGTTATTAGGAAATTGAATCTTAAGATATCATGTATAACTATCGGTGTTGTTACATCTTAAATAAATTACATAAATATAATAAAGATCACGCCTTTTGTTAAATCAGCATATCACCAGTCTCTTAAATATGCTTTATAAAATAATCGACAATGTTTTAATTCCAAAATTAAAAATGAGTGGCTCCGATACTCTTGGTACCAGTTAAATAGTAACTCGTTTAGTACCACACTAATCTCACTAAAGACATCCAAGCAAACTCGCGAAAATCAAAGACAAAGGTGAAAACTGTTGTAATACCTTTTAGGAGTTAACCAGTGCATTAGATTCAGTAGCAATTAAGCCTGAGATTGAATAGAGATGAAAGTGGGCTTGCATCAGCGGATTGCAGCGGTTGTAATCTGAGGAGAGTGCATTCTCGTACCCCGGGACCTGACAGGGTCGACTCAATCTCGCGTATTGTATTAACAAATATAATTGCATTACATTACTTACCATTCATAGGCGGGAGCTGCAATGTTGCAGATAAATTAAATTGGTGACATGTGCCGCGTTGCTAATGTATGAAATGTTTTTTGTGTCGAAATAACATGTCGGCTTTGACAAAAGGTAATTGCATGTCGAGTAATTGTAGAAATTCGTAAAGGGAAAACATTGTGGATTATGTCATATTCTCGCTCGGTTATAAATACAAGTATAAAAAATGTTACTACTGTAGGAACTGTATCTACTCGTGTTTTAGTATACTTAGTCTTCGGTTGACTAATAATAGAATAGATTAAAGTGGTAAATAGCTCTAAATATAGAATTAACGTCCCTATTTTTTTTATCGATTGTACAGCTTCTTCTATAGATTCTGCATTGATATAGCTTACATGGCAGAAATTCAAGTAGGTTTTAACTTTTTCTATAGTGCGCATATTGATTTATTATATTTACGCGAATGTTAGACATTGTATTAATTTATTTTACGGATTTTATCGAGATTTTTTATATTATAATTTTTAATAGTGCCCATGGCAATGATGTACAATATAATGCAAGTTATTCTTTTTACATAATTGATAACATGTATATTATTTGTAACTATAACGGAAGTCGTTGCTAAAATTACTTAGGTAAGATTTACTAATATTTATTAAATGGTTTCCTTCCTGACTCATCACACGTAAAACACTTTTCCGGAAAAAAAACAATCAAACTAAAATGAAATACATGCCAATTACACTAAACAGAGCGTAATTTTCGGGTAGTAAAATAAATTAAGAAATAGATTCTGGAGCCGTAGCTGAGACGCCTTTCTACAATCGTTAACGCTAATACAAAACAAAAAATGTATGATGTAAACAAGTGCAAACGATAGACTTATCGATCGTTAATGATTATAGTGCGATGATAATTAGCTAGTTACGCTACGCAGTCTTTAAGTTGCATCTATATTATAATTATTTTCAACAATGTACACAAATTACTATCCGCGTTGTATGAAGGGATCTTCATGATTAAATGTACATTTAGTAAATTACAAAGTTTTGTTTAAAAGCATCTAACGAGCGCATGCCTTTGCATTGCAAAAGCGGCAAGGGATTTGCTAATGCACGTTAAGATTAATTCCAGCACGCTTTCTTATTTAAACTATTCATTTATGCATATTCCTATTTAGTATTTCCATCATCATTAACTGACTACTTCTTTATTTTTCATGAATATATTTTTAAATACTATAGTTTGTGAGAAAGAGCGCAAAGTATGTTATTAAAATAAATAGTTTGATTTTCTTTCCGTCAACTAGTTGAATTTTGCAGAGTGTATGGATTTCTTGATACCATAGGTCCTTAAGCGAGCAAGTATTTTGAGAGGATTTCCATTAGCAATAATTACATACAATAGTAAAAAAATCTTATCCATAAGAATGTGTTACCCGCATAAAAGGGAAATAGGGCTTGGAAATGTGACAGGGGTGTTTGGGCCTCCGGAAATCTTACTATTGCATAGGAAACGCAATTGCCGGTGGTCATGGCATGTTTCTTTGCAATTATGTGGGTTGCAGACCAAGAGCTAAGCGAAGTTAATAGACCTTAGCGCAAATAGTTGAGAAAATTGCCCTTAGCATATAACTTAGTTTACATAGCTTGCAATCAGCACACAAGTACAAAAATATCTCAACTGTGCGAACTGAACTAAATATTTAGCTTAGCTTTAGGTCTGCAACTGGCATTAGATAGAACTACCCCCATGAGCAAGCCCGGAAACAAATATATTTTCATCATGACTAACCTACCATAAATAAAATCGTAAAAGTCAAAACAGTAACGAATATAAATCATAGAGAAAAGCTTTAATGGAATGATTCGTTCAGATGAATACTCGGTCAACTAATTGTTTAAGTTTATCCTTTTAAAAGAGTTTTATTTTGAACAGTTAATACGGAATAAAATGTGATGCAAATATTAAACACATAACAATTACAGTCCAGGCATCCGTAGCAGTATAATGTAAACGTGCAGTTTTTTACTATCATAGTACAGCGGAACGTGAAAAAAACATAAAGCTGGCCGGCATTATGAGTCGGTACTCCGGTGTTCTGGAAGAGGTCGCTTTTTAATGATTATACCGCCTATCAGTGCACATTTTATGATGTAATAATTGTATGCATTTTTCTGTATTTGGTGTATACAATAAATTGTTTTCATTCATTTATTCGTTATTGTGCCTATCTATTTATTTATTTATAAAGATACACTAAATAGATTGCTGATAATAATAATCTAAATTACATTACAGAGGAGCTACTAGTCAGTATCCAAATAGAAGTGTATACTACTTATCCAAATTAGGTGAGACGTACATGTTATATAGTTACAAAATAATAAGAATATGAAATATAAAAGCCCTGCTCAAGAATCATTTCGGTACAATGGTCATCAAGCAATAAAAAAGATTCATCATCATCAGCCCTGTGTTATATACTGTCCTACTGTTGGGCATGGGCGTCCTCTACTACTGAGAGGGATTAGGCCTTAGTCCACCACGCTAGCCTCGTGCGGATTGGTAGACTTCACACACCCTCGAAATTCCTATAGAGAACTTCTCAGGTATGCAGGTTGCCTCACGATGTTGTCCTTCACCGTTAAAGCAAGCGATAATTCACAAAGAATTAAAAAAGATTACTGAGTACTGAAATACAACTTAAAATCAGAAAAGACGAGACAGAACTGAGCATTTATTGTCACTGACAGCCTGCGTGATACAGTGTGCCATCAGTCGAGTGTGAAACGGGAGGCTCCGAGATTGAGCGGGCGAAAAATTTGTCCACGGATGCTTCTATTAACAATGAAAATCGTCCACAACATGGTGAATTGAGTTTAAAAATGAAACATTAAACAGTGGGATGCTCTGCGGAAAAAACGCTCGAAATTTTTATTTTGTATAAAAATAACGCTTGCTGTCATAGTATCTTCTACGGAACTAAGGTTGGCGAATCCTGTCTGCTAAATATAGCTCCGCAGAACTATTCGAGTATAAATTTATTTTGAATGAACATATGTGGCTGCGAATTCTAATAATATAATATTAAGATATGAATATTCTGTGGTGTATTTTTCAGAACTGGAACGTTTCATACCCACAACGATTTTAAACACAATATTAAATATATTTTCGGATCACAAATTTTGTCTCGGACAAAGGATCAAAACAACGATCTCTCGTTTCACAGTCTGGTCATTTTTCTATTCGTCACGGAAGACATATGCTTTTCTATTTATATATACTTATATTTTTATTTTATCTAAAAAATAAAAAACGTTATAAGTATTTTTTCTTATTTTACTTAGATTTATATTTAAAACTGCTCGTAATATGTAATGTGTGAATATTTAGTTAAATTAACACATTTTACATAAATTCTACTTATAATACTAATAAAATATATCACTTTGGGCAAAATTGAGTTGTGCATTACTTCATTCATTAGGTTATTAATTGGATTCGCTACATTGTTGGCGAGGCTTTGAATAATACCCACCAAAATTAGTTGCTACGTAAATAAATCGTCACGGCTATGCATTCGTTAATTTGCATGGTATGTCGGCAAACATCGATACAATTAAGTGGCGTGTAAGCGGCTTACGAACTAGATGGTAATTAAGACCAATGCATTAGTACTATGGGGTTGGAATGGGAATAATATATAACAGGAGTATTATTATCTGTATTAAATAAGTAAACAGTGTACAGAACCGATTCATTTTTATTTATTTTATCTAAATTTAAAATGCGTGTGCAGTTCAGGATAAGTTAATGGATGGACAGATGGATCAAATCCAGACAATGTTCACGTGCTATAAAAGCTTATACTCAAACACCGATTAAAGTGTTTGGATCTATTGAAAAGTTCTCTATAAAATAATCGTTTTGATTATAAATTTTGTTGTTGATTTTATGGTATGAGTTTTTAACATCAAAATACATCAGTGAGAAAACAATCAGTTGAGTTGCATTATTTTATAATATTTCTCATCGACTCATAAAACAAAAATGTAAATATAAACTGTAATAATAATGACTAGCTTTTAGAATTTAGAAAAATATGTTCCAAACCAACATATAAAAAAAAATATTTTACCCATATCCATTATTCGCGGTGTATATATAAGTACTTACCAATCAACAGTGTCCAACTATTATTCCGGTTTAAGTACAATAGCCAGTGTAAGTACGGGCTATGAGACTTGAGTCATAATATTAAGGTCCCCTAATCGTATTCTTCATCACTGAAGGTCGTGTCCCTTGTAACGCTTTGAGGAGTCGATGACGAGATATTTCTATGCCCTCCTGTCTTCTGCTTTCCACAGCGCACTGGTAATAGGAAGTCTCGTTATAGTTTTTTGATTAGACCGGCGGGAAGGTGGACTATGGTCTTATCGAATGTTAGAGTAATAGATTTCAATTTCTATGGAATTATTCAATATTAATCTTCCGACGTTGATTGTTAAGAATTTTTGTCGCAATCTATTACTATTTATGAGGTAATAAAAACGCGAAGGCCCACCTAATTTTAAAATATTCAGTAAATCGGTTTATGAAGTATAAAGACTTTTGATTAGATTGTAACATACTACTACCTACATATAATAATATTTTATAATAAAAGAACTAACAAAAAATGTTTATATGTATATTGTTTTCGCCCTACAATACAAAAAATTGCCAAAAACGTGAATGGTAGGCGTTGTTATAAACCGGGTACATTACCTTAAAACAAGTCATAAAATGTCACTCTGTTTTTATTTTAAATTAATATAATCGTAACTTTATATATGTTTTATATTTAAATACGATAAGCTATATTCAGATAATTATTTTAAAAATAGGGGAACTATTTTTCAATAGATTATAACTGATCTCGCCAATTATCAACCACAACACCTCATAATATACGTATAGAGGAATCAGACCACACTGGCCTTGTAATAGCATACATAAAGTAAATGTATGTAAATTCCTGCCAGTGTTCTAGTTAAAGCTTTGAAATGATAGCACTCATTTATCCTCCCGCGCGGAGTACATTGATAATGGCGCGCTACCCACTTCCGGCTCTACACTAACAAATGCCACTGCACGTTAGATAAACTGAAAAACTAGTTAAAATATTTTCGAGGTTTGTTATTTCATTCTATCTGCTTCGTTTAAGCATAAGTAGATTGTTTTGGAATTGAAAATGTCTGTATATTTTAAAATTTTGATGTCAGTACTAAATGATGATGCTTATGACAGTGAGAAGTCTGTAAACAGATTAAAGTACTACTATTTATTTCATGTAGTCTTTGAAAAGTCACATATTTTAGACTACAAAAATTTTAAAGGTAGGTTTTGCGCAAGCTTGCTCTTATTCATATTATTACAATATAAACCGCGTAAAGACCGCGTTTAAGTGACGTATTTTATTAAATTATTGATTAATTTGTTAACTCTTTGTGTATACCTAACAGAAGATAATATTCTTATACGTAAGATAAGGTACGTTTCTTTAACAATATATACACATAAACATCTTCACTTAATGGTCGTTTAAAATAAATACCACTATTGTCCTTGACTGCTCTTTTGTTACGTATTGTTCATTTTCCACCGTAATATTTTACAATGAAAACGTTCACGTACAGTATTTTCCGTACATTTAACTCTATTACCAATTCTGTCTCGATACGTCGTGCGAGTGCTCATTCCGAACCCCATTAAGTAGGGAAAAGCCATCATTGCATCCATTTTCCCCACTTTAGGTCAACACAATGGAAACGTACCGTATCTTAAACAAATGTGTAGCGGAAACCCCGAAAATTAGGGTGCCACTGAGAACGTATATATAGGTTCTTTTATTTAAGTGTATAATTTATTTAATTGTATCACTTGAGGGATTCTATTTTATACATGTCGCACCCGAGTCATGAGTACGGAATTGAAACGAACATGACCGTCATAATGACGTGTACGAAGTCTTGGCGGGTGGGAGTAGATAGTGATTATAAAAGATCATTCCCAAATTGTCGGGATTCAGTTTACTTTCACTATAAGCCTAGAAACTTTGCTTTGTATCGTGATTGTATTCTATCGTGCCTGTCAAGTAAATAATTACCTAATCATCATAACTGATATTTCTCGTCAGTTACTTGCTCATGCCCACAATTAATGATCAAGGAAATAACGATCATCCGATATTTTTATGAGTCCAAACTAACATAGTAGGAGATTTGATTTATTGTTTAGATCTTTGCTTAAAGCCTAATACGTGTAATTTTTTTGTAAATAAATATAATTGTAGACAAATATGAAATTAGGAAAATATATGTGTTCTCTAACTTACTAATACATTGTTTGGAGCTAATATAAATAGAATCACTTTAATTTGTATGAAAACTTTGACGTACTATTTTTGCAGGTTGGCGCTCTCTTTTTTGCGACTCTACATTACACGTTTAGTTCATAGAAAATGATAATATACACGGTGGATTGAAGGTCCGTCAAAGTTCCTTATTATAGCTTAAAAAATGACACGTAGAGCATATTTCACATATTATATTGTCTGCTATACCAATGCAAAAATCATCTAAAAACGAATTTTCTTAATTGCTAGAGAAACGATTTCGCTTGTCGTTGCACCCTTTGACCTTCTTTAAAGTCGCCCCAACGATACGACGTGTACATGAAACTGCCTAGACTTTCAGATCTGTCAGAATAATAGGGGACCGGACAAATTTTCAGAAGGTGTTTTAAATTGATCATTGTGGATATAAATAGCCAAGAAAAATAGTATTTTGCACAAATAAAGCTTAAAAAGTACATAAAACCATGCCTAAATTTTAAATAGCTATAATTCCCGCGCAAACGCTACATTATGTCATTTCGTCTCGTGTGACGTCATACGTGGATAAAGCAACTTGACAAGTCTTGTCATTTGAACAGTGATTCAATAATGCCAGATTAGAGTTATTTACCCTAGATTTAAGGTAAAACTGAATCAGCAGGGTATTTTTTTATGGTAGTTTTGGGGTAATTCTACGAGTTAAGGTATTAAAGCTATTGTTTCACGGTATTGTAATAAATATTGAGCTTAGAGAAAGATGTTTCCTACAAAAATTGTAGGCCATGAAACAATTATAATTTTTTATTCAATACAATTTTCGTGTACAGCTAGTTGTTCCTAATAAAATGAGATAATTAAATTAATAATTATTGAAGTAGAAGTGAAGAAAGAAGTGGCGTCTGCATAGATAAGGATATAGAAAAAAAAGTACCGAATTATTTATGATTGGTTTAAGGGTAAAATTTTAAATTCCAAATAATCCTGTGGTAAAGAGAAATTATGATCTGGCAACATTGCATAGACCGTGTTATCTCAGGCAATCTCAGGTTACTGTGTAACAACCAGAATTCTATATAAATAAATATTCTATTCCATATCATGTGGCAGCTAAAACATAAATAAATACATCTCATAACCATAACCTCCTTAGGTGTACAAATGATTTAATTAATTGAAATATTCATCGATTTATTTTAAACCGAAACACTATTTTTATTTACTTACATCAAAGTGATCCTCACAAAACTAAATCGGTGAGTCTGCAGACATTCTGTCTTAGGTTCGTCTTGCTAACTGCAACCACTTTATTCGTATATCTGCTTTTCGTGGTACATCAATAAATAATTTGTTTATGCGGTCCATTATGATTAACGATTAAACAATCTGTAAACGTTAAGCTGGAAGATAGTAACAACGTCCCGTATAAATTAATATTAATTATTAGAGCACTTCTGTGTCAAAAAACACATTTAAAGCATTAAAATAACACAACGCGGTATGACATCCAGATGATGTCTGTTTGTTTACATTTTACCCACGTGTGACGTCATGCGCCGTGATTGGTGTTTCATTTGCCGTAAAGAATAGACTAAAAATATTATAATTATTGTATTTTATTTATTGATTTAAAAATACAAATCACAACTCTTTTACAAAAACAAATATGAGATAATATTTTTAATATTACAAACTTTACTTTAAACTGAATTTCAGATTTTTTGGTAATACCTGTCCGGTCCCCTATTGCAATAATTGGCGGATTTGTTAGCATAATAATAAAGACTACAATACAATTTGAAAAACTGTCAGAGCTCCTTGAGCAGTGAGAAGCGACCTCGACTTCTGATTTGTCAGCGCTAAACAAACGAATTCCGTCTAAATGTTAATGCAAAATTAGAGAGAATAAGCATTCATGAAGTCAGTTTCCGGCGCAGTTGTTCAGATGAGAAAATATGATAAACCGCGCACATTCGTGGATATTAACTTATCTGCTATATTACGTAGTAGGTACGTATATGCCAAATGTGCTTAATATATGTATGAGATACGTAAAGTACTTATGTAACGTTATTTCATATTCCAACGAGCACAATGCTTAAATCAACATTTCTCTCTGTAAATTTTACTTTATTATTTGTCTATTTAGGGCCCGAATCGGCCGCGAGTGAAATTCCGGTTGTAGGACTCTTTACTAAAGCCAACCTGTGTTTTATTGCAATCCCACTATTATAAACTCTGACGAGTCTGGGAAGTAGCTAGTTAGTCGTCATATTAAGCCCAGCGCTGGGATATTCAAATGGTGAGTCCCCACACACAGGTCCGTTATTGCAAACAAAACCATCAATATTAAAACAAAGGCATTAGAATTCCTATGTCGATCACGTACTTTAGCATTGATATAAAGTCTATATGGAAGCTATAAAAATACAATATCACATATTTAATGCCTATTCAGGCAGTAACATTTTATATGAAGTACTTAAAAATGATAAGCGATATTCACTTCTTACCGTGACAACTAGAGGAGGTTCCATAACCAAGCATACACACATTACCCGATCAATGCTCCATAATCAGTTGTCAAACGCAAACTGGCGTCCCTGAGTCGGGTCCAAAAATTTACTGTGGAGTGGACGGAAATGAGGCGAGAATCTCGCATACGCGTTATGGAGTCATCTCATGACATACGGATCCGGGCTTATATTTGGTCAGTGGGAGACCAGAATAATTATACCATTCGAGTCTACCCGACTCCCGGTCAAAATATCCTCGGTTATTAAATGTATGAAGAATTATGAATATTTTGTTGATAATAATGTTTGTAGCAATGAGTAAGTAGACATTAATGGCGAGATTCGAAGTGCTACTTTACGTTATAGACATTTAATACTATTTTTTGAATGAAGATGAATGTTAGTTTTTCAACAGATTAGGAAATAACAAAATATATTCTTGTTAAAGGGTGAACAGATGTAAAACTCGATAGAAGATAAGATTTCACGGCTCTATGTGACAAATGGTAAGCCTAAAACTGCCAGATACAAATTACAATACAAACTTCAATGTCACACGGGTTTACAAAGTGTAAAGCTTGTTACACATGTGTAATTTAACATCTCGACTATTCTCGACGTTGATACAAGACACTGAAACTCAGAGTGTTGAATAGTTACGTCTACATATACATCATTCTTGGAAACTTAAGATAGGAATGAACAATAAGGAATGAATAAGAAAATAAACTCCCATTAAAATCATTTATATGAATGCACAAACCAATTTAATACTCATATAAGTATTAGGTCAATCTGAAGCTCGATTTATAAAATTTTTCTTTGAAAACTAAAATGAGAACATATTTCAAAAGTTTGTTTTCAATAATAATTAACCTAGTTATAAAAATCAGTGAAAATCGCAACATAAAACTTACGCCGAAGCGCTATTACTAAATATTGCAATACAGTCAACTTTTCTGATGTGTGAGCAACTCATTCCATTCCAGAATGAAGCTATCAAAGATTGTCTTTTTATCCAAGAAAACAGGAATTTGTCAGGGCAAATTGTTTTGCGATGCTGCAGCGATAGTAGTACGATATCAATTCTTCTACAAAACTGTTATAAACATGTTGTTTAATTGATTAATGCGTAAAATAGTCACAATAATATACCTGAATGCTTTCATACACATATTAATCCCTTCCCAGTCGAATTTCAGCAACGGCGGCCAATCTCAACGAAGATGAGCAAGGTACGCAGGAGATATTATATTGCACCAGTGTGTGCGCAATACACAGGTGCTCTCCATGTTACTACACTCTCATAGTGAGTCGGCAATCCGACATGACCTGCGAAAGATCAGGCGCAGGACGAACGGCTTTACGTGTTTTTCGAGACACGAGGGTATCACACCGCCATCTTCCTGCCTCCGAAATGCGACTGAGTAATTTCTAAGACGGAAAATTCCAGTCATAATTATTTTTTGACTCAACCCGAGATTTGAACCCTTCACCCGAACTTCAGCGCGGTAGTCGTACTCGTAGCAGGTACATTTTACAATTACGCCAACGAGACAGTCAAGAAGCAGTCGAGATATAATTTATATAAGTAATATTAACTTAATTAACATGTGTTAACATGACTAAACACACTCTGCATAAACACATTAAATTTAAATGCGAAATATAACGGAAGCGCAGTAAACCTGAACCCCAAATCCCAATTTGTATGCAGCGTTAAGATTATACAAAGGACTGGACTGTTTAATTTCGTATCTCTATTTCCCATTATGTTAATCTTGCATAATTGTTTATAGCATCAACGGTCCCTCCTTTAACCTTAAGTGGCTACCATGAATTAAGGAATAACACACCTGCTCCTAAGAACATGAAAAGCTTTTATCACTTCACTTAAATATATTTTATATCACTTGTACCAGAAATAACTTAATTAAAACTAAAATAATTAAGCAATCATCATTTTCTTTCTTCTCTTAGCGTGCCATCATTAATTCTAATTAATAAGAGCTCGTGAGCCGTTCACTCAAATTATGAATTTGCCGTTTTTATTAAATACAGAAGTGAATATAATTATGATGTGAGTAAAATAGCTCTATCAAGCATTAAATATTATGAAAATATAATTTGGAGTAAACCATAAAATCTATTTTGATATCATCTTAATGAATATATTATTAAATTAAATAAACAAGTTTCTGGCTGTTACTTTATGTATATATATATTTATATCATCTCTCTCTCTGTGTCTCTTATGAAAAGCGGGAGATAAATATTCAATTTGATGATTTATGTAGCAACATATCGTTGTTTTAATCTGGTGATAATCTGTTCTTACAAATCAATACTGATAGCTGATGGCCAGCCACATTTATTCTTTTGTAGAGTCGGATTTGTTAATAAACATTGATTTCACCGCGATCAGAATATTTTGGTCCGTCACCAATTCAGTAGCACTCTCTTTCACATTGTATTCTGAAATGTGTCTCGTGTTCGAATGTAAATAAAAACATTTCTCGCCTCTTTTGTCCAATTGAGCACAAAATATAACAATTATTAAATATTTCGGGTTTTAAAAATCCCTCATAAAACAGCGAACCAGATAAAAACAAATCAGTCTTATCCGGTTCTGCCATGCTGGCACGAAAGAGTGCAAAACCAAGGCTGAGCAATAAATCACGGTTAAAAGGCTCATTCTGACCACTGACAAAGGCTCGTAGGTACGTGCGTGTGAAATTAAAAAAAACCCAGCCGCATTTCCTGTATCCTGTCTCTGAGGGTTACGCGCCGAGTTTTAATCCACATCTAAACTTAGATTAATTCCTTTAGTTTACATATAACGATTGTATGTTTTACTTTACGCATTTTGGAGGCCTTAAGTATATTACATTTTAGGAAGTTAAGAAATTGTGTGTCAAAGATATGTGTCAAATTAAGATGAGCGCTACGCCTAATTTCATTTTTTATTGCACCTGCTAAATGCAACTCAGTATTCAATACAAGCAGTTGAATAGCACTTATTAATCCAAAATATTGTGTATCAAAGTTCATTCAGAGGTTTATGTGTTTACTTCGAACAAACATTCAAACACATTGACATGTTCTTACAGCCGCCATCTCTCAAACGTTCAGGGAATATAAAAGAAAAAGTGTCACAAATACCCTCACAATAATATTTAAGTGGTAACAATATTTGTACGAATTAGGATTTCAAACGATGTAGATACAGCACTACATTTCATCGTGTATTTCTGTTCTAAACGTAGATTCCAGTCGAAATATATTTTCGTCCTGTTTACGTATTTTTTTTTACTAAAATCCTTTTCGGCTCTGCCAACGGTTTTTCTGTTTTATATATATGATGTGTTACATGATTTAATAGTTTTCAAAACTATTCGTCGTTTGTTGCTGATACGACAGCAAAAAATATTAAAAATATAACGGTACTAGGTTAACAAAATGTAATACCATTCAACTATAGGTTAATACAAAACTTTTCAATTATTGCACCATCTACGACATGAATACTTGAATTACTTCTAAAATTTATTTAAAAAAAAAAAACTGCAAAGGCATTGAGTATTTGATAAATATTTATAATCTTACTAAATTCCGGCGACTTCACTCATAGCCTCGTCCGCCACATAACTTACTTGATTTAGAAACAAAAGCGAACAAATACAGTTTTTGGCATTATGCGTGAGTGTCGTTGTGTGGCAGGTTCGTTAGTCCACTATTTTGCACTCGCCATTCACCAGTTGAATTGTACCCATCAGGGAAACGTTTTAACGCGATATTCGTTTACAAATTAAATGCAATGCTTGCAAATAGTCCACGCTCGACAGATCTATATAAGTTAAATCTAAATACTAAATTAAGCATAGAATTTGGATTTTTCGATTTGGACTATTATGAAATAGAAAACATTATGTAGTTTTATGAAAACTAAAACATTCTTCAAACAACCTGAATTAAGTAGAATTATGATAGTAAGTACTTCCTTTTCAAAGTTAACTTCCTTAGAAAAATAAAAACCTTTAGAGTATTTTTAAATCGGCTCTAAAGGAGATTGATTTATAAATATTTTTATGGATTTGGTGCCTATTCACTGTGTCTAATTAATTTATTCTTAATTGATCTAAAGTTTTTTTTTATTATAATGATTTTGGAGTAGATTATTTTTGCTTTTCTTTTAGTTAAAAGTTGTACTGACAAAAATGTCTAATACAAACATTTTATATTAAAAACGTTTTCAACCAAAACGAGTAGGGAATACGTTTTATATGATTTAACTAACAAGAGCTAACGAAGAGTTTGGCATTAAAAAAAATATGATAGGTAAAAAAAATGTTTCTGTGTTCTGAGATACAAACTTTCCAAAACTATAAGTAAATCAAATAAACTATAAGTAATTGACATCGGCATATATAACTCATGAACATTTACAAAATCAAAGTTAAACTTCTCCGCATTCAAAAAAATACCTAATGTTTTAATCATGACGATTTTCGAAGCAAACAGAAAAACTCTTTCACATATTTCGATATAATCTCATCCAACTTCAATCCTTTGGACCCGAGCCAATGTTAATAAGCAGGGTTATTAAAAAGCATGACTCGCTGCAAAGTAACTTTGTGGTAAGTATCCAACAATCTTAGAACTACGAACTCTTTATTGACTTGTAACGTCTGTTATTAGTCGAGTACAAAGTATTTCGTGTTTAATCAAGAGAGTGAACTGTTTTGTGTTTAAAACCAGTAACGATGGCTTAAAGTTCTCATTAACTGTACTAACATAACCATTTTGTTTAAGACTAGCTAGCTAACCCGACAGACGTTGTCCTGTCTTCACTATGTATGCACGCGCGCATTATGTAAAATTAATATTGTCGTTAAGTTTTCTTAAATTTTCTAGGTCTCCGCGCATTTTTTTGAATTTTTTCTTTCATAAGAACCTTCATTCAATCGGTCCAGCCGTTCACGCGTGACAGCGTGACCAAAGGAAATAGGGATTATTATCTATATATATATATATATATATATATATATATATATATATATATATATATATATATATATATATATATATATATAATAATGTTACTATGCTCTGTTGTAGTAAGTGTACTATTATTAGGTACCACTATGGGATGAGAATCATCATTTTCTTGGCTCATTCCCACTTCGCATGGGGTCAACTCCCCTAATATGTCAGCGTCAAGCTGTTATGTCTTGGGTTGTCGTTTCGGGTATTTTATTTTGTTTCAATGTTTTGGTTATACTGGTCCACCAGGTAGAGGGAGGTACTCGTCCTCCTATGTTCTCTGGAAGGCTAAATTTTAAATTTGTTCCCTCTTCTTGTCCTCTCTATCTTTTTGTCTTCTTTTCTTCTACTTTTATTTCTATGGGATAAGTATAAATCTATCTATACTTATAATAAATCTGTAGAGAGGTCAATTCTGTACGTGAAATATATTTCCAAAATAACTATCAGGGGGTGATTAGGGATCGATACTGATGCCAAGAATGCAATTAGTAAAATTTTTGTCTGTCTGTCTGTATAACCGTTATAAAAACAAAAACTACTCGACGGATTTTAACGAAACTTGGTACAATAATTTTTCATACTCCTGAGCTGGTTATATTATACTTTTCATCACGCTACAATTAATAGGAGCAGAGCAGTGAAGGGAAATGTTGGGAAAACGGGAGAAGTTACTCCATTTTTTAAGCTTCCGTCGCGTGTGCAACTTTAATGGTTAAAAGTTCCTTCGATTTCACCAGGATCCCATCATCAGACCCTGACCGGACAATCGGACCACCTGCATACCACCATACATTAAAAAAACATCCCGACAAATTGAGCACCTCCTCCATTTTTGAAGTCCGAAATCCACGCGGGCGAAGCTGCGGGCGGAAGCTAGTTTATAATAAAAGGGTTGGACTACTGATTAAGTAGTATAATCAAAAGCTGTTTATCTAGATTTCATACAAATTTGACTCAGTCTATTAGTCTTGTTCGCAGTAATAAAGGTGTAGAACCGGATCGGAAAGTTTGGTAGCTTCGAAACTTTAATATCAGTTTGATCTACAGTATTATATTTTTTACACTGTTTAATATTAAACACAGGGGTTTGAAAATAAGTAAATTAGAAGATCATTAAATAATAAATCACCAACAACACCTACTTATCCAAATCCATTCAAAGGTTGATTAGAAAAATCGCCGATTGCCATAAAACCACCATTTGTAGATACTTCCTGTTTGTTCATATTCTCTGTTGTATATTTACATTCCTATAAGACTTAATGTACAATAAAGAGTTTAAATAATAAATAAATAATGATAATAATAACAACCATATTAAATATGTAAACGTAAATATAAAAAAATATATAAATTACCATATTCCATAACATATTTCGTGATGATCGATGGGGTTGTGTATGTATTTCACAAGATTTCACACCCTGGAGTATAATTTATCACTGAAAGCTAAAATAATTATCTGTTGTAATACCTAACATACATTAATTTTAAGTCCGGTGTAATATTGGGATAGGTATTATAATAATTATATTGCCATGCATCAATTATTGAACTTATAAAAAAAATATTATAAACTAAGTATGAATTACCCAGAAATATAAATGAAAACATAATTAAATCTTTTAAAAATATTATATTATATATAAATTTATTAAACGAATACAGAACATTTTTCTTTTATAGATTTGTATATTATATATATTTACACACACACACACTCACGCCTTATATTCTTAAAGAGATGTGTTCAATTTGCGCATACCTAGACGTAAATATATTCCGTGTAAGCATAAAAACACCCAGCTCGAATATTCTAGAACCTTATTCAAAACATGACATATTACCCGATACAAAATACATTAATATATGGGCAAACAGATTCAATAGAGTTAGTTTCTATTAAATTTCAAGTAGCCAGCATTGAACATAAAATGGTTACGTTACTAGAGCCTATAAACGCGGGGACTCTTCATAAATATGTAATTTAGGGATATTGCTTTACTTATACGATCGGTGTTACGCAACCTTGATTCTTATCGATATCACGTTGAAATCGATTTTGGTTTGGTGTTTATTCTTAAATAGAACATCGTTTATTTCATCTTGCTTAATGGCAAACTCGGCCGATGAGCCGTGTTTTTATCACGCCCTGAGATACCTATTAAGATGTAGTTTCCATCTTATCTCGTAATTATTCTTATTTATGAGCAATACCTTGTAGAAAAATTCGTGAGGATTTCTAAAATTATAGCTGTTAATAAAATATGATCTAGTAATATCAAGATGATGTATGTTATTACCGTTTAATAAATTGATCTTATTATTATGATTTACTCTAATCAAAGGTCCTTATTAAACAGGAAAACATTACGGACAGCTGTTACATATTAATAGGCATTTCACACGTGCTGAGGTAAAAAACAATTATTTTCAAATAAAATGAATATTATTTATACATTACGAAATATTAAAAAATATAAATAAATAACATTTGTAGTAAAAAAATAACCAACGACTTTGCAAACTCTGCTATTCCGAAAAGTTCTCATGGCTAAGAGTTGAAAAATGACCGCTTTGAAACTACAGCGGGTAAATCGTTGTAAGCTAGTAGCAATTAAGCCAGGGATAACCAAAGGTAAAGAGCTCGTAGAGCTGAAAGCACGTCCGATAACCGCAGTTGTCCAACTTCATTAAAGTTAAGCTTTGGTTGGCTGTTCCTAGGTATTGCAGCGACCGCCAATCAAACGCACGTTACGTTCTGGACGACGTGATCACAAAATTGAGATTTGCAGAATTATTTTATTGTTCTTTAAGAAATAACAATAAATTCTCGAATTATATAATCCATAAATAAGTGTATTGTTAAAGAGGTTTTAAATCAAGGATCCTCGCGACAGATCTTTACTCTTTTATATCCACGTTGCATTTAATTCAATAGATTAGGGTTTTATTTCAAGAATAATACATTTTGAAGCCGGCGATAATTTTTACATTGTTTATCATTTACATACGCTTAATTTAAAATATATAGAAAGATATTACATATTTTTAGTCTAGGTATTTATTGTTACGATAATAAAACTTAGCAGTCCTAAATAGCATCACTGATCGAACATAGTGATTAATTTTTTTGCCTAAATAAATGAGGTAAGTAAGAACATTATAGTTATATTACATGTATTTTTAGACCAGTTTACAGATTTTTCATGTTATATCTTTACATTTTTTATATAAGATTCGACACGATGGAAGTATTCTTAGGAAAGAACAATTTGTAAGAAAACTTGTTTCGTGGACAATTTGTATAACAACCCAACGTTTTCAGACGAACCACCCGGCTGATTGACTTTAAAAATAACAAGAAAAACAGCTCAAACATAAATTAATAACTTTGCCACTTGTAAAGTTTGCCATCTCTTCGAATTACAGCAAACACAATTCAACACCTGCGGGATTACTAAAATTGAACTTTGACCTTAAAATTAAGGCGCTCTGGGGCTTAATTTGTTCAAACTGAATGTGATTACTGATAAGTCATGGCGACAAATATAACTAGGATTGCATTTAAATCTACCTCTTATTTATGTACGGGTTTATGGAATTCTAGACATATATTTCGTCAAGAATATATTTTTCTTTATGTAAGCTACAATTTGATTCATATTACGATGTTTAATTTTATAATGTTACATGTTAATGTATTGTTTTTTCGAGATTTGATTACTTTTATCATTACACACTGTCCCAATGTTACATGTTTAGTTATTATTTTCTTGAGAATTAATTATCTATATCATGATGCACTTTCTAATCGCTAGCATCTAAAAAAAAAACATGAAATAAACTAAAAAACGTAAAAATGCACGTATGGCTGATTTTTCAATGGTCGGATAAAAGATATCCCTTAAATAAGTTATAAACTGATCGAATATAAAGTGAGACGGATTGACATCTTTATACATGTACCTGTAATTTTTTTATTTGTTTGTATTGTATTTTATTGTACGAATAAATTTACTGCGCTCATTGTAAAATCATTCCTTATTATTAAAAATCCTAGCGACTTTTACACGGTTAAATAAACAATACCCAGTCACCACCTCCGAAAACATCGAATAACAGATGTGCGCAATGTACGATTAGGAAACGTGGGCGGCTAGTAAGTAGGAATATGAGTATACGCCAGAGGCTATAACAATCGATATAACTCGACCACTACCCACATTTACAAACTAGACGGCACTCGGAGAATTTACTTTTGGTACACGTGTGTTAGTTTCGTGGATTAGTTCTCAGTTATTTTGTAACAAAAGGAATTAACATAATTTTCAGTGCGCAGTTGCTTATTGCGCCTCCGTTTAGGTGCACTATTGGCGCGAATGTGGATTTTATTCTATTTAATGAAAAACTAATTATTGAAAAGCCACACCTGTGTGATAAACTCCTAATTGTGTAAATTAATGTAATAAATAGCGTTGAAGTTCCAAAACTTTATGTAAGCAATACATTTCTCTTTTACAAGTATTTTAATTTCGAAATAACTTCTTATATTCATATAGATACGGATGTTACTAACAACGCTAAGATATAAGGTACATACTAAATTAGACTTCAATAGCTATAGTCATGATTCTAAAACTTTATTTTCTCATCTTCGCACCCTCCTCGAAGATAAAATCAAAATAAACGAACATTTCCCTTGAACGCGCTGTGCCGACATCAGAGTGCCAATTTAGTTTCCTCAATGCGAAGCCTTATATACGTAAAATGTTTAAATAGATATATCGCAGAGCTCGTGTTGACCGCACACGAAATTAGTAGTACACCATTGCTCTTCCTCTACGTAACGACATGGAAAATGTAGAGAAATAGCTATTGATTTAATTTCTTTACAGTGTGCCACTAAAGAGTTACGCAAGACGCTAATTATTGGAAGTCGATAATTAGTACTTCTTGTACTATTCGATATTGCAAAGTTGAGTAGGCTTTAGTTAGATATTCTATTTAGGTAAAATAAACAATAAAGTGAATTCATGTTGTTGGTCAAAATAAAATCCGAACGTTAAAAATATATTTCCTTGGTAATTGATATTAAATATGATGTTTTGTCACTAATGAGGCAGAGGTTCGATTTATAAAATTTTTAGGATTCCGTACCCCCAAAGGAACCCTTAGAAGGTCACTTTGTCTGTCTATCAAGACCCTTTTTCTCAGGAACGCGTAGAGTTATCATAAGAAATGTCTTACACTACTTTTGAAGGCAAAAAACCTGGAAACTGTAAAGATGTGCATATTTATATACTTAGTTACCTTATATAGAACTTTGTATGGAACCCTGGCGCGCTAGGCTAACTCGCACTTGCTCCTTTTTTTGTTAAAACTTACTGTACTCAGTTTTTCCAGTGAGATTTCTATTTTCAGTAACATTTCCGCCTGTTTGCAGGATTTACAGACACCGAAGCCATCATGTCAGGACAATGGCCGGATATTTCGAAAATCTTCATTACCAAATTTTCCCATTGCATAAACAAGAAAAATTTACATAACCAATCCTATCATTGCTTTTCTTAGAAAATTAATTTGTCTAGTTATTATATCTACGAGAAGTAGGAAATGAGAAAGAAATGTATATGTTTGAAAATATACTGAAAATGATCACTGAAAAGTAACTGTAATAGTCTGTAAGATTCATGTAAAAATAATGGACTACTTTTATTGCGACAGCGATAAAAAATAAATCGAGCAGTTCGGGCTTCAGTTACTTAACGCTGTGTCATATGAGATATAAATATGCTATTCAGAATAATCCCTTACGACTGTATTAAAAAGGATTTTAACTGAAATGTATTGTAGCTAATGCAATTTTTCTCTATAATTTATTCAGTTTTTAGTTCGTTGCAATTACATAATGTAGTTGCTAATTTTTTAAAGCTATATCTTTCTGCTAAACTATCCTTGCTATATTCTATACACATTATTAGTAAGTCTATCTGAACCCTTCTGCTGAATTAAACTCTTCTTTAATATGGTTCCATATACTACAACATAGAACCTCTTGCAATAATGAGACTTCCCGAACTAAATATCACTGCATTCAGTTTAACCTTACTCCATTAAAGCGAAGCAAAGCATTCTACATATTATGCTGTTAATGCTGCAAATACGGACAAAGGGCGCTCTTATTACCCATTTGTAGTGCACGCTCTCTCCTGTGGTTCTCTTCTGATTTCTTGTGCATTGTAGCTGAAGTTTAAATTGCAATTGCGAAAACATTACTATTGAACACTGGTGTAATTTTCTAAATTTGTTAGGCAAAAATGTGTCAACCCTACCTAGTAGGCTGTTGATTGGGTGTTTTTACGGCCCTTTTATACAATAAATAAGTAAAATGGTGTTATTGAGTCTCCAAAAATACATGATTAGGCTATACATCAACTTCATTCCCATCATCTTTTATCTTCAAGGCGTAGTTGCGTTTAAGTCTCATTAATTTCTTCCTGAGGTTAGGCCGATCGTGCAACAAAAAAATTGCTACAATTAGACGTTCTCACGATGAAGATTAATTAGGAAGCCGGCAATCAATCACTTCGAAGTGAAAACCTGTCCACATGTTTCACGGTAGAGCAGAAACTACTTCGAGCAAACATGTACGGATTATACGTTAACGAACCTGCCCGTAAACTTGCCGACCATCCACTGACTGAGTTTAGTCGGACACAAATGTTGTTTGTGACGTTGCGTTGGACTGTGGATCGAAGATATTCGTAATGTGGCTCCGGGCTTGCGAATCAATTTTAATTGACTTGTGAATTGAGATCTACACGTTAGCTTCTGTAATAATTTAAGAAAAATTACTGGGAGAAAATACGTAATTTTTAACGTGTGATATATTTGTAATTATACAAATGTCAATCAAGAAATACCAACAATGGCAGTCCTTGAACTGATTATAAATAAAATTATTTCGTTGTTCAAGCCCTATCCGAGAAAACTTTTCGATAAGGTCTTATTCGCACTCTACGAAAAGGTTATGACTTTATTTTTACTATGGATCAGCAATCCGATATCAATGTTTGCCTGACCTGAGATATGAGCCCTAAACTTTCCCGATTTCCAAAAAATAAACTGAGCTTTGTGCATATTCTTGTTTCACCACTAGCAAAATGAATACAAAAAGCTTCATTGCTAACATTTTCAGAAGTATTAGCCCCGAGCTCTAGAAATTTGAATTTTGTACAATATGACAAAAAATGAAAAACTAAAAAGTTTTTTCTTTCTAAATATAAAATTTTAAAAGGTTATTTTACTTAAGATATGGTTTTATCTGTTGGCCACAAAACTGAGTAGAAAGCCTAAGTGTCTACTTACTGCTTTCATCATCAGACCAATAGTTCAATTGTGACTATATGTTTTACGTACACCAAGTGACTCCGCTACATGTGATCGTAGATGGAATGGAGTCCAGTTAGACACTGTGTATCGTCAACCAATACTCTACCAGAGAGATGATTATAATTCCTTACAAAACGGCATAGTATGCCGACTCTTCAAAACCACTGGCTGATTCCAGAACGCGACATACGATAGTGTCATTACGATGTCATTGTAATTAGCTATTGTCTATACCCGTCCAGACTAAATAAATCCCAGCAGAGCTATGATACAATTAATTGAGTTGACATCATGAGCACTCGGGCACGTGTCCAATTAAGTTGACAGACGCTCTTTATCTGCGAAAATAGGGACTAACCGCAATAGAATTCTCAAAAAATACGCTTAATTGTCTTCTGTGACCTTTGTAAGATAGTTCTAGGGATGTATTACGAAAAATAATAGCTTGTTTTACTTGGACCGAAATATTTTTCATATTATTTGTTTGTTTCTTGAAAAAAATCCATTTTGTCTTCAATGTCTGTTGTTCAATTTTTAACATTAATAACTAAATTTTAATATAGTGTTTTAGTTATAAGTAGATAGTATCCTCAAGGCAATTGAGCAATTTTATTAAACTCTAATAAATTAAACGCGGTAACTGAAAGTCGAACAACGTTTTGTTCAACAACTTTGTCAAATACTTCCCCAACAGTAATTCAAACTCAAATAATATTCATGCATAAGATTGAACTAACTCGTCTAAGTTAGAGTGGATGTGTTCAAACGCTACCGGGATTATGATTAATATTCTAGAACCGTGCTAATAAATAACTTTCCGATATTAGGCTACAATCTGTATTGAAATTGCTGGCTAAATAATTACTAAAATTTAAGTATAAGTAAATATAAACGATACTGTTGATATAGCTCAGTACTTATTTTATCGTAAAGATTTCCATGTACCATGGAACAATAAGACCCAGTTTTGCGGAACGCCTATTGTTTTCACTAAATATTTTTCCGTTGATCGCATATTCACAATGAACAAATATTGTTCCAAAGGCTAAAATGATACGGTACCCTTTTCTATGATCTTACTTATTACAGAGTTGTTGTCTAAAAACTTTCAGTTGAGACTAGATTTCAAACTCAACAATACACTCGACTTAAAATTATTTTATTACTTAAACATTATGGTGATATTCCTCAGTGCAGTGGCAATCTTTTGTACATTATTTCAACTAGGTTTGATAAATATTTTATATACTTATCAATTGTCCAAAAATGGAATAAAAAGAAGTTACGCAAATATCAAACACCATATTAATGTAGCGCTGATTTTCATACACTGATTTACTTTCTTATTAAATTTTAAAAACTTTTTTTTTATCTTTTATACAGGGTACTCGCAGGAGAGTCATATTTATCCAGCAACTAGTAGCAATGGCCAACATGGAATATATCCCTATTGGCCGTTTCAAGCACAAACAGCGGACAGAAATTATAACCCCAACCACAGAAGAGTTAGAAAACCCTGTTCCAGACGCATGAATTCGAACGATCCTACTTCAGAAGATACAGAGTCTCAATGGATTCCAACCTATACTTCTAGAATTGTAAAGCCTTTGGAAGAAAATAATTTGATATTTAATTCTAGATCTCTGAAAGATAAAGATTTTAACTCAAAACCGATGGTTGTATCTAATAAAGTCGTTGAACTAAACGCTGTTACGGAACCACCTTTGTCCAAAAATGTAAATGAACCAGTGAAAAATAATAATCCTTGTGAAAAAACTACAACGACTGCAAAAGATGCTGATTCTAGATCCGACTTGGATTATAAACAAGTAGAGCCAAATTATTATGCAGAAGCAGAAGACAAAACTGGACGAAACCAATATGAATATGACTCTGCAATCGATGTAAGTACTGAAATTAATCTCGACGATTGTAATAATAAAATAGTTCCAGATGGGAACTCCAGACGTTTTCTCACTCAACCTGACCAAGTGTTATCCAGACCTAATCTTCCTGTTTTAAATTCGAATAGAACAGAATCTGTACAGGAACCAAAACTGAATCAAAAAAATGTGCCACCATACTCACAAGACATTGAAGAACCAGTTGAAAGTAGGGTTGGCTTTACGAACCCACGGCCTATTAGTATCGAAGGTAACGTAATAGATCCTACAAAGGGAAGAGGGATATCCCCGATGACTAATGATAAAGTAATGCTTATGCAAAACACAAAAATATGTTACGCTTGTAGTTCAGTGAGTGACCCTACTTGTTGGCATCCCGATAGAAGGACTACAGTAAAATATTGCCGAATTGGACACGACTCGTGTGTTACTAAAACAATACGGAATACAAGTAAGTACATTGGATAAACTACAAAGCGAAAACTTTTTCGTGTATCGTGATTGTTGAAAATTAAATGTTATATCAAAATACGATTTTAATGTTGCCTTGTTTTTACAATGAACAAATTTGTTATATATAAAACACTGATATAAATAGGTAAAACTATAACTTCAACAAATTACTTCAACAAAAATTGCTGATTTTTATTCAGGCTCAATTGTAGAAGGTAAACAGATGACGTGTTTAATAGCTGTTGTTGTTGCTGTTTAATAATAGTTAAGACGCGTGTTTTTAAAATGATGGAAATGCATTGATTATGGAAATAACGCAATTATAACTACAAGTCTATTCCTCTACTTACAGAATGACGTATTTTAAATGTTGTAATGGGATATTATTTTAATTTCACAGATGGATTGATAGTGATTCGGGACTGCGCTCGTTCCTGCGATGACAATGACGTCACTGGGCTTATATCGCGGTATAAATCCTGTTCCATTTGTCATTACGATCTCTGCAATAGCGCTTACTCCATCAAAATTCACAATGTAATGCTGCTTTCCTCATTACTCGCTTTTATTAAATATTTATTGTAGATTTTATCAGTTTCATGTCAATGAAATAATACGAAAATGTATTTTTTTTCTTTGATGCCTGTTAATGATTATGCAAAATATAAAATAATAATAAATTAATTAATAATAAAATTGTACTAAATATTGTTATTGAAAATAAACAATAGTCATCGGAAAAAATGTATGTCTAAGTACATCCTTCCCAAACAGAAACGTTAATATCTAGGTTACACTACGTTTATAAAATTTTTTTGCCACTAGCTTCCGCCCGCAGCATCGCCCGCGTGGATTTCGGGTTTCAAAAATGGAGAAGGTGCTCAATTTGTCGGGATGTTTTTTTAATGTATGGTGGTATGCAGGTGGTCCGATTGTCCGGTCAGGGTCTGATGATGGGATCCTGGTGAAATCGAAGGAACTTTTAACCATTAAGGTTGCACACGAAATGACGGAAGCTTAAAAAATGGAGTAACTTCTCCCGTTTTCCCAACATTTTCCATCACTGCTATGCTCCTATTAATTGTAGCGTGATGAAAAGTATACTATAACCAGCTCAGGAGTATGAAAAATAATTGTACCAAGTTAAGTTAAAATCCGTCGAGTAGTTTTTGTTTCTATAACGGTTATACAGACAGACAGACAAAAATTTTACTAATTGCATTTTTAGCATCAGTATCGATCCCTAATCACCCCCAGTTATTTTGGAAATATATTTCATGTACAGAATTGACCTCTCTACAGATTTATTATAAGTATAGATATGCAAAAGTAGCTAAAAAATTGTCCATAACGAAAACATGCATTTTAAAGTAAAACAAAAGAAATAATATCGTGAAGCCAACCAAATAACTAATGATATATTAAATTTTGTGACTGTTCAATTTAGTCGGGTCCGCGATATCACTTTTGTTGAGTTTCAGAACGCGACATTACATTATTATATTCTGTGCTCCAACGCACACTGCTTTGATGTTAGGAACACACCTACATTGCTTAGACATCAGTGAACTTTATACAATAGCAATAAAGCTCAAATTGACTCTACGTATTAGTTAGAAAACGTTTGTATGGGAAATAGAAAAATGCTGTTTTGAGGACTTTCCCGGCAATTATTCGAATTTTTCTCACCTTTTAAACCTTCCCTAGACCTCCACGAATAATTCAAGACCAAGATAAGATAAATCCGTTCAGCCGTTCTCGAGTTTTAGCGAGACTAACGAACAGCAATTCATTTTTATATATATAGATGACATAGATTGGAACGTCATTAAACGAGTTGGTAGCGACCGGTGCCAACTAATGTGGAGAAAATACTAATGTAAAAAACATCTCTTTATTTGGATTTTGGACAATGATAGTGCAATTTGTTTTAAAATTGGTCGGTTAATTTTCACAGCTTATCAGTTCATGTCCAAATTTATTTGCGAAGTAATACCTACTAATAAAACAGGTAAGTAATAAAACTGTTTGTAGAATTCGAAGCGTAGTAAATTCCGGAAACAAAACAAGGTTGCATGCGCGACAAGGGAAGATTGATAGGTAGTTTGTATTTATTCACGAATACGGAAAACATTGAGCACTCCAATCGCTGCGTCGCTGCAGAATTGTACCTTTATGTTATGAGCATGACAGTTTACGAGCCCATCAACTGAACATGATTCGTTCATTTCAATAATATGAAACTGGTATAGGAAGTTGTTTTTCTGTAATTTTATTACAACACAAAATACCCAATGTATCATTGCCTTTGATACGTGGAAAATAATAAAGTTAAATAATAGGTATACAATGCCCTACTAAATAATTCTTAAATGGTATTTGCTCAAACGTAGGAATTTATTTGATCTTAATATATAAAGTTTGCTGTTTGTTTATGCATCTAAAGTTTAGTAAACCCTTAACATAACCCATAGTGTTTGAATTAGTTAATGCTGTTGCAATAGTTGATATGAAATCAAATGGCTAGTGTACGAGAATGATTAAAAATATAGGTACCTAGTCCAAAAATATACCCTGTATTGTTTTGCTCAGGCTTCGGCAATATTATTAAAATGTCGTCCTTTAGAACTGAAGAGCCAGGATCCACAACAATGCATCGAGAATTACGTAAATTTTCATTGAAAAATCTTTCTAGAATTTTGCAACTTCCTACACATAGTATTGTTATCTGCAATTCCAAAGGTTTAGAAGTATTTTTATTGTCCCAACTCAACCCGTATCTTTGAATACAATTAAGGAATAAAAGATACCTAAGCTTAAACAGGGAAAGTGAATTTACTGCCGACCATTATCAAAACATCCAGATCGTAAACCCCGAGTTAAAACCTCTTAATAGGTGCGTCAGAAACAATTTATTCAAATTCCTGCTGCTGCTTATAAAGTATTCGCCTGGAAAAGTATTAGAGACGAGTACCTGACCGTAATTACTTTTCTTAGCAATTCAGATACAGAATTAAAACATTTAGATCGTCTTTTTGTTCATGATAGATGCAAAAGTAGATTTGAATGCTGACTATAAAAATTAATAAAAAGTTTTGGTTCATGTTTAAGATATTGATATAAAGGTTTTTTACTTTTAGCGATAGTCTAACAACTATAATTATAATCATCCAGCTCTTAATTTATTTCAGACTGTTCAAAACGATTGAGATTAGCCATTTACTCATGTAAATAAACGATTTCATTTTCTTTCTATGAGTAAATGTTGGGTGTAATTCTTTAAAATACAAGTGCCTAACGACGGATAAAGCGTCTATAAACGGACCATAAAAACTGAAACAGTATCCACAAAATTTCATTCACAAAACAGAAACAATTTGCAGACTACGGAACTCGTCGCTATAACAGTAGTCCTACATTTTCACAGGAATTTCTGGTAAATGCAGATCTCATGCTGTACCTTTATACAATCGTAGGTACATATTATATACATAATAATATACAGGAAGTGCTTTATGTAGCAAGGCTATTCCAACACAATTCGTTCGGAATCTAATTTTGCCTCGTATTTGAACAATCACGTTTTCAGGTCTCTTCAAATCAAATCCCTAAGACATCTACTTTATATTTAGGATATAATTCCATTAAAATTATGAGAATGTTAAGTGTCATCGATTTCGTTTTTTTTAATCCACGATGGAAACGGTCTTCACGGCGAATGCACGCCATAGCAAGAGAAGACATTTGTCACGGGCCGAGCCATATAGTCTAGTGTACTTACCTCGTGGTTGTACAACACATTGAAGCCTAAAATGACCCGCGAACATTTTGCCTCTTTCCCCATCCACCCTAGAAATATTCTATCCGTCCCCCGCTGTTCCTTCCGATGCGGTTATGTACAAGTAAAAGCTTTATATAGAGTAGGTACCTATAATAAAAAAATAATTTATATTAATTTATATTACATAATATAATAAAAAATATAAAGGGGTACCTAAAATGTGCTCTATAATATATTCAGTGTGAGTATAATTTAACATAAATTAATGCATTATAAATTTTACCACATTAATAAGGTAGGTACATTTATCAATTAATTACCTATGAATGATATAAAATGAAATTAAACGAAAATGAACTAATGAATAGCGACATAGTATTTATTAAAACAATGTTTTTGCTTCTAAGTCTTCCTGATGTAGCAGTAGTATCATTTTCCGCCGCGCCGGCCACCAAACGGAACTCTCATCATGAACGCAACGCAATCTACGGTCTGCTGACTTGGGATCCCGGGATAAAAGTGGATTGAAATTAATGCCTTACGTAACTGATAGACTAAGAGTTAAGACAATTTACGAAATAAATAACAGACTATCAGGAGCTGCAAAGATTACGTTCAGACAATTTTTCGGTGCTGTACATTGAACAACCAGAACCGTAGTATCAATAAAAAGTACATGTATAGTTCTAATTTCTAAACAATTAAGTAAATACCTAATAGAACCTGTGCCAATACTTGAATTGCCTTTAAATGGTTAACTTTATTATTAAATAAAAACCTCCGTCCAAAAACGGACAAAGTTATTTCTTTTAGGATATGGGTTTAAGAGTTACATTCGCGCAATAGTCATACAATGAATGTGGTTAAATTTCAAAACAACTTTTTGCGGTGAAACATAAAAATATAACCCTCTCTACTCGTGATTTAAATCTTATGACCAAGGGAAAATAAGTGGTATAGCGGTGACTAGTAGAAGACTCCCCGTCCGTATAGGTCGCGGTACGTTGCCTGCACGATACACCTCGTAACGGTGAGTATCCGAAACAAGGTGTATCCAGGCGCCGCACGTGACATCTTCCCGACCAATGGGGTGAGCCTGCGCGCCACCGAGAGAGTCTCGTAGTCCATGGCGCGCGAGTGTACTTATGTAAAAGTGTTAATTGTTAAGTGCATTAAAGTTTACGCTGTAATAAATAGACTCTTATTAAAGCTGACCCACCCCGACTATAGTGGTTATTTAGTCCTTACTGCCTTTTTTTTCCTAGCTTCAAAATACTGTTTCAAAACAGCTGCCTCGGTAGTGTAGTTATATTGCGCGCGTAGTACTACTTCCGCCCAGAAGTCTCGGTTTCATATCACGGGGCGGGCAAAATGATATTAGGTTAGAGTTATCAGTATCATCCTTCCCAACCAACCCCCAGTGGCTGCCTCGATGACGCAGTTGCAATTGTACACAGTACGAGTACGATTACCGCGCTGAGGTCCTGGGTTCGAATCCCAGACACAAATTATTGTAACTAGGATTTTCCATCTTAAAAAATACTCAGTTGCAGCTCGGAGTCAGGAAGTTAACAGTGTGATACCCTCGTGTTCTGTCCTGCACCTGATCTCTCTCTGATCATGTCGGATTACCGTTACACTGCATTATGAGAGCGAAAGAACAGAGTACACCCGTGTATTGTGCACACACTTGTGCACTATAGTATCTCCTGCGTACTTAATTGATAGATCAGTCGTTGAGATTGGCCACTGAAACTCGGTTAGGAAGGAATCATCAATCCTAAATCTGAAATTTTTACCTGATATGGTGATAGATTCGCCCCCTGTCATATCATAGAACAGAATACATATGGCGAAAAGTGCACGTTCAATGTTCGGGGATGAAAGGCGGCTGTGTATAATTTGTTTGTTCAAATCGCGGATGTTAACGTTTTTACTTAAAATATCATTAAGTGTTATAAGTATTATTTTTTAAATGTAATTTCTTAAAATATAATATAGTCAAACGATACAAATCTTATAACAATGATAAAACCTTCGGTAGACAAATTGAACAGTGATTCTTCCGTTTTATCGTTTTCAATCATAATATAAAGTCAGAATTAAACAATTAATTGTCATTATAAATAAGTAGATATTTCATTAAATTAATTTATCATGAATTTTATCAAATGTTTTCATTTGATAACTTATTATATTAGATAGGTAGAAAAATTGTAGAAAGCGCCATCTATTGAAAATCTGTATAAATAATTAACCATAACAGCTCTTTTGGTTGAGGTGTTCCAGCTAAGCGTCCATAGAGATCGCCCGGTCTAGAACGATGTAGCGCGGCGGTATGAAAATTTTGTCTACTTTACTTATGCTTTGATGGGATTTAATTCAGGTCGACAACGGAATTAACTTCAATACTTTCTTAAAAATTTACTCGTCAGTGTTGCTATTTGGCAAGGTAGTTTTATCACCAATTATGAACTATTACGAACAATCATATCCTCCACACGTTGTGTAAAGACGCCATCTTGTGACTGAATGAACAAGTGACCGAATGAAAACCACGCCTGCAAAATATGCGTATTTCCCGTGTATATCTACTTCCTTTCTGAATATCGATTTTCCCCCGATGTCTGACATTTATTGTCAGGGTTGCCAAATTATCAAGTTAGATACAAAACTATATAATTAATGAATACTCGGGGGCCTATTGAATTGAAGTACATGGTCTGCGCACATTTTATCTCATCTATTTTCCGCCTCGCTATCAATAGACTGCCGGCTTCTAGTATTACGTACGATATTATTTAATTTTCATTGAATTACATTACCTCTGGAGTCTGTACTACCTAATAATAATTTGATTGGAGAAGGAATAAATACTGATAAAATCAGAATTTTTAAGTAATATGTACATACCTATTTGAAATTATTTTTTCTCCCTGCTACATAACAGTAAAATAATATAAAGGCCCTTTACGATGCTATCGGTCCGACGCAACGTCAGAGTGACAACCGATTTAGGTATTTATTATAATTTTCATCTCCCCTGATCCCTGAATTTTAAATGTGACCTTTTCTATAAATTGAGGATCAGCTGTAAAAATAAATAAAAAATTACCGGTAGCCCTGCTCTACTTCCGTTTTTCCCTTGTTGCTCATTCAGTAGATGACAATTGACATTTACTATACTTCACTCAGACACTTCACTCTTCAGTCGTGTGAGTGGTTCCAACGTTGTTGTGAGTGTCAGTAAAAAAAGTCGGAATTGTACGTCGTTTTTAAATTGTATTTGGTTTTACAAAAGACAAATCGTGAGTACGGTGATTTTTTTTAAATTACTCATCATATAACAATGCTCTTAAAAGAGTTCTTATTGTTCGAACAGATTTATTAATACTGTGACGCAAACGATCAATGATTAATTTTTAACCTATACGGTAAAAAAAGTTTTTTATTTGAAAATGTGCGAATGTAGGCGGGAAACTAAACATCACATTAATGAAATAGTATTTAGTTTGGAGGACTATTATCTATTTTATAAAATATTCACAGATTTTAGTTACGTAATGATGTCATATAACGAAACCTTGTGCCATGGAATTCCCGCGTGACATTGATCCTGAAGATATTGAACTACTTTTATCGAACGTTGTATCCAGTTAACAGTGGCTGTAGTTGAATTTATTGATTTCACCATTACTTACAAAAGTTGCGTTAGTTAACGTCATATTATATTACATAAATGATTCAAAGGTCATGCTAAGGGATAATGTTAGAATAGGAAATTGAGAAGTTAAATTCCTTTACGTAAGATTTTCGTCACGTGGCTTTACGGATACATAACATTAAACTATTAATTATGTATAAATTGAACATTATTAGTCTATAAATAAATTATTTCTTTAACTATTGTGTACCAATTTTTTTTTGTATTGAATGTTACAGTCACAGAATGGGTGTACCTGCTGGCAATGCTGATAATGGCAAGAAAATCTTTGTGCAAAGGTGTGCCCAATGCCACACTGTAAGTACATATGGTCTTACATCATATTGTTATCACAGTATTATTCCATTTACCTATTACAGGATGTAGGTCTATTTAGCTTAAAGATGTATTTTTATAACATATTGAAAATTATAATGTAACTAAATAATAAAAAAAAATAAATTTCTTCCATCATAATTATATTTAAATGGTTTCTACTAATTAAATACTTTAGGTTCACACTTATATAACATGCCCTTGTATAAATCATATTTAATGAACAAAACTAATATGAATCTAGTTTTTTTTTTATATTTTACACATTAATTGTATTTTTATTCAACATTATAACAGGTTGAGGCAGGTGGCAAGCACAAAGTAGGACCAAATCTCCATGGCTTCTTTGGCCGCAAGACTGGTCAGGCACCTGGCTTCTCATACTCGGATGCCAACAAAGCCAAAGGTGAGTTGCAATTTTAACAGGAAAATCTTAATGTCTAACATTCTATTGCTCAATTATTTTATCATGCTAATATAACCAATGTAAAAGTGTTATTTTCATTTAAATAAATTTTATCATTAAATTAAAAAGATAAAACTAACATGTATGAAAAAAAAAATTTGGTCTTACATAATCCTAGTCTAGTTTACAGATAACACATAATGTTATCAATATATCTTGTAATAAGTTGTGATATCATAAGTGGACATTTTAAAAAATATTATTCCTTTTATTGAAACTAGTGGTTCATAGCTCCACACTTTATTCCAGTTAATAAAGAATAGGCCAAGGTCACATTGCTTTAATTTTGCAACATCAATTAAAATGCATTAGCATAACATGTTACTGTGAAATATTTAACTTATAAATAATCTTACATTTTATTAAGTGAAAACTCAAATGATTACCGACTTATAAATTTGTTTTATTTAATTTTTTCAGGCATTACATGGAATGAGGACACCTTGTTCGAATATCTGGAAAACCCTAAGAAATACATCCCTGGAACCAAAATGGTGTTTGCCGGTTTAAAGAAGGCAAACGAACGTGCAGATCTTATCGCCTATCTAAAACAAGCTACTAAGTAATTTGTTAATTGTAAAAAATATTGTAGTAAGAAGTATGTTCCATTATATTTCTGGGATGCACTTCTTATTTAGCCCAATCAGTATCGTCAATCATGTATTATGCAATGTTGAAGTTGCAGAATACTTTTAGATTAATACCAATCACAAAACATTTAGATGCATATTGTGTATGTTGTATCATTACTCTCTTAACAGTGCTGTGAATGGTCTTGTAACGTTATTAAATTATTAATAGATGAATTAAGCTTTTGTGAATGTTCCTTTCATCTCATAACTATGTTGCATCTATAAAAAAAACAGTTAATGTTTGTGATGCAAACAGAAGCCGTTGTTACCAAGTTAAATTATTGAAATGTAACATAATACAACTATTTAATAAAGATTAAGTTCTTTATGCATACCTTTATTTAAATGTAAACAAACACATTCAAAACAAAAACTGATCTTACCCAATAAATCTTTACAAATGTGTGTCATTGATAGTAACTTCTTTTGTATGAGTGCCAAAAATTTCAGAAGACCAGGGGCGTTTATTTTAAGAGTTGCCAATTTTACTTGGCCTTATTTTTTATTTACCAATGAGCAAAACAACTAGGATACCCAAGGTAACACTAATAAAATACAAGAAGATAATAAAGTTGATTGATCACATCCATAAAAAAAGGTATTGATATTATATAACAGTGGTCACTATATAGGTATATTAAATACCATACTTTATTACTACATAGCATGAATTGAAAGAGCTATAAATATCACGTCCCATTTGTAATATTTGCAAATTCCATTTCGTAACATTTATATAAAGTTCAAATAATGTTGTTTATGGTTTAAATAGTTACATCTACTCGTCCTAAAGTTCCATAACTAGAACCTGGAATGCGCAATCGCTCCTTTGAAGGATCTCAATTAACAAACTATCATATTAAATTAGAATGATTACTCCAAACGTAATGATTAAATAATTTAAACAGTACTAGGCAGGTAAAAAAAGCGGCGATAGCCTAGTTGGGCGTGGAACGGACTGCCAAGACGAATGGCCGCAGGTTCAAAGCCCAAGGGCACAAACCTTTGACTTTTCTAAAATCATGTGTGTATTCTTTGTGAATTTATCGTTCGCTTTAACGGTAAAGGAAAACATCGTTAGGAAACCTGCACATCTGAGAAGTTCTCTATAGGAATTTCGAGGGTGTGTGAAGTCTACCAATCGCACTAGGCCAGCGTGGTGGACTAAGGCTTAATCCCTCTCAGTAGTAGAGGAGGCCCGTGCTCAGCAGTGGGCAAATATATAATACAGGGCTGATATTATTATATTATTTATATTATAGACAGGTACAATGATTACTTTAATTGATATCAAAGTATTTGATTCGTTGCGTATCAAATTAGATTTTTTATTATCAGCGTAGCTCTACACTTCGATATAATCGCCTATATACTTAATAAATGACGTATAATAATTACATTTTAGTAGACTGCTTATATTCTATTCTTCGGCTTTATTCTTTTTAACAGTAACGTGGTCATGCGCGTTATGTTTTATAAATGATCACTTTTCCGTTTATTGATAACGGAGGACGCTCATTGGCGGGTTTAGGAAGAGGCGTATCGTGGCTTCGCACCCACATAAGATGCCTCTCGAAGAATCTTAGCCGAGGTCCTTTTTTTAGTATGGCTCTGGTACGGATTCATTAGTATTATATTTATTCTTTGCCCTAGGGCCTAGACCATAACGCCAGTAAAGGGCTCCATACATAATGACAGTAGGTCTTGAATCTAGACCCTTCAGTAAGGCCTAGATTTATCTAAACTGATATTATTATTTTTAAAGAGAAAAAAAGTTGGATTTTTTAATGTATAATTACTCAATAATATTTTTTTTTAATTCTTTCACAAATTGGAAGTTCACATTTATCCTTTATTACTTAGTTATATTCTAAGTAATAAAGGTTACTTTTGTCCCAGGAATAATCGTTAATGCGGGCGGAATCGCGAGTAATAAATAATAATTATAAAACCACATGGTAATGATTTCCGAACTGCTCTAATCATTCAGGAAATCATTAGTAAATCTGGATACTGAGTAAAAAATACAGTTTACTTACAAAATGTGTATTCAAAATAATCAAAAGTACAATATTATGTATAAATCTCTTCATATAAATATAAATACAAAATAACTTGTAGGTATAATGGTGTCCCCGGAAGGTGGTTAGATACTTACATCAAGTATAATTTTATTAAAGTTTGTTTTCGTTTATTGACTATAATAAAATCAAACGAAATTAGTAAATTTAAAATCTCTTAATATTCAGTGTATAGTATCATCAGCTAGTTACAGAACAAAATATATATATTTCTTACGTACCTCGTTAGATATCTTTCCTATCAATCTCTAGGCTATTTGACAGTATGCAAAATAATGACTTCTTTATTGCCACCACATACCTTATATAGTTTAAAAGCAATTGCAAATTTATAAAAAACATTGAACAGTGTTACTAAAAACCCAAAAATAAACTTAATTTATTTTTAGCTGGAACACGTGATTGTATTCAACGTGATGGTTTCAACTGGCGAAATTTGCGCTGACGTAACATTTGTAAGTACTTGCTGTTATGGCTGTGTATTTTTTGTAATGATTTCTTTAAATGAAATACATACAACATTGACAACAATAAAAAATAAACATTATCTTTGGGGTCCACAGACACCGCTATGTGATAATGGTTTTCAGAAATTAGACAACTAGCACCTTTACGTAAATCTGTGGCAACTATAATAAAAATGGTATATAGTTACAGTGGTTTTATATATAAAGAACATTACAATTAGCAGCCCATCAAAAATATTAGAATAATAAGTAGATTTTACATTTATGCAATTTGCTCATGAATTGCCATAATTGACACAATCAGATTTCAGACGTAGGCATAATTTTAAAATTAGAGTAAGTAGGTAGGTATCTACTATTTACTAACATTAAAATTTTACTTTCTCCTTTATGGTTTATACGTTTTTAACTCGTATATTTATAAATTGCCACTTGTTTTTTCCGTTAACTCGTTCAAATGTTATACGATTTCAGTGGTTCAAATCGATGTTAATTACTCGTAAATAGTTATTTACTTTTATCTATAAGCTACAGACCGATTTTGTTACATACTGATCATTGAACTCATTTTCTGTAATAACTTGCAGGTAAATACACCATTATTAGCTCACTAATCACGAAATCTAGGAATTATAAAGCAAGGACATATAATTTGACAAGTATTTTAATAATCCCAAACCCAAAGCTAGTAGAAACGTGGTTGGGAGATTGTATGAATGTCGCTAAAATTAGTTATTACAAGAACGCGCATAGTTACCAACATAAGCTAGTGTACACAGCATTACGACACTCAAACCTTTTATGATTTTATTGACTACTAGCTTTTGCTCGCGGCTTCGCCCGCGTGAAGGTGTTTTCCAGGATAAAATTCCACTGTTTGATAAAAGTCTTGCTACATATTTTCCCGGTACTTATAGGTTCAAACTAATTTTATCCCCAATCTATAATTTCAGTTCAATCAGTCGAAAATCTAAGAACATTTATACAAACGTTCATCCCCTATTTTATCCCCTTAAGGGTAGAATTTATCAAAATCCTTTCTTAGTGGATGCCTACGTCATAGTAGCTTTATGCATGTAAAGTCTTAGCCCGATCCGTCCAATGGTTTGGGCTGTTCCTTGATATATCACTGTCAGTCACCTTTGAGTTATATATTATATTAACAACTGAAGTTAGCTAAAATTGAGTTTCTCGAAGCCGACCACTATTTATGTACTATGTATTTTGAGACTATGCAATTTTGTCGCGTTCGCGATTCACTTTCACTTTTGTTGAGTTTCAGAACGCGATATTAGATCCTCCAACGCGCACGCGAATTTGAACTTTATGCAGCGGTAATAAATTACAAATTCACTCTCCATTTTATTTAGAAAACGTTTGTATGGGAAATAGAAAAATGCTGTTTTGAGGATTTTCCCGGCAATTATTCGAATTTTTCTCACCTTTTAAACCTTCCCTAGACCTCCACGAATAATTCAAGACCAAGATAAGATAAATCCGTTCAGCCGTTCTCGAGTTTTAGCGAGACTAACGAACAGCAATTCATTTATATATATATAGATTATGCTTTTTGTGGTTCAATCCATCCTCCGAAAGCTTTTTCTAGCTCTTCTGCAACTGCTAAGCATAATCTGTCTTGATTGTGATTTGCTACTACTTGCAATCCTATTGGAAGTCCTTCCTTACTAAGTCCTAAAGGTATAGTCGTAGCAGGTAAACCAAGAGAGTTTATAATTGCAGTATAACTAAAATTATATAGTTTAACTATTGGTTCATTGTGGTAGGGAGCTGGAGTCGGATGAGTTGGATACAAAAACACTCCATTGTCTCCAAGCATGTCTATAAAAGTTTTTTCTAAATTCTCTCGCGATTTTAAGAAATGGTGATGTCTTTCGTCACCAACTGATATTCCACCGTGATCAATCAATGAAACAACAAGCCCGACGAAAGTATTACCAGAAAGGCCAAAGAGGTTCTTCACCATTTCAAGTAATATTAGTCCCACAGTGTCCTTTTTCATTATGAATTCTCCAAATAATTTGTCGGATTTCATTGTTGATAGCCATATAGCAATGGATTTTTGAAGTTGTTTAATTTTTTTTCCTTCTGCGATGATTTGATGTTGCACCTTCAAATATTCTACAACTTTTTTCATTGCAGTTATTATATCTACGTCAACAGGATCCACGATTGGTGCATCATTAGAAATTTGATAGAAGAATTTTATTTTCCGAATGTCAACTGGCTCATCCAAATTTAATTTACTTGCATTTTCACCTGATAGTATTTTCAATATAGGTTTTAAATCTACTGCAAATCTTGTCATGGGGCCAATACCTAAAAAAACATACCATCAGAATAGTTAATGCTTTTCTACCCAGAGAAGCGGGTATGTAGATACATAGCGTAAAACATACTTAGGAAAGAATCATGTAATTCGGATTCTGTATCAGGATACTGTCCATCATTGGATACTACAAATTTAGAAGATTTGTGTCCAAATATACCATTAAAATATGCTGGCATTCGGATTGATCCACCTATGTCGGAACCTGTAATGTAAGGATTGATGAATAATTATTCCAATCTAATGAATAATACGTAATGCAACGGAACAAAGAGCAGGTTGTTACCCTGAAGATAAGAACCACGCTTGCACGTTTAACTTGTATTATTAGTTTGACGCCCGATTCACAAAGCATTGTGATTCGAATTTATTTGTACACACACAATTACAGTATTATTTTACTAGTATAAATCTTCAAAACCAAAACAAGAATATCTACTATTTGTAATGTATATTTCAAATGTGGGTAATAAGCGCGGAACATGACAGTTGTCAGTTCTGCATTAAACGTGATACGTAACGGTCGATATTGTTTTGTTATGCATCATTCCCGAGTTTGCAACAGACCTATGTCGGAAATATTACACTATTGCACAATTCCTTGGCGGTCAAATTAAATATCAGCGGTATCTGCCTACATGAACTCTAAGCATAGTTTGAAAGATCTACGATACTGATCCGTGAGAAGACAACCATTATATGATAATCTTACCAATACCAAAACAGCTACCACCGACCGCTTGCAAGCAAGCTTCGCCGCCCGAAGACCCACCGACAATTCTAGTGGTATTATACGGATTATTAGTTCGTCCAAATATGTGATTGTGCGTCTCCCACCTGCGAATAATATTTATGACAGTACATTTATGTATAAGCGAAATCAAAGAAAAGGAAATTTTATTGTACATAGGTATGTGATTATTTTTTGCCAAAACCAATGTACAACAAAATTCCAAACAATCTTGTCACATTGGCGAATTGCGAGCCGCTGCTCGTTACGAATTCATCCAGTGTAACAAGATACTTAGAAATAAATAATATTATACCTTACCACATACAAAGTTCAGGTACATTAGTGAGCCCTATTATTATAGCTCCCTTTTCCTTTAAAAGACTTATGCACTTAGCATCCTCTTCAGCTATAAAATCCTTACGTAACACAACACCAGCCGTTTGGTGGAGACCTGTAATGTAAAAATATATGTTATATCAATACACCTACATTAATGAAGCTTTGGATTGGAATAACTTTTCTAAAATCAATTTATTTCGATATACTTAAGTTTTGTGTAACAAAATTGATAGCGATTTTACCTTTCACACTGATGCTGTCTTTGGTCGTAAATGGCACACCGAGGAACGGTTTTTCACTGGCCAATTGTTCGCTAGTCTTAGTCCCACTGCGTATGAGTTCATCGGCCTCTCTGGCTTCCTTCATAGCCAGCTCGAACCGGTCTTCGACAAAACAGTTGAGGATCGAGTTGACATTTTTTATTCGTGTAATACATGCTTGTAGTACCTCGACACTTGTAATCTGAAACAAATTTACAAAACGCTTGGATAAATTTCCTTTTACCTACTATAAATGCGAAAGTAACTGCGTATGTTCAAAGGAATTAAATTACATTTCTAAGCCGATTTTGATCATATTTAGGTACGATCAAGCTGTTTCTTATAGATATTTTTCAGCAACCAAATTCTACGTGGACAAGGCCGCAATCAAAGTCTAGCATAAATAATTGGTAATCACTTTCTTCATAGTGTATTAAACGCGAGAAGGTTAAAGCAGTTTATCCTCTTTATGACATTGCTGTTCAATTTATGTTACATTGTGAGTCTATTTAGAGCCACACATTTCAACGAAGCAGTTTGTAGACGAGATCTTTTTTTTTTCAGAAAACTGTTTGGACCCTACAAATGGGTCAATGCAAGAAAAGTGTAACCAAACCAAACCAAAATACTTAAAATTTCGTCATATTAAATTTTAAAGGCCGAAATATCCATGATTATTAATTATTTTTACGTTTTTCTTTCAACTGCGAGAACTAATCGCTAACTAGACGTGAATTTAAATTCTTTACTTGCCAATACTTGTTTAGTTACCCAGATTAAAGGTGAAACAAAATGTATGAAAATGGACCTTGAGCTATCGCCTTAAGAAAACTTGAGGAAAATATTAATTTTATATAAGGTAAAGTCACTAATGCTAGACAGTGCCCTAAAGGATGACACCTACGAAAAAATGTGCTTGTATTAAAAACAATTTTACTAAAATGACTCTTATTACAATATTATAGGACACCTATCACCATCTATGAATTTTTCTAAAAAACTCTTAACAGTTTCTAAACGAAATTTTCAAACTTAACTGTCAATTGTTTGAAATAACTGTCAGCGATTGACAGCAGGCGCGCTGCAAATTCATAGTTAAGACGGGACAACGTCTGTCGGGTCAACTAGTTAATTAATAAATTAAGCTTATAATTTTTTTAAAAATTTTTAGATATCGTGAACACAGATTAAAAAAAAATAAAAACGTCTTTTTCGTTTCACTGTGCCCCACCTTACCCTATCTAAATGACAGACATACCTATTTATCCACATTTCAAATAAATTACATATTTATCTACATTTCAATCACATTGTCACGTCTGTTCTCACATTTGGTACTAATTGAATCGAATATTTACCTACTACAAAAGTGAATATTGACATTGCTACGAACCTCTTTGTTGCGTATTTTCTTTGCTACTTCAATAGCTGGTACCTTCAATATGTCATCGGTAATAGGGGGAACTCTTTCTCCTTTCTTTCCGTAATATAATCTGAAGAACAACCTCGCTATGGCTGCGACAGTTAATCTCACTACGTGCATAACTTTGAGTTTCAGGCTTATCGGCCTATATGTTATCTGTGTTGCATTCATGATGTGGCTTAAATTAAAGTCTTTTAATAAAAATATTCACGGCACTGACATAAGATATAAACATTAAAAGAGTCCTCGAGAGACGAGTTATCAAATTATGGTAACGCGACGTCTTCTGGCAAGTTTCTAGCACAAGGCCGATGTCACAAAGTGCACACGGCAGACTGTTGGACACGATGAATGGGCAATGCGAGTAGTGGATAGATAAACGATATCAACCACGTCATTAGCGCTATCTATCTCTAGACTTGAGCTGCCATTGTATTACACAGGTATCTATAACAGCTTGAAATTTGGTAAATTCGAGTATTTTATAGCTTGTTGGCAAATCATTAATGCCTCATTAACCAGGCTTAAGCTAAGTCTTACAATATATTGCGCAAGGACGTTCAGGCGCTTTTATTCTAGCGGCATATCTGTAATTTCAGATAAGTAAAGAATTTTTCTATTGGGACGTAACAATTTTTTGTATTATTGTGTAATCTACCAACGCGAAAACATGTGTCAAACTGTATTTTTTTATCATGGTGATCTAGCTGTTGCAAGTCTCTGAATTCAAAATGCCATTCTGAATGTGTAAAACCCTGCTGTACCGTAACGTCTACAACGTAGAAGTAGGTGCTAGTGATAGAGCGAGCGACATATTGCACCTATCACTAAAGGTAACACGACTCAGCCCAGTGAACTTAGTCTTAACATCACGTGAAACATCCTAGGTACTTATAGACAAAATTTCCTCAGCGATGTGGTACGTTTCAATACAAATACCTAGGTAGTTACAGTTCACATTACCTGCTTTTAAGTTTTTAAGGCATTAGGCTCGATATTTATTAGGCTGGCAACTTCGCATGCGTGAAAAGCCTTTCCTACTGCAGGTCACTGAATGTATAGTACTGAAGTAAGAGTATACCAAATTTTAAAGTAATCGAACACGGGAAGTAGAAAGAGAGCTGATGATCTCCAATCTCCTGTAGAGATGTTCTGAAATTACTTATATGTTATAAACCACCGCAATCACAGCGTATTAAAAAAAATCGTCGTTCATATGGGAGTTACCATGTCACAAACAGGGAACCGATACACACCCTGTTTTTTCGTCCAGGGTTATTAATATGCAAATATTGTAATTAATATATTTAATTTTTTCCCGGTTTTAGCTATTTCTGATCAAGATCCAGTATCATAGCCACCGCGGGGTTTCATATTATTAAAAAATTGTGTTAACCTTGGACAAACATTTAACTTTAATCTGGGTTTGACCTTGGTCATCAGATTTCCTGAACATTTAAATACATCATAACCCTAAATTTACCATAGTTATTTTATATCGAAGTAGTACTTAGGTATTATAAATTATGTATATCAATATTTTGCTCTTTGCGTTAAGTAGGTACTAAGTAATAGTTTTCATAATTTTCTTTTTATATAACCTACTTATGGCCAATTTTTAACTCACTCCTTTTTTAAAATTTTGACTTTCACCAGTAAACCCAATAAGTACTTATTTAATTGCAAATACAATTTTAATATACTTAATTGATTTTATGTTAACACTCAGGACCTGTTTTACAAATTCTGAATTCTGTGTAAAATTTACTTAAATGCCATTGGGCACATAAACCTCAGACCATGCTTGTTATTTTTGTTACAGAAACGTAAACGTACATAAGTCAACTGAAGAGAATATAAACGTTACTTACGTTTAAAGCCGACTAAATACGAAAGTTACACTTTAATCTATGCTTAGGGTTCCGTACCTCAAAAGGAAAAAACGGAACCCTTATAGGATCACTTTGTTGTACGTCCGTCCGTCCGTCTATCAAGACTCTTTTTTCTCAGGAACGCGTGGAGGGATTAAGTTGAAATTTATGTATATCAAATACTCAGGTCTACTGTTCCTTAGAGCTGTGAAAAAATCAAACTTCTAAGCCAGCGCAATTAAAAGATACAGCCGTTTATGACGCAAATTTTCGAAATTCGCAAGGGAATCAAAACCTACAGGGTACTTCCCGTGAACTCAGAATCTTGAATTTTGGTACGAAGCAACGTCTTATAGTACAGATAAAGGAGAAATTGCAAAAACCGTAATTTTTTTTGTTACATCCTATAATAAAAATATTTTTAATCATATAAGATACCCCTTTCCTCATGAACGCGTAGAGGTATTAAATTGAAATTCATATCAAATGCTCAGGTCTATAATGGGTAAGGCTCATATTTTTAGCGCATTTTGTAAAATGTTTGTATCCGAAGAGTTAGACTCCAAAAAAAAAAAATAAAAAAAATATAATAAATCTACTTTTTATAAAAATGAAATATAGTACGTATAATTTTTTATTATGTCAAATTTTTTCATAAACATATTTCTAGTATTTATTTTTACACATTAAAATAAAAATGTTCGACTTTTTCATTCCATACATTTTGTTGGTGTCCGCATACGCCCACTCCACACAAATCATTACACATATAATTTTTTATCATTATGATTTTTTATTTTTCGTATATATCTTGTTCTATAGGATATTAACTACGAAAAAAAAACGACAACAACTACAATTAATCACCCCGTATTGTTTATATTAACAACTTAAGAGGTGTCCCAAATTTTATTCTCTTGTAACACGTCAGTTGTGTAACGCGATATTTCCTGGTCTTGTTTATAATCTACCATAAAGAATTAATTTAGTTGAAGTGACAATACTAGCTCATCGTACTTGACACATTCCTGAACAATTCCGCTATCTTTTTTTCGTGTTAGTTGGAAGAACGTGTTGGAGCAGACTGTTTGTCGTTAAGAAAAGGTAAGATTTATTCCTTGGAATTATCATTAATTAAATAGTTGTCCTGATTTTTGTTTTAAATCATACACAACAATCATTTCTTTGTTGAACTATGACAGTTTTTGAAGGCTATATTTATGACTTTACATGTTATGATTTTTTTTAGGTTAGTTCGTGTTGTAAATTACATCCGTTGTGCGACAGAGTGACACAAATTGTGCGACGTATTACAACGGAAATTATAAAGGAAAGTGTAGATTGTAATATTTAAAAACAATAAAATTTTTGATCACTACACAAACTGTATTTATTTTTCCACAACATTTATAAAACATAATTTAAAAATAAGTCAGCTGAATCTGAAAATAAACAACTTAATAATACGTCATATATAATAAAAAATATATACAAAAACTCATGTTTTTAATTTAATATTATTATTTATTTTATCAATTTACTATACACAAAATAATTCGAAAACTAAATATACATATTAAATACAAACATACATAAAAAATGAAATATATATACCACTTACTTATTTAAAATGCAAAATAAGCTCTGTCAGTGTTACTGTGTAAAAAGGTTTACAAATTCTGTTGTAACAAATTATTTCAGTTGTGACACCTTCTGTTGTGATCTCCTGTATGCGATAGCGCTAAAAATATGAGCCTTACCCTAATACCTTTAACGTGTAACAAAATCAAACTTCTATGTCAACGCAATTAAAAGAAACAACAATTTAAGCCGCATATTTTCAAACTCGCAACTACTCGCAAGTAAATCGAAATCTAAAGGGTACTTCCAGTCGACCTAGAATCTTGAAACTTGGCATGAAGCAAGGTTTTACAGCACATATAAAGGAAAAATCCCGAAAACCTTAATTTTTTAAACTTATGTCTTTAATTTATACTCCTCCAGCTTTCCATATTGTTATGTTATGGATTTCATTTTGTAATAAAAAATACCATAACTATGACTTGATTGTCGTGATGGCTTAACTTTTACTTATATACCTACAGGTTTGTAGGGAACCCTCGGTGCGTGAGTCCGACTCGCACTAGGCCGGTGTTTAGTAAGACTCCGGCACGGACTCATTAAAAATATATTTATTCTTTGCACTGAACCGTAACGCGGGGCTACATGTACAATAGTGATAGTAGATCTCGAATCCCATCATTCAAAAGTAGCACCTTCAGTAGGACCTTGATTTATCTAAACTAGTATATTCAAAGAGAGAAAAGGTTTAAATTTTTGAAAAGAATATGAAATTTATCGATTTTGAAAATTCTTTTACAAATAGGAAGTTCATTACCACCAGGGCCGTAGCTAGCCAGAGGGAGAGGGGGGCATTGTGGGGCAATGCTCTACCTCAAAATACTAATGACCAACCTTAATAATCAACTCATAATAAGCAAACGACTGTAAAACAGATTATGACTAAAAAAATACAAGATTATAGTGACATCTAAACAATACCGAATTAACCACGTTATGTATTCCCATAGTTGGTTGAAGTTCCCACGTAAGTCGGTCCCATAGTAAGCGTTCCTCGTATTGATGGGTGGAATACCACCTTCAAGATTTAAATTAATTTTGTTCCACTGTTTGTTCCCTAACAATTACGCAAGTATTAACCTGACTCATTAATGTTCACAAGTCAAAAATCAAAGCCAAAAATCGATTGACCAGATCAGATGTAGTAACATTTTTACTTCCGCCCTACCTGTAAACACAGGTGCCCTACCTTAAATTCAGTTTAGCTACGGCTCCAATTACCGCTAAGTAGTATAGGCTAGTTTTATCCCAGGGTAATAAGCATAAATGCGGGCGGAATCATTAGTAAATTTGGATACTGATTAAAAACAAACAGTTTACTTACAAAGTGTGTATTCAAAATAATCAAAAATACAATATTATACATTTATATGTATCTCTTCTTATAAATATAAATACAAAATAACCTGTATAATGGTGTCCCCTAGAGGTGGTTAGATACTTGCATCAAAAATAATTTTAGTAAAGTTTGTTCTTGTTTATGGACTATAATATCAGCCCTGTATTATATACTGTCCCACTGTTGGGCACAGGCCTTCTCTACTACTGAGAGGGATTAGGCCTTAAGTCTACTACGCTGGCCTAGTGCGGATTCGTAGACTTCACACACCTTCCAAATACCTACAGAGAACATCTCAGGTGTGCACGTTTCCTCACGATGTTTTAATTCACCGTTAAAGCAAGCCATATTTCACAAAGAATACACAAATAATTTTAGAAAAGTCAGAGGTGTGTGCCCTTGGGTTTTGAACCTGCGGCCATTAGTCTTGGCAGTCCGTTCTACAATAATGTCTAACCCAAAGATAGTAGAAACATTTTTTGGACATTGTATGAATATCGCTGAAATTAGTTATTACAAGAACGCGCATAGTTACGAACATAAGCTGGTGTACACAGCATTACGACACTCAAATCTTTTATGATTTTATTGATTATTATGCTTTTTGAGGTTCAATCCACCCTCCGAAAGCTTTTTCTAACTCTTCTGCAACTGCTAAGCATAATCTGTCTTGATTGTGATTTGCTACTACTTGCAATCCTATTGGAAGTCCTTCCTTACTAAGTCCTAAAGGTATAGTCGTAGCAGGTAAACCAAGAGAGTTTATAATTGCAGTATAACTAAAATTAAATGGTTTAACTATTGGTTCATTATGGTAGGGAGCTGGAGTCGGATGAGTTGGATACAAGAACACTCCATTGTCTCCAAGCATGTCTGTAAAAGTTTTTTCTAAATTTTCTCGCGATTTTAAGTAATGATGGTATCTTTCGTCACCAACTGATACTCCACCGTGATCAATCAATGAAGTAACAAGCCCGATGAAAGTATTACCAGAAAGTCCAAAGAGATTCTTCACCGTTTCAAGTAAGATTAATGCTACAGTGTCCTTTGTCATTATGAATTCTCCAAATAATTTTTCGGATTTCATTGTTGATAGCCATATAGCAATGGATTTTTGAAGTTGCTTAATTTTTTTTTCTTCTGCGGTGATTTGATGTTGCACCTTTAAATATTCTACCACTGTTTTCATTGCAGTTATTATATCTACATCAACAGCATCCACGGTTGGTGCATCATTAGAAATTTGATAGAAGAATTTTATTTTCTGAATGTCAACTGGCTCATCCAAATTTAATTTACTTGCATTTTCACCTGATAGTATTTTCAATATAGGTTTTAAATCTACTGCAAATCTTGTCATGGGGCCAATACCTAAAAACATACCATCAGAATAGTTAATGCTTTACTACCCACAGAAACGGGTATATAGGTACATGGCGTAAAACATACTTAGGAAAGAATCATGTAATTCGGATTCTGGACTAGGATACTGTCCATGATTGGATACTACAAACTTAGAAGGTTTGTGTCCAAATATTCCATTGAAATATGCTGGCATTCGGATTGATCCACCTATGTCGGAACCTGTAATGAAAGGTTTTATGAATAATTATTCCAATCTAAAGAATAATACGTAATGCAACGGAACAAAGAGCAGGTTGTTGCCCTGAAGATAAGAACCACGCTTGTAATGCAAGTATCGACTTGTATTACTAGTTTGACACCTGATTTACAAAGCATTGTGATTCAGATTTATTTGTACATGCACAATTACAGTAACATTTTACTTGTATAAATCTTCAAAACCAAAACAAAAATATCTACTATTGCACAATTCCTTGGCGGTCAAATTAAATATCAGCGGTATCTGCCTACATGAACTCTAAGCATAGTTTGAAAGATCTACGATACTGATCCGTGAGAAGACAACCATTATATGATAATCTTACCAATACCAAAACAGCTACCACCGACCGCTTGCAAGCAAGCTTCGCCGCCCGAAGACCCACCGACAATTCTAGTGGTATTATACGGATTATTAGTTCGTCCAAATATATGATTGTGCGTCTCCCACCTGCGAAAAATATTTATGACAGTACATTTATGTATATGCGAAATCAAAAAAAAGGAAATTTTGTTGTACATACGTGATAAGCTTTAGCAAAAACCAATGTACAACGAAATTCAAAACAATCTAATTTATATATACATTTGGACTGTTTCCAAATATGGTTTAAGTAAAGGCTCTTGTCAGATTGGCGAATTGCGAGACGCGGCTGCGTGCTCGTTGCGAATTCATCCAGTGTAACAAGATACTGGGAAATAAATAATATTATACCTTACCACATACAAAGTTCAGGGACATTAGTGAGCCCTATTATTATAGCTCCCTTTTCCTTTACAAGACTTATGGCCTTAGCATCCTCTTCAGCTATAAAATCCTTACGTAGCACAACACCAGCCGTTTGGTGGAGACCTGTTATGTGAAAAATATATTATTTTATATCAATACACCCACATTAATGAAGCGTTGGATTAGAATAACTCTTTTAAAATCAATTTATTTCGATACAAGTTTTGCGTAACAAAATTGAAAGCGATTTTACCTTTCACACTGATGCAGTCTTTGGTCGTGAATGGCACACCGAGGAAAGGTTTTTCACTGGCCAATTGTTCGCTAGTCTTAGTCCCACTGCGTATGAGTTCATCGGCCTCTCTGGCTTCCTTCATAGCCAGCTCGAACCGGTCTTCGACAAAACAATTGAGGATCGAGTTGACATTTTTTATTCGTCTAATACATGCTTCTAGTACCTCGACACTTGTAATCTGAAACAAATTTACAAAACGCTTAGATAAATTTCCTCTATAGGTAAGTACTATTAAAAATTATATTAATATTAGGTACCTACTAGAAATTCGAAAGTAACTGTGTATGTTTAAAGGAAATAAATTACTTTTCTAAGCCGATTTTGATAATATTTGGTACGATCAAGCTGTTTCTTATAGATACTTTTCAGAAACCAAATTCTACGTGGACAAGGCCACAATCAAAGTCTAGCATAAATAATTGGTAATCACTTTCTTTAGTGTATAAGACGTGGGAAGGTCAGAGCAGTTTATCCTCTTTATGACGTTGCTGTTCAATTTATGTTGCATTGTGAGTCTATTTAGAGCAACACATTTCAACGAAGCAGCCGGTAGTCGAGATCTTATATTTACAGTGTAACTTTTAGTAATGTAACTTCTACCTATAGACTACATGTAACAAGACTAATTGTTTGGATTAAATAATAAATTACGTATATATCGTAAATAAACTTACTTATTCAACGGCATTATAAATAGGTTATTTTGAACTATTCTTAATTATATATAGCACCTAAATATTGATTTAGTACTGTTAAAAAGTTTATATTTCTTCTTTGCTATAGCATATAGTACAAATATATAAAACTATCGTTATTAGAGCAGTCCAAGATTACCACCAGCAAAAGACCCTGTTTTTTTATTGAAAGTCGCATGATATGTCATCTGTATAATAACTTTTTTTATATTTCGCATATTATGAACACTCGTAGGACTAGCACATTAGGGAACACGCGTGTCAGTAGAATGTTCCACAGCTTAATGGTGCGAAAAGGTGGAGTTATCGATTTTTGTGCGAAAAGGTATGGGTAGGGACTAGGAAACTATGGGCCATAAGACAGCACGGGTAATTATTTTTTGGACGAGTAAGAACAGTAGAACTTTTCAAACCGTTTATTTTGATATAGACGCTAGAGCACACCTATTTTTAAATCCAGCTAGAATATATTACGCGCTGAGCGATATAGATAGATAGATAGCGACAATTTCTATAATTTATTTGCTTTCAGAATGCTTAGTCAGTTTACAAAATCTGACTATATTCTTACTTTCTCACAGTTCTTATTAAACCTACCTTCCAGTTTCCGATAATATTCCCGACGATTTTCTCTTCATCAGGATAACGCAGGGGAAAGCCTGTTTTTTTGGTTGGATCTAACTGCTTATTCTTACGAAAATCGGCTATTTCAGCTACTACGCCGAATTTTTTTGTCTACGCTGATGGCGTTTCAACCCTCAAACTTAAACGACTGGTACGCTCGAACGTTGGCTTCGACCTCGACATAAAGAAGAAACCATTGCCCTCCTACGATAATCGGGTAAAAAGAACTCGCAAAGATCTGCCGCCCAGACTCTCGCATTAGTTAAAGCGCCAATGTAGTGGCATCGTCCGGATCGGACAGTACAGATTGATACAACAAACACTACGCTTAATTAATAATATTGACTTTACAGTTGAGACGTTTAAAGAAAAAATATGATAACTTTTCCAACATTAGAATGAGCGTTTTGTGTTATGAATAACTTCTTCATTTAAAAAAAAAAAACAATGATATTTTCTGGCTTATTAAAGAAAAGAAAACTTTTGCATTAAAACTTAAATTGGCGAAAAAACGACTTAGCGTAGATTAATTGCCAGTCGACTGGTCAACGGCGTAGTTGAATGTGTACACGGTAGGAGTAAGACTGCAGCACTAAGGTCCTGGGTTCTAATTCCGGTCGCCTTGATGTCTCACCGGACTATTATTCGAGTAAAGGATCAGAGGTTCACATGAGAATTGCGCACATACTTGTGCACTGTAATATGTTTTGAGTGTACCTGGCTGATCTCCGTTGAGATTGGTTGCCGTGACCAGAATTCAAAATCTAAAATGTCTCTATTTCGTGAGGCTTGTATTGATTGGTGGGGATTTGTATAATACCAAAAGCTGCGGAAGTTTATAATTTGTGCAAATGTTTTTCTAATTTATTATGAAAGACGCTAGTGTAGGTATCATAAAAGGGAGTAATTATGAGTGGCGATAGGCCCATAGAACCCGATTTCTGCCGGCTTTCCTTTATGTTGAATTTCTGTGGAATCTAATTATGATTTAAAATATTTGCAGGCCATGTTTATGCATATTAGCGCCTGTATGTTGTGTCGGGTTTCCTTTCGGTAAATTTCACCGTTCGCCACTGGTAATTACTTATTACGAATTTATCATAGTTACGCTTAAAATCCTTAGAAGTCCTAGTTATATATAAAACGATACAAATTAGTGAAGGAAAAGAGAATTCGCATAATAAAATTACAGATAAGTTACTCTAGTTGTCGCGGTTGGAAATAATCTAATCGATTTGGCAAATAAATTATCAAACGCGTATTGCGTATCCTTATCAGCCTCTTGTTAATAAAACATTGTTGTTCTATTAAACCGGTTTATAAGGACGTCACTTTTTATAAAAGGCACAGTAGGTATATAATATTTTGAGTCATACCTACTCAGCTCCGCGAAGTTTAACAATTAGCCGGCTTTATATTTTATGATTTGCTAACAGACCTATCAGTTTATATTGTAATTTTCCTTAATATGGTAAGTAGTCATTCTACCCATAAGGTAGGTATCTAAATGACTAAAAGTCATACCTATTTATCCACATTTCAAGTAAATTACATATTTATCTAAATTTCAATTAAATTGTCGCGTATGTTCTCACATTTGGTACTAATTGAATCGAATATGTATCTATTACAAAAGTAAATATTGACATTGTCACAAACCTCTTTGTTGCGTATTTTCTTTGCTACTTCAATAGCCGGTTCCTTCAATATGTCATCGGTAATAGGGGGAACTTTTTCACCTTCATTTCCGTAGTACAATCTGAAGAACAACCTCGCTATGGCTGCGACAGTTAATCTCACTACGTGCATAACTTTAAGTTTCAGGCTAATCGGCCTATATGTTATCTCTGTTGCATTCATGATGTAGTTTAAATTAAAGTCTTTTGATAAAAATATTCACGGCACTGACACGAGATATAAACATTAAAAATAGTCCTCCAGAGACGAGTTATCAAATGATGGTAAAGCGACGTTTTCTGGCAAGTTACTAGCACAAGGCCGATGTCACAAAGTACACACGGCAGACTGTTCGACTCAATGAATGGGCGATGCGAGTAGTGGATAGAAAAGCGACATGAACTACGTCATTAGTGCTATCTCGCTCTGGACTTGAGCTTCTATTGTACATAGGTATGTATAACGGATTAAAATTTGGTAAACTCATGGATTTTATAGCTTGTTGGCAAATCATTACTGCCTCATTAACCAGGCTAAAGCTAAGTCTTACAATATATTGCGCAAGGACGTTCAAGCGCATTTAATCTGGCGTCATATCTATAATTTCAGATAAGTAAAGATTTTTTCTATTGGGACAACCACTTTTTGTATTGTTGTGTAATCTACCAACGCGAAAACATGTGTCAAACTTAATGTTTTTATCATGGTGATCTAGCTGTTGCAGGTCTCTGAATTCAAAATGCCATTCTGAATGTGTAAAACCCTGCTCTACCGTAACGTCTACATTGTGAACTTAGACTTTACATCACGTGAAACATCCTAGGTATAGACAAAATTTCCTCAACGATGTAGTACGTTTTAATACAATTACTTAGGTAGCTACAGTTCACATTACCTACTTTTAAGTACTTATATAAGGCACTAGGCTCGATATTTATTAGGCTTGCAACTTCGTATGCGTGAAAAGCCTTTCCAGCCACAGGTCACTGAATGTATAGTACTGAAGTAGGAGTATACCTACCAAATTTTAAAGCAATCGAACACGGAAAGTAGAAAGAGAGCTGATGATCTCCAATCACCTGTAGAGATGTTCTAAAATTATATGTATGAACCACCGCAATCACAGCGTTTTAAAAAAATCGTCGCTCATTTAGGAGCTACCATGTCACAAACAGAGAATAGATACACACCTTAAACTTATATCACCCCTGTTTTTCCGTCCGGAGTTATTAATATGCAAATATTGTAATTAATATATTTAAATATTTCTCGTTTTTAGCTATTTCTGATAAAGACCCAGTTTCATTGCTAACGTGGGTTTTCATATTCTTAAAATTTGTGTTTACCTTGGACAAACTTTTAACTTTAATCTGGGTTTGACCTTGGTCATCAGTTTTCCTTGGCATTTAAATACGTCATCACCCTAAATTTACCATAGTTATATATAGAAGTAGTTAGGTATTATAAATTAAGTATGTATTTTTCAATATCAAGTATTTTGCTCTTTGCGTAAAGTAGGTACTAAGTAATAAGTAGTCTTCATAATTTTCTTTTTATATAACCTACTTATGGCTAGATTTTATCTCACTCCTTTTTTAAAATTCTGACTTTCATCAGTAAACCCAATAAGTAGTTATTTAATTGCAAATACAATTTTAATATACTTACTTAATTGATTTTATGTATGATAATAACTTTAATAATCTCAAAGGGTAATAAAATTATTGAACAATAACTAAAGCCATAGAAAAATGTGAGCTGCAATAGCTACTTGATAAAGAGAATACAAATACTACGTAAGCTTGATAATAAATTATTTAACCAAAGCCAAATTTGAATATAAATATTGGACATTAAGTTGGCTATATTGTCGCTCCTGCTGTTTAAATATTACTAACATAGTTAATTAAGCTAAGCGATTAAGCAGCCGATGGCGTCTTAGGAAGGTCAACAATTGGAAATCTGGAATTCTCTGCATTTCTTGGTTAAAAGATGCATAAAAGCATTTTATATAGGAACGTATTATCTAGGATACGTTTTGATCACCATTTTTAATATATTAAAAAAAGATTGATTTTCTTGAGTATCAGTGGACATGGCTGTGTAAACTATGGTTCTTTTACACGTTCCTTCCGACGGGAAGAAATAAAAAAAAAAGAACTGTCATATTCAATCTATTAGTGGAGAGTATTTAGTATTTTTGTTGAATGAAAATTTTGCGATACATAAATTACAGACTTATTATTCAATTTGAAGACATTGCCTAAAATGTGTTTGAGATAATTTGTAAGTGTAGACTGATACCATTTTTGTGTGCTATATTGAGTAATTGTCGACAAATGATATAAATTTTGACACATGGTAAGTTGCTGCAATACTATTTACGATTATAGTGTAATTATCGAGTATTTTAGGATTATGATCTTGACTAAGCTTTATTTATGTCACACAGTATTCGATACCGACTGTTTTACTATGCGTTTAATACATTTATTTTACAAAATCAAACACTAGGCATATATTTACTTTTCTTGCTTAGCAGATAATCTTGATGAAAGGAATATAATCGAAGAAGTTCCATAGAGTGTATAAGTAAACATATGCAAATGGCTAAAGCATCGGTTGTGTTGAGCTTCCATGACATATTATTACATCAGTCCGACTTAGAACTGCTGAGTGGACCATATTGGTTAAATGATACAATTATATCATTTTGCTTTGAATATCTTGAAAAGACCGTGTTCAGTCATACAAAAGATTTTCTATTTGTGTCGCCTGAAGTGACCCAGTGCATAAAAATGGTGCCAACTGAAGAAATAAAAACATTTTTAGAACCACTTGGCATGACAAAAAAGAAATTTGTGTTTTTTGCACTGAATGATAATGACTCGCCAGATGTAGCAGGTGGTTCTCACTGGAGTCTTCTAGTTTATTCAAAACCGGAAAATGGTTTTTTCCACATTGATTCTTCTCAATCTTGCAATCAAGATGTAGCTTGGGCGTTCGCAGGTCATATGATACCTTATCTACAAAATGAGTGTAAGTATAAATTTTATATTATTAAACTACATAAATATAAATTAAATTTGTTAATGGATAATTAACTGTTAGGTTGGCTGCTCATAATGTTATATTGGTGTTGCATTAACCTTTTTTCCAACAATTATTATCTAGGATCATAAACAAAATATGATATTTTGTTTTGAACCTCATGATGTTTAGTCAAAGCCAACATCACTAACAGCATCTTTTATTACTAGAACTGCCAACCTCTGGGCCCACTCTGTATTAATTACTCATTTTCTTCTATAAAAAAGAAGTTACTCAGACCTACATCTTTCATTAGCATTTATACTTCTAAAGGCTTTATTCTTATTCATAGGGCATGTCTCATAAGATTTAAGTAAATTTTAACCACCAATGAAGTATTAGATGGCTCATTTAAGAGTACTAATTTTTCACATAATTATTTAACATGGAATTTTTTATTTACACTTATATTTTAACCTATATATTATCGAGCTATCAAAAATAGACATTATTTCATGCTTATTAATGTCACCCTCAAAATGGTACCAGTAGCCGCTTGACAGTTGATAGTCCAGTGATGGGTTAAAGGACATGTTGCCATTTATTTAGAAATTCTGATGCAGACACTGAATATGCTTTTAATTTTAGCTATGCCTGTAGAGTAATAATTTGTAAACAAATAGTTTTTGTTTGTCACTAGCCTTGCACATTATATGTGTCACAATGTTGTGCATTATTTTATGAGTTATTGTAACAGGCCTTATGGATTCAGATTCTTCTTTCGCTCTATGTTTAGAATAGCATACAAGAAAAAGGAAAACAATTTAGTTATTGACTTCTAAGTTTTCTTTGTATATGATTTTTTTCCTGCCCATTTATTATTTCAGATTGATGTAATAGACACAAAAATTGTACTATTTGTAACTAATTATTAATTTTGAAATAAAACAATTTTACGGATTTTATCTTGGATATTTATATTATTACTTTCTCCCAATGTTTCAAAGACTGCCTTCATGGTTACGGGGCAGACTGAATGAAGGCTGCAGTCTTCATTTATTTCAAACATTTGTTTAAACAGTAGTAATCATAATGATTGATTTGTTTTGGTGAATGCTTAACTTGGTATTCAATGGTGACAGACAAAAAATAATATATAGGTTATTATAAATGTTTTTGAAGACCTGACAAAACACTTATGTTGGTAGTTCTAGTGATAATAAAATATTAAAAATAAAATTAAACATTTTTTTTTTTTAATCTTTATTTAAGGAGCTTGGTCGAAAATTAAACATTATTTTTATATTTCCAGGTACATTGAATTATGTTGACAAAGAGTGTATTCAACAAAGTAATGGGTATGATTGTGGGATCCATGTCATCTGCAATGCTGAGAGAATTGCTGAACATGCCTTTAACCATGGTGAAGTGGGCACATGTGACTTGCTAGCTAAAATATACCCTAGTGCCAAAAGGAAAGAAATTGCTGCCATTATCAATAATCTCGCAAGCTCCACATAATTTTGTATAATACATGAATGGATCTTGTTTTTATTTTGTTTTATTAGGCTGATTAAATTTTATTATCATTATCTAGTGGTTTATATACTTTAAAGTATTCTAAATTCTATTGTGCATTGAGAAACCAATTTTTTGTGCACGGAAATAGGGATATTATATGCACCTACATTACAATTTGTATGATGGAATCAATTTATTGTAGACAATAGTCTAACCCCTTTATTCATAAACGTTTTTTATCTAAGGACGGAGTAAAGCTGTGATAACAAGCTTGTTTCTCAGTGCAAAACGGCACTGAGAAACAGACATAGGGCCGTTGTGATTGGCTATTATTATTGTATCTCAATATTAGCCAATCACAACGGCCCTATGTCTACGCACTGAGAAGACTGTCATGCCGGCAGCACTGAGAAACAGACTTGTTATCACAGCTCTACTCGGTCGTTAGATAAAAAACGTCTATGAATAAGGGGGTTAGATTTCAGAATTTAATGATATATCTATATTAACTTAAGGCGATACCTCAAGGTCCATTTTCATACATTTTGTTTCACCTTTAATCTGGGTAACTAAACAAGTATTGGCAAGTAAAGAATTTAAATTCACGTCAATCATGGATATTTCTGCCTTTAAAATTTCGTCATATTAAATTTTAAAGGCCGAAATATCCATGCATATTAATTATTTTTACGTTTTTCTTTCAACTGCGAGAACTAATCACTAACTAGACGTGAATTTAAATTCTTTACTTGCCAATACTTGTTTAGTTACCCAGATTAAAGGTGAAACAAAATGTATGAAAAATGGACCTTAAGCTATAACCTTAAGGTGGTAAATAGCATTTACTTTTAACAGAACATCGAGCATTCGCTGTTTTGAAATTTTATCGGACCGCACTTCGATAACGATGTTCGATGTTTTGTTACAACCCGGTTTTTAAAAACCGACAAGTGCGTTGGAGTAACGATTTATCGAGCAAAGGCACGAGCGCGGCCGATGCGGAATGGAGACGCAAAGTTACAGGTTAGGTAATGGCGACTCGCCTTAAGCCTTCCGTCTTAGTCCAACATTCGCAGGAATGGAATTTACATGGAAATGCTTTTTGAAATCGAGGTTCTGCCTTTATTGTACCATTCGTAAGAACGTTACATTACATTGATATAGCATATGATCTAGTCTATACTCACCTTTAAATGCAAACTTTGCTACTACGACTTAAAATGAATTTTCATCAAATAGCGAACCTATAAAGAAAATTAGGTAATATCTGATGCCTATCTTTCATTCTACTTAAAATAAATTGGTATCTACAATGTCTAAAAACATGCAGACCGTTATCTACTTCGTAACTCTAATTTAGTATTCCAAACCCACTTGTGGAAAACGTTTCTAAGGTTATTCGTTAACTTGAAATTACTTTCTACAAGTTGAAAAAATTTCAAGACTATTCAAGGAAAAGTGCTCTTGGCGCACACACTGAAATCTTACTTTGAAGGTTTATTTTACAGATAACATTGAAGTTCTTTACGTCAATGTAGTTGAAAATCTGGGTTTCCAATAAGACTACAAAAAGTAATAGTAATCTAGGGAATTGTTAGTCATGGTGTGGTTGCAGAGCATCTGCAATCATCTGTAGTGTGCTTGAGTGTTCTGTGGGCGTAAACCGCTAAGCAATCCCAAGGAGGAATTAATAAATAACTAGCTTTAAACCACTGACCTCCAGTTTTGTGCATTTAAAAATTGCACTGTATTTCACGTACAATTTTAACAAATTAAATAATACGTAAGTACTATATAATACAAGGTACCTACGCACTTAGTATAATATGAATTATATGTGTAAGTCGGTTCTAATTCGAAGATATAAACTGTCACGGCCTTAATATTTTTTCAGCGTAGAACGATGCGTCATCGGAACCGACGTAAAATTGTCTTTCTACTATGTTTCTGTAATAGGGTTCGACAGGGTCCCGTGGCTTATTATGAAAAGTAGAATTTTATTAATAACGCATTTATCTGTTTTAAGCGATTACCATAGGTGAGGTTTATATGAAATACTTTCTACTGTAAAATGCACAAATTTCAAGTTTATACTTATGTACCGCCATATAAAGGTACGCCACTTCAAAGTGTAATTTCATCTGACTGATTGATCATCAAAGCTTACTTACCGGTGACCTAAATCCCGAAATTCAGCACGAAAGGAATGTATGGCGGAATTAGAGTAATAAATCTGATCTAACGTAATTTGCAGAAACCGCGAAACGGATTTGGATTAAACTTAGCACAAATTTTATAGAACCTTAATTTACATGTAGGTCATTTGTTTTAAAATATATAATGAAACTTTTATTACCACTTTTTTGTATGTGAGCGAAGCCGCGAGCGTCTCCTAATAATCAATTACGTAATTAAAATATCCTGTACATTTTTTTTTATTCTTTTGAATGATGAGACGAGCTTGCTATTTGCTTGATGGTAAGCGATACGACCGCCCAAAAACGGTAGAAACTCCATCGAACAACTTGAATTATAAAGTATTGTTTGGTATTTCACTGCTCTCGCCATGCTGAGACATGAGATGTTATATCTCGTCATGTCCAGTAATTGCACTGGCAACAGTGTCCTTCAAACAGGAACACAGCAGTGACTACCCATTGCTGCTTGGCGGCAGAAATAGACATTGCGGTGGTTTACACGTTGTAGTTATCACTACACGTACAAACTACAAAACTACAAATGTATAAATATACAGCGTATGTAAAACTTTCAGGTCAACACTCAACTCGCACTTGACCGGGTTTTTTAACGACGCCTGCTTTCTAGCAAGCCTCCGTTCAGTAATTAAGCGGTAAATGACGCAGCGATTTGAATTTTGGTTTAACCGGCGGCGAGTGAACGTTATTTTATATTTTCTTAGCATCTTGACAACCGGTTCAGCCCTCGACACCGACAGCTGCACCGTAAATCTTTTTATCTTCCTTAAAACAATTGCTGAAACATCTTAGTATTTTTTTGACAGATTTTATAGGCACAACCTTGTGTTTGGAAGCCTAGTACCTTACTATACGCATCACGTAGGTAGGTACTACTCGCACGTCATGCGTAACTATAGTACCTACCTATTACGTTCTTTCTTCCATAGTTTCCATAGTCCAGTTTAGATAAAAATAAACTTAAAATTTGAACACTTACAGTATGTAAACACATAGCAGCTTCAATACAGTTTTAAAGTAGGTGTCCGTGAGTTAATTAGTATGACGCTTGTCTCCAGTGCATTGAGTTCAACTCAATTAATGGGCAATCTGAAACTGGGATCGACTTCGTCTCGCCGTAGATTGTGGTTGCGTGTAGCTACGAAGTGGCCTCATAGGTTATGAGATTCCTGTGACCTGTGAGATTAGATGGCTGAGCGGTACTATGGGTTGTACGTCCATGTTAATTTAAATGTGTACTGCAATAGAGGCTATTAAAACGTTTCATATTTTGTATCTTTATAAATTGTGATTAGTGGCTTTACTACTTTGCCCGCGGCTTCGCCCGCGTGGAAATCTATGTCACAAACTTTTTCCCGCGCAAATCCCGACCCACGAGATTTTTTACAACCACGCGACCTCTTCAACATTAATCGTTATATTTCAGTCATTTTATACACAAACGTAGTGTACTGTTAATCTAAATCTTTCTCAAGAATTGCACTATCTTTTAGTAAGAATCGTACAAAAATCCGTTCAGTAGATTTTGAGAAAATCTATCACATAGAGACAGATAGCTTTTGGGGCCTTTATTTTATAATATGTATAGATTGGTCTGATAGCTTGGTAGGCGAGGCTATCGTTAACTATAATAGCAAATGATACGCAAATTAAATAGTAAAACTCAACAACACTGTACCTTGTTCTGTAAATCGTCACAGCCATTACGTCTATACAGCAGTACAAACTATATTAATTATTAACGTTTCTTAGAAATCTGTCGTGTTTTCATTACCTTAGTTTACAATGGAGTAGATTTTATCGGCGAAAATACAGCACATTACCATTACGTTATTTACTTTGAATATATATTTGGCAAATGAAGAGTTAAAAAACTGTTTACCTATAAATCCGTCTGAGTAGCCGTCTGGTTAATATCAGCTATTTACAATTAATTAAACAGTAAACGGGTGCGTATTACTGTAGTTTAAATGATATTTCTCTAACCTATCCGTGGAGTAACGAATTAAATATAATAATAATAATTTTTAACGTAATGTCTTTATTTTTAGTACATATATAGTTAAAAATAAATGACCAGACAAATGTTTGTCACATATAATACAGTTGGTAATTTCATGAACGGAACTAAATAATATTTTTTGTTGAGTTTTTATTGCAATAAACGACATTATTATTTAATTACCTGTTAATTAAATTATTATTACTTATGTAATTTTAATCCGACCGTTAAACTAAAAAATGGTGATTCTTTCTAAAATTATGTGTGTGTTATTTATAAATCACCGCTTGGTTTAACGGTGAAGGAAAACATCGTGAAGAAACTTGTACACATGAGAAGTTCTCTATAAGAATTTTGAAAGTATATGGAATATGCCAACCCGCAGTAGACCAGTGTGGTGAAATGTGGCCTTAACCCTCTCTATAGTATAGGAGGCCCGTCCCTAGCAGTGGGTCAGTATATAATATAGGGCTTTTTGTATTGTGATTTTCAAACACAAATGCGACACGATTCTGCCCGCTTGGTTTCTCCTAAAATCCAAGCCGGGCGTATTGTTTCCACATACCCATTACCCATAGATATACTCATAAAAACAAACACACATCACGCATTCATCTCCGAAGGGGTATGCAAAGGCGCAACTAGAACACATACTATATACTCACAGCATGACTAATATTATAATTATTGACGTCCATGTGTGCCTACGTGGTGCATAAGGGATTCCTTGCCTTGTCAATCTGCCAGTAGGCGTATGCACTTAGTGTGATACTAGATATTACACAACATAAAGTAAGCCGTTAATTGCCTCTGAGGCTGGACTTAGGACTTCCTAAGAGATACACACATAGACACGATTTTTTTCAAATAGAAATATGTACGCTACTTCAAACAGCATGGTGCTACAAATCTTATCATTTAAAGAACTGCTTCCACGTAATTAGTACCGTAAAAATGTGGAAAAATAAAAAATATACATTAATCGAATGTTTTCCGAATTTGTCAACCGATATGAACGAGCCGAAAATGCTTTAACGCATTCATTTTGTAGCGGAATGTATTACACAATCTTTTTCACACGGCGCTATTTACACGCGTTTATTGAATGACCGAACACGATTATGTGGCTAGCGATACAATATGTTTACATGCTTATAGGGAATAGTTTAGTTGTTTGCCAATAACACAAATTTATCAAGATATGAGTAGAGCCGTCTAGAGAGAGTGCTATCACTCTCTCTAGACGGCTCTATAGCCACGCTATGAATATATTTGAATATATACGACCGATGAATCGGGTTAATACCAGCTGAAAACCGAACCGGAATGACAGCTTCTTGTTATGTTTCGTTGGTGCCTGAGATTTTCGGAAACGCAAACACCCTCTCTTTCTTACCTGTTACTTTCCTCTAAGACTGGCAACACTGGAGGATTGGTGAACACTTAACATCTGGTGCCCCTCTTACTTATACTAGTATACGTCATACGACATTCGCCAACCTAAACAAAAAATAAATTTAATTAAAAACTTATGTTACTTTCCAACCATGGGCGTAGCTATTGTAAGGATGGGAAGGTGCCCACCCTAGAAATAGCCTCCCGCTTAGTGAGTCTAACAAAGAACTGGCGTGGTGCCGGCCTTTCTTTGAATTCAACTTTTTCTTTGCTCGCGCCAGGTAACTCCCCTAAAGAAAATTCCTAGCTACGCCAATGTTTTCAACTTGTAAATTTTTAACTCGCTCTGCATCTTGAGTGAAACAAGTATTGCCAAACTAAATCCGCTTTTATACTTATGTAGAAATCACCAGCGTTAAATAAAATACAACACAAGGGTGGATAAGTTTATAGCCATATAAAAAGTACGAAATTCTTTTGCCACACTAATGTAATTTTGTGTGAACATCCCGCTCTTTATACGTTTGAAATCGATTACTGGAAATAATTTGTGGCTGTCATACCAACCCGGTTTGAATGATAATATTTCTGTTAATAATAGGCTAACTACTTTGTTCATTTATTTGCACTGTTTTACAGATATTTTACAAAAGTCATTGAATTCATGATAATTCAAATTTTGCAAAAAATAATTACGAAAACTATAAGTGAAGTAACTAAGATGTGATAGTTTATAATCTATGAAACCTCTATTGTTACTAAGATTTTAAAACAATTCGTCCTCCGGGTTTCCGTCGACACACTTTTCTCTGTTGTGTATACTTTAAAAAGCTTCATATTATATTGTAATTTATATAGTAAATAATCCAGAATTAATTCATGTAATTGAGTTCAGAGATACTTTAAAATAAAACGAAGCTAATAATTCATATGTATAACAAAGTATAAGCTCGAGTCAGTGTTGACTATATTCCTAAAGTAAATAAGTAGTTAAATCTAATTATACGGGACCAGTTATTATTTATTTAAATCTATATCTATGTACGTTATTCGTAGATCTTAAATGTATTAACCAACTGATAGCTTCATCTATGTGTTTACCCTTGAGTAGATTAAAGAAACAAAAGTAAACGATACATCATAATAACTAAGTCCAACAATAAACATTCTTTAAAGATAATAATCATGTTACTTTCAAATAAAACTACAGTCTATAGATTTATTTATAACTCCTAAAATAACTCAATGACTATAAACGAAGCAGCACCCATTTTTCATTTCGACCGGTTGAAATTTAAGCGGGCTTTCAATGTTCTGACGTATCTCTATTTTTTACAGAGCATCATGGCTGACTCGCTGGAAAGCGAACAAACAACCTCGGCGAGAAGTAATTCACTTAAAATATCCCTTCCAACAGTTATGTGCACCTCTGAACCCCCAGAAAAATCTGATATACTTTGTAAAACAAATTCCTTTGTGTCATCTGAGTCTAAGTTATCTCTTCCGTCAAATTTGGGCACTCCGACGTCACCATTAAGGCTTTCTTCCCCTTTGTCACTACCGACATCTCCACTTAATAATACTTCACAACAAAATAACAGCCCTTTAAGAAATAATAAGCCCCAAGAAGATGGCGTGAAAACTCTCATAAATGCTGGATCTGCGACAGGTATGTAATCTTAATATAAACATTAAGCAAAAAAATATTTATTACTAGATTTTACTCGCGGCACCCCGCGTGATAAAGGATCTCGGGATAAAATGGAGCATATATTTTAAGTTAGACCGCTAGCAATACATCAGTACAAACTGCATTCAATTCCATGCATAAGTTTTCGCGTAATGCGTGTACACACATACAGACAGACAAATATTTTACTAACTGATATTTTGGCTTTTGTTGTTTTAAAATATTTTTTCTTTAATATCTATAATGTACAGATATCGGCTTGTTTTAATATACCTATTATATAGATTGGCTCATTCTTTAAGACTACTCGGTTTACAATATATCTCAAGGATATCCTATACAAAGTCCACAATTTTAATAATGCAAAGTAATTTTCCATTACATGTCTCGAGACGTATCTCGAAGTAAACAAATTTCTTCCCGACGAACATCTGTTTACATTCACATTCGCAAATTTTTCAATAAACAACAAAATAATTTGTATGACAGAAGGTATGGTTGCAGGGTAGTAAAAGAGCAGTTGAAGATAATTTTCAGTAACAACTCTTTAGCTGTTGTTTCGTAGTAGATGTGGAGTTGTGATTATAGTTTTGGTAACAAAGTTTAAAAATTTTAAAGAAATTGCAGTAAATAAACAAGGATCAATATATTTCGGTATGTATCTTATTTTATCAATAGCTAGCTTTTGCACGCGGCATCGTCTGCGTGAAATAGTTTTCCAGGATAAAAAATAGTCTTAAATCCTTCTTTATGGTTTCAGTTTATTCCTCACAATATTTCAATAAAATCGATTGAGTTGTATAATTGTGGGAGCGTAACATTCAGGGCAGTTATTTTCGCATTCATACTATATGAGCTTTTGTTCGCGGTTTCGCCCAAGTTGTTTCCAAGATAAAGCCGCGCTATATATTTTCCCGGCATAAAAGTACCCAGTGAACTTCTCAAGGTCTTAAACTATCTCCATACCAAATTTCATCGAAATCAGCTTAGCGATTTAAGATAACAAACAAACAGACAGAGTCACTTTCGCATTTATAAGTATGGATATTCATTAATAAAGATAACATACATTTAGTCACGTAATTGTATCGTTGAAATAAAATGATTACATTCTTATATTTAAAATATTTATTATCTTTTTACTGACGATATTTCACACCTACATCATCACTTATTTCGGTGTACAATTTTACTAAAGATTAGGTCCCGGTCGAGTTCAATCTCAAGGTTTCAATAAGATTCTTTTCTCGATATAAATTGGAATGTCTTATTACATACTTATGTACCTACTTAAGGACATTAATTATAAGTCGTTGAAATTGTATTTGAAATTTCTGTATTACTGCCGAGAAAGTCTTTGGTAACTCAAAACTGACTACATCGTAGAATTATTTAAACACGTAAAAATGTTCAGAATATTCTTCTTTTACAAGAAATGCTTAAATACAAAAAAACTTTAACAAAATATTTTTATTACGTACAAGATATCAAATATCAAGCCTTAACTTATCAAATAGGTGACTATTTTTGTTAATATCTCTGTCAGTGGTCTTTGTAGCGATTAGCGACCTGCGCGGTATCATATTGGGACCCATCTTCTTCTATGGCTCAGAAGCTCTTTATCAAAATGGCGTCGTGGATTTCTCGAAATGTCCATAGCGTAAATAGCGAGTGGCATTGTTCGCTTGAAACTACGTAGTGAACATAAATCATATATTTACTCCACGAACTACTAAATTAAAATACTAAATTGCAAAATAACGTGATATACTTAATGTAAAGTAACGATATCAATGGATATATTATTTTATCAATGTCACAAGTGACTTGATTATTTTTTCTGACTACATTATCTCATTTTATATTTTTTATGGTTCCGTACATTAAAAGAAACTCTTATAGCCGAGATAAAATCAATCTCAAGTCAACGGGGCCAAAAATTGTGACCATTTATGTCGCATATTTTGCGATTTCTTAAGGGAGTCAAACCAACAGGATACTTCCCGTTGACCTAGAATCATGAAATTTATATCTAACTGAATATGTAATTTAACGAAAAAATCTAAAAACCATAAATATCTACTTTAACAACAAAGTAAAAGCGAATTTATTATTCCAACTTATTATTTGCGATTACTGCAATAACCGTCTAGAGAACGGAAAGGTTAGACAAGTTTGAACTTCATTATATAAGTATATTGAACTTCATTATAAGCGGCGATAGCCTAGTTGGGTGTGGAACGGACTGCCAAGACGAATGTCCGCAGGTTCAAATCCCAAGGGCACTCACCTCTGATTTTTCTAAAATCATGTGTGTATTCATTGTGAATTTATCGTTCGCTTTGACGGTGAAGGAAAACATCGTGAGGAAACCTGCACATCTGAGAAGTTCTCTATAGGAATTTCGAAGGTGTGTGAAGTCTACCAATCCGCACTAGGCCGGCGTGGTGGACTAAGGCCTAATCCCTCTCAGTAGTAGATGAGGCCCGTGCTCAGCAGTGGGCAAGTATATAATACAGGGCTGATATTATTATATATAGGTATATAATTATTAGATACTTTACCTAACTTGTTTGTACGAAACCCTCGGTGCGCGAGTGCCATCTCGCACTTGTCCGGTTTTTTAATCAGATGCGGGATGCTTAGCAGACGCCCTGTCATGTCACTATTTTCATCCAGTTCATCTTAACATCGTACTCGTAATTACGCCTTTTTACGTTTTCCATATTTATCTCTCCCCACTACTGAATTCCGGGAAATAATAATACTGAGTATATAATAATAATACATATAACAAGATCAGCCCTGTATTATATACTGTCCCGCTTCTGGGCACGGGCCTGTTCTACCATGAGAGGAACTAGGCCTTAGTCCACCACGCTGGCCTAGTGTGGTTTGGTAGACATCACACGCCCTCGAAAAATTTCTATAGAGAACTCAGACAAGAAGGTTTCCTCACGATGTTTTCCTTCACCGTTTAATCAAGCGATAATTTACAAAGAATACACACATCATTTTAGAAAAATAGAGTGGTGTGCCCTTGGGATTTGTACCTGAGGACATTCGTCTCAGCAGTACGTTACATACATAACTAAGCTATCCGCTTCCTGCTTCCCGCTTCTGAGTATATAAAGTACATAATTATTCATTAACGAGATAATATATTTAATACCTAATTTGCATTTGTATATTTTGCAAAATGTGACTTAGCTCCATGCATATATTGTGTCTACACCACCCCTGTGGTCATACGTATTTATTTAGTTTATTATTTTTGTCCAGATCTTTTTTAAATGTGTAATGAGAATTTCCCTACTAATGTGCCTAAATATAAATGTTATTTTTTTATTATAAGTTAGGACAAAGGCCGCTAAATGGAATCCGATTAAATATGACACAGATAGACTAAGCTTTGGATTAATACTATTATATAGGCTACCTTTCTGTGAAATTGCAGTGGGTCTTAAATTGTAATCTAGGAAAGCTAATGAAGAATAAAAATCATTTTGTATTTGACTGCAAAATACTGTTTTCTGCATTGAAATCGAAATAGTTTATTTATTTTCTGCCAGTACGCTGTCATACCTCTATCCAATGATTGCGAATGTAAACATATAGTAGGAATGTAAACATGAAATTCTGAAACACAGATTTATAATTTTAGTAGTAACGCGTTGCGTATTAGTGTACCTATACAAAATTATAAGTATGCCTAGGCACGAAACCGCATTTACGTGATACGCGCCATTTCAGCCATGCGCCATTTTGACATTCGTGTCACAGGTATTCAACTGCTAATGCAATAATTAAGATAACATTTTGGATTTCAGTTGATCATCTCGAGTACAGTTGAGATGGCAAATTTTTTCTTCAAATATAGATTTTCTCTTTTTTAATTATAGTAAGTAGAACTAGAGAGCGAAAAAGCGGGTATTACGCTATTTATCAGTGACTAGTTTTATTGCAACATTATTAAATTAAAAGCTAACTTTGGGTGTCGAAAGATTGTATTTTTAAATTAAATTTAGCACTCAGATAGCATTTTGGATTTTAATAATATTTTTTTATCCGCGAAAAGTACCCTTCTAATCCGAACGCCGATATTTATGTGAGTAATGCCATGGGCAAACGTATAAAATGAATTGATTCATTCTAAGAAATGTTTGGCTGATAACCCAAATATTTATATTGATAATAAAGATACAATATGTTGGTAATAATACACTTATCTATTAATATCATTCATAGAATAAATTAGCTACATGAATTCTGATTGTTATCGTCCTTAAATTTATCTAAATTAACGATGTATCGTAGAAACTTTAAAGTAAGTGATTAGAAAGATATATATTGAGTATTTAAATGATTTTCGACAATTCTTGAATTTTTTACACATCTGCCTCGATCTTCAGCCTAAATCATCATTATTGTGTCAATACATATAAAATGAACATGGAACGCTGTGTCAATACTATAAGTCAGCGGCACATATCTGCAATTGTAAAATGGAAAGTGTGTAAAAAATCTGTATAGATTTCAGTTCCAGCAACCCTTTCTTTAAGTTTCCTATACTACTATTTTCTACTAATAAACAGGAAAATACATCCAAATTGCCAAAAATCACAAAGTTCTGTACAAACTATTTACGAATTGTAAAAATCTGTATCCTTTTTCACATCTGTACCATGTGTTAAAAATATGTATTACTGGCAACACTGCGCTATGTACAGGAGTTTAATACTATCACTAAATACCAGTCTTACCGTTTGATATTAAAAATGGAGGTATATTTATCTATCACAGTTAATTCAATTATCGTAGCAGCCGTTCAATATTTAATAATATCAAACATTTTACGAGCTTATTTGGGAACATTTAATATTCATTAACGCGTGTTCGATAGCCACGTTAAAGATATACAAACGTTTTAACAATTAGATTCTACAAAATATGCATTTATTTAATGATTGTTGTTTATTCCCTAAGATAATTTATTTCAAATGACACTTGAATAAGCCATTGTTAATAATCTTGGTTTCAAGAATCACTTTTCATTTATATGTATAAGTAATGAAGAGAATTTTTACAAGGTACTTGAAAAAACATACAGTATATTATTTTATTTCTTATAAGTGGTTTCCCAACCATTCAGTACCTATACTACTAATAATATAGGTATTGGTACGTCAACAATGTATACGAACTTTGGAAAGAGTTCCTGGGTTTTAGAATCCCATATTTAGAACCCAAGTCCGAGACCTTCGCGATTCCTATTTTAAGAATGCCACTAGACCAAGGAATCGTTTTATCGTATTCAATTTCTTATTCCAGTACGACCCACTTTCAATATTATCCAATAAGCTTCGCTTCAAATATTATTCTAATTCCCTAAACTTTCCCTAGCAATATCTCTACCGTCCAATTATTTTTCAATTAGATTTAGCTAAAATAATGTTTTAGAATTCGCACAGAATGATATAAAAAACAGATTTCTTAGAAATCTACAATAGTGCTAGCAGAATTATAGTTAGAAGGCTCCATTGCTTCAACTCGCTCGCCCTTTTAGAATTCTTAACGTGTGACACACACAGATTATTTTTCAATATTCTTTTTAAAGTAACTAATCCTTTTATCAAGACTTGAATCCGACCAAATAACTGATGATATTATTTTTTGGACAAGAAAAAATATATCTATGGAATTCATTTATGATCCTAGTAAATATATCGTCTATAACCAGCGAAACCAACTAGATTGGAGATTCTAACTACATTTTCGTGTACCGTTATACCTTAGATAAAACATACCGCATGTAACTACCAATTAACCTGTAGAGTACACTTTATAGTTTAAAATTACTTTGGGTATGCTGGGAAGTTTTGGAATTAATAGAACATTACTTTGCTCTATAGAAATTACCTAATGGTCTGCGCTTCATATGTTTATTTTCAAAATCCTCTCCAATTTTAGCAATTATTGTAACGGTCATACAAAACAGTCTAAAGTACATTTTAAAGTACATCTAATAAGACATTATTATTATCGCGCAACATTTCGGAATAGGTGTTCGTTATCGTACCCTTCTAATGGTTCCAAAGCGCTCGCCTCGCAATAAACATTGAGGGTTTAGCTTTTTTCAGGACATTGAAAATGAGAGACCCTTTTCGCCTTCATTCATATTCAACCGCAGTTGAGCGCAGAGCGCGGTCGGGGGCGGGCGCGTTCCTGTACTAACTTTCTGGAACACATAACAATGCCGACCGAACTTGATTTGTTTTTCATGCCAAAATGTGGTGTATCAATTGCTCTATTATATTGAAGTGAGACGTGAATATTCAATGTAAATGTTTCATATTATTGAAGTGTTAAAGCAACTTTAGTCATACTTAAACATACAGAGGAAACTTTATTATGGAAATAAAGGTGATAAAGGAATATGTGTTGTTGAACAAAATACGACTGTAACTATTGATCGGTTTAAGTAATTAGCGTTCCGTGGAAAAAAACATTAATATGAAGTTCAAATAGTGAAGAGCGGGATGCCTTGTTGTGGATGCTGGTGGAACGGTAGACAGAGGCATCGACCGCCCGATCCCGAGACATCTGGTTATTTTCTAAATCATATTAAGCAATTTTTATGTTATAGTTGGCATATTTAATTATATTTTTTTATCTGACTTTAAGTTCAGTTTATGTGAAGACTTTGTTTTGACTCATTGGTCACAAGCAGCGTCTTTCGGCGTTAAAGCGGTGAAGTTTCAGGTTCGATTTCCAGACCGGGCAAAATGGATGAGTTTTACGATACTGAAAACTTTCTGATATGTTCTCTCGACCCACACAATTTAGAGAATGGAAATAACGTTGGCTAACCGCGGTTGCTCCATTTGCCTATCCCCTTGGGGTTTTATCCGTGAAGATAATATATTAAGTTGCTAATGCCTCGTTCAGTTGGGAACAATATTGACTCAAACTAATTCTTAAAACAAAAATAGTATCTATTTTTGCTTTTAAGTAATAAGTTGCCTAGAATATAATTTGGATAATTCATCGTTCGACAAAACTTGTTCACTACGAAGGTCATGATAAAGTAGAAACTTTGAGTGTTGTGTAGGGCAATAACCGCCTCATGTAGCGTTGTAAATCGCTTAGACTTGGGCTCTAAAAAGGACAGTAGATGACAAAGAAAAAGGTCATAATACATAAGCAATGTAAAGCAGCTTAAACTTTGACTACTTGATACTTTGTTTGAATTATTAAACAAAGTATCGACTACATGTATGTTACATTACTAATATATATATATATATATGATTTAGCATGACTTTTAGATATTTTCCGAAGTCGTATTCCTACATACACACTAATTCTAGACACAAGCTTAGCCAGCTTAGTTTAGATTATCTTTTGTCCATTTATTTTATTTGATTATTTCTAACGACTCTCGTTTTCAGCTGATTACTTTTTTCTGCAAAACAACTTTCAATCAATTACGTACAATGTACTATATACCATAGAACGTACAGAGAAGTACAAGTTCATCGTAAAAAGATCAAATCCATGCCGCTGTTTTATCAACACAGTTTAAATAAGAAAACAAAAAATATACATTTAGCATTGTTTATACATAGTTATATTGAAACAAGTTTGAATGCTGCAAGTCTTTAATCTATAATCTGAATTCGTGTTTAAGTATTCCTCTCATAGTTTTGTGCCATGCACTTCCCCGTGGCTTTTGTTTCCGACTTGTTAGCGTAGATAAGTCGTGTTAGAAGTTCGGGGAACTGTTTTGCATTTTAGAATGCGCATTTTCATTACTTATATCCGCGTTTCTTATGTATTTTATAGAATAATATTGGTATGCTTTTATTAAGTTTTGCTATTCGTCATTTATGTGTCGATGAGACATACTATTGTCATATGAATTTTGGTGAATTATCGGTTGCTGTAACGGTGAATGAAAACATCACGACGAAACCTGCATACCTGAGAAGTTCTCTGTAGGAATTTTGAGGGTGTGTCAAGTCAACCAACCAGCACTAGGCCAGGGTTGTGGACTAAGGACTTATCCCTATCTGTACTAGAGGAGGCCTGTGCCAGCAATGGGATAGTATATTATAATACAGGGCTCATATTATTATTATATTATTACCTAGTCTTGCCATAAATATTGTAATAAAGAAAAAAGAAAATTGTTAACTGCAAATAACATTTATTACTTTTACAGTGTGTCAGTTTAATACATAAATATAAAACAATTAAAAATATAAAAAGCTTATTCGAAGTGGTCTCCATTGGCTGCAATACAGTCCTTTAAACGATGAGGCCAGTTATCAATAGAAGCACGCACTCTTTCCATGGGAAAATTCTTCACTGCCAATCGTATAGATTGTTTTAGGGACTCAAATTATCATGGCGTTTAGAGCAAGCTGTACTCTCTAAAACTGACCACAAATCATAATCCAGCGGATTAAGATCGGGACTAGACGACGGCCAGTCTTCAGCTCTGATGAAGTCCGAAACGTTCGATTCCAACCAAGACTGCGTGGACCGAGCTTTATGACCCGGCGCCGAGTCTTGCTGGAAGGACCATACTTGGTTATTGAACATGGTGATGTTAAGGGGCTTAACTACCTTCTCAAGAATGGTATCTTGATACACTTGTGCCGATGTTTTGATACCTTTTTCACAAAAATATGGCTCAGTCACTCCTTCGTAGCTAACACCCCACCAAACCATCACTGAAGTCGGATAATGTCCACGTTGCACTCTGTCGACTAATTGGGAAGCTTCCTTAGAGCTTTGAGCATAAATACGGTCATTTTGTTTGTTAAAATGTTGCTCAATTGTAAAAATTTTCTCATCCGTAAACAAAATTTTTCTGTGACCTCCCTTTGCGTACCGCTTCAGTAGTTGTTTCGATTTTACCACCCTATTCTTCTTTAAATTATCAGTTAAGAAATGGCCAGTGCGTCTCTTATAGGCTGCAAGTCCTAAGTCATCTTTTAAAATACGCGACATGGTTCTAGGTGCTATCTTCATTTCCCGAGATAAAATCTTTTGCTTTCGGACAGGATTTCTTCGAATTCTTTCCCTTACTGCTTTGACCACCTTTTTCGTACGAACACTACGTGGACGGCCAGATCTTTTTCTGTCACAAACAGAGGAGGTCTCATTGTACCTATTAATAGCCCGGTACACAAACATTTTACTAATACCAAGTGTATGGAGAGTTTTAAAAATTGCATTTGGCTCCATACCTACTTTGTGTAATGCTATCACAGCGATTCGGTTCTCTTTATCACCCCACACCATTTTAATATCGCAAAATATTTTACAATGTATTGGCGCCAAAATGAGAAAACACAATGAACAATCGTATAAAAATGACAGATTCGAAATTCAAATGTAATATTTTTTTATAATTAAGTGTAACAGTATTTATGGCCAGACTAAGTATATGTAACCAGCTAAGTATCATGTAATGCATAAGCATTCTTATCATCATCATAATTAGGTTGCTATAAGACCCATAATTATTTGGTCTACTGGTTGGATTTTGAAATTCTATCAATAACAAAACGCTACATTATTCCAAATGCGTACTTATAGGCCAATTAGCCGCTAAACAGAATATCCCGCGGGCGCAAAAGCGTTCGGCGTTTAAATCGTGCTTCTGATTTTGATGAAACATTTACTGGACAATCGTAGCTAAATATTTAGTACTCTGACCTAAATCTGATCAGACATACGTCACAGTCAATGACGTTCAACAATAGCACCTTACCGAGTTCGATTTTGTCCAATGTATCTTGCATTCTAATGACATATCGATTGTTTGTTAATTTGTTTTCATTGGGCATCAGTGTGTGGTAGTCAATCGAGAGGTTTGTAGTGTCGTCGATTCTGAAATTCATTATGTTTTGTTGTGTTTTCCCTAAAAATCGTTCGAACGTTTCTACGAGTAATTCTGATGGTAAGTGAAATCTATTTAATCCTGTGAAATTATCGATAGATATATTATATATACTTATATATATATATATATATATATATATATATATATATATATATATATATATATATGAATCCTTAAAATATACATCAATCGATGGCTCCTGAGTAAACTATCGAACCTGGAAAGCTTGCGACATTTACATTTTAGCGTTGTCTAACTACTGTTTACTACCAAACCCATTTAATTCAAAAGTTAATAAACGAAAAACACTTGATTAACAATCATTTGATAACTTTTTTTAATGGGATATAGTAGTACACTGTACCTACATAATTAAACCGTAATAAACGGAATATCGCTATTTTTCCAGATACAAGTTTACTTGGGAGCCATCGAAATGTGTTAAATATTTTGCATTGGATGTGTGTTTTCTTTCTATATTCAGAACATAATATTTGTAAATGCGTGCGAAGTTTTCGCCTGTTTTATAATTAAACGTAGCATTGAGGCAACGAATTTAACTAAAATAAACACACATATATTAAACATAACGATATTGGTATCGACATTCGCCTTGGTGCAATGAGCGGTCTGTTGAACGAGAGGCCGCAGGTTCAATATTTGGTCAACAAATATTTGTTTTGGGGTAAGGTTGTTGTGGAATCGAAAGACCCTCATAGTTTCTGACGTTTACATAAGACTTGTATCTTTGTATGACAAAATTCAAAATTGGGCGTATGAATTTCGAATAGTTATATTATTACTTTATCCACACTATAAACCCACAAGAAAAGTAGTTACATAGTTCGTAATTTGTACACCAATAAAATATATCCATAAAGCAAACTACAGCAAGCATTTTATGTTGAAAATTAATATGGAATGTATGCAATAATAAGGGTTAATATGCATCTAATGACGCATGCTCTTACCGCATCTCGCTCATAAATAATACAATTATTGAGCGAACCTCTATGGTGCGAGGTTATTGGTATAACATCGCGGAAATAGTATTCGTGCCTTTCATAATGATTCATAGTTATTTTTGCGATAGCATAGCTGTAGAACTATTTATATTACTAAAGTAAATACATACAACATAACTAGTACAATGACATCAATAGCTGTTTGTTTCGTACCTCGTTATACGGCCGAGTTGCAATTATAGAAATGTTTTCTGTTTACTCTTATAGTGCACTAGTTCTAAATATTATAAAACATTGATTTATGTTACAATAATATATACCAACTTACCTCTTTATTTTTGGGTAACGATATTGTAATTTTCTAATGGCATAATTCGTGATAACTTTGAATTTCAGTCATACGTGTCTATGTGGATTAACATCGACAACAGAAATACTGTACGGAATGTGACAAAACAAATTTTTGCTCTCAAGCGAAGCGGGCAGGGATAATCTCTCGGAGCAAGTTTATAAGGCCAGTATGTGATGTTTTCCACTACGGAACTGTTGACTCAAACCTTAATCTATTCCAGATCAAATACGACAGGGATCCGAGTTTCGTTTTAAAAGTATGCTTACACGAGCGTTATAGTTGCTTTGAAAAATGAGAATATACGGATAATCAGGAGTAGTTATTTTAAATCGTTTTCCGAAGCCAATACTGGTCAAGAGAAAAAAATCCACAGAGGCGACTGATACAAAGTTATCTTTTGCAATAGAGACCATGTTAATAGATTAAAATAGAGTTTACTTTTGATTACCTACAAAGTGAAAAAAATAAATAAATGGAACTTCCCACTAAAAATCTAACACGCGGTGGTATCCGTTAGCAACATCTACTTTTTCTGTAACAATAAAATTAATTATGTAGATATACATCGGAATTAATTGTATTTTGTTTTAAATTCCATAAGTTAGCAAGTATGTAAGGGTATAGTTTATGTACAGTGTGAATTAATGGATCCCTCGACCTTGAAATTTGAGGATTTAGTACCCTTACGGTGTATATTACTATAGCACATTGTACGCCTTGAATAATAGACGCACTTAGTTTTAGGTCACGAACTTTACAAACTTACATTAACTACGAGTACCTAATAGACATACACGGTTACAAACTTTATTAATTTATTAAAACGGTTTATTTGTGATAACAACTGCTAGGTATTAAATAAAATACGTCATAAAATATAATAATTAATTAGTCGATGTAACTTGAGACATGCTTTTCGTAATTAAACATTTTCGAGGGATGGCTAGGCGGGAAATCGCTTCATTATTTTTTTGAAGAGATTAAAAATGTTGACGTTCCATAAAGCTTTTATACATATTAATGTTATAAGCCAAAACACATAAAAAAACATACAGACGAATTGAGAACCTCCTCCATTTTTGCAGTCGGTTAAAAAGTAACACTGTTAATGTATAACATTTTCATGTTAAGTCACTGAACTGATTTTGATGAAATTTGTTAAAATATAAGCTTGATCAACAAGAAACTACATAGGCTACATTATTAGTATTAATCACAAAGCGAATTACACATGGGCGTATCAGCAAACAAAAGCTAATCAAAAAACAGGACTACAATATCAGGTACTAGCCTTGGCCTGTGGCTCCGTCCGCGTGAAAAAGGTTTTCTGGGACAAATATTTTCTAAAAGTAGCCTATAGCCATCAGACACATGTTGCTTACTATTGATGAAAGAATTTCAAAATCGGTTTCGTAGTTCCTATGATTAGCGCATTCAGACAAACAAATAAACTCTTGAGCTATAATATATATAATTATAGATTCGAATGTAAATTGCTATAATTTGCTGTCGAGTATAATAACTACGCAGCAGATTCAACGTTCACAGCTATGCGGTTTAGTCGGGGCGGCGAAATTGCTCGTTAGTTCCGTTTCCGTCTTGACTTGAGAGCTTCGGTAGCTAGAAATAGTTTTTTGTTCCGCGGATTCTTTGGATCGATCTCTATGTGATATAACAAGCTTGGAGTTACCTGCAGGTAACGTTGGAACAATTTGTACGATATAGCGCGTTGTAAATTTCATTTGTTTCACGGTAAGTGAAATAGGCACTGATAAAATTTGTGTGTGGAACGTGAGATCCATTCCAGTTTTCTTAGGATATTTCTACATATTTTTTTGAAGTGTATAAATATTTAAGTATTGTAATAATATAAAACGTTTAAATTAGTCAGAGATATTTGCTCATAAAAACAAAATAAAAAAGAAGTTTAGAATAAAAGAAAAATAATTCACTTGTTTATGAATTTTCTGAGTAGTTATAATCTAACCAACCATTTAGATATAATTTTTTATAGTATTTTAAGTTGTCCTATATAACTGTAAAAAACTTTAAATCATGAATTAATATTAGACCTACAATAATAAGACATTATATCTAATTTAGTCCCAAACACTAAGATTACTGGGAATACGGCTTAAGCAAAATTTTAACATAACAATAATTGGCTACAAAAGTCCCGTTTGGGTCCTAATTGGAGACCTAACTAATACTCCATGACCTTCCGTCTAAGCAAGATTTATACGAGGCCAAAGCTAGTAATGTATAATTGAATTACTCAAATTCTCTATATCGTGCTATGCCAAAATTTCAAATAGCTACCAACTTATTGGCAAATGTCGAAAATACGGATCATAAAGTAAAATTGGAAAATAATTAAGTGCATAATTTGTAACAGACAAATGTAGATTTCTAACAAATCATACAGCAGAAAACTTGATGTGTAAGTTATTGTTAAAGATTATGACGTTATTAATAGTACTAAAAATACTACTTATCTACATTATAAACACGTCATATAATCTGATACAAAATTAACAAACGCCAAGAGTAAATAAATAGTGTACATTTTAATTACTTACGTAATTTAATATGTCGAAATATAAGAGAGATGAAAAAGTTACACGATACCGAGATAGGTCGTTAGTTTACAACTCACGTATCCATGAAGAACACGTAACGAAAGGGGCGATAAAGTTTAATTTTATTTGCGTCGGTATGCAAGAAAATATGGCAGGTATAAAAACTGGGTCGTCCTCGGCGTCGTAAACAAATTTCTTTGATTAACGGCCAGAGTTCTGGGCGCCAAGTCGCCTGGAGCCAAACACAAACACTTTATCGTGTCATGTGTCGTATTAAGCTAAGCTAAGCCGTACGTAGATAATATTTGGACGTAGATACTATTTGTACTATCTGTTATTGTATACTTCCCGAAGTTAATGACGATTCGTTGATTAATTCAAACTGATACCTGTGTTTATTGTGCAATTAACATACGAAACACTAATTGATACGGGAGTGGCGATTAGAGGACTAACTGGTGTAGTTCGCTTTCCTGTGTACCTAAAGCAAAATCAGTTTTTTGAAGGGTTACGCAGACGCCTTATTCATAATGTATTATAGCCTATAAACCTTCTTCGTTATATGGGCTATTCAACACTAAAATAATTTTTCAATTCAAACTAGTAGTTCCTGTGATTATCGCATTCAAACAAACCATTCATGTTTTATGTCTGAGATTAAAATATGAATGTTACACATATTATTACAAAAGTGATCATTACAATCAACGTTAAAATCTTTGTGATACACACTGTAGTTCTTAAATAATGATTATGTTTAAGAAAATACTACAGTTTATTTTTTTATAAAAACCGACATGCTAATTAAAATGCCCATTTCATTAAAAGAAAACGTTTTATTGGCTTCATTGGATGTAAAAGTAATCAAAGAACCTCGAGCGGTTATGCGCCAGTTCTATCGAGTATTCTTTTAACAAAATGTGGTTGATGTCTGGGAAATTAGATGACAAACTAACGGCGAATACAAACGAAAACATCAAATACCTGTTCCCATTTCCTCTCCTACGATGGCAATCTTCTTATTGTTTTATTTGCAACATTTTGAGTGGAAGTAAATAAAAAAAAATCTATTATTGCTTAATATTATTTCTATATATGGAGGAGGATATATACATATTATATATATTATCCTCTTTATAGGGTATATAATTTAGTGTTGCTGTATATTGTGTATTTAATATTGAAGTGGAAAAAAACAAGTATACATTACCTTAATTAGGGACTCCAACCTGAAGTCTTCTTAAACTTAACTAAATTAAATTCATCGCGATAGGTCTATTGAAATTAGTAATCGATACGCCAATAATGGAACAATGTTATTTGGATCTGTTAATTTAAAAGCTTCATTTAGATTATTTTTAGTATTATGATAATGGCTAGTAAAACTATATCTAATTGAAAACTTTGGGAACGTGTAATGAATGTCGTTTCGAAATGAGACTACCAAACATTTAGTTAAAAATGTCCATTTAACTCAAAAGAAAGGTCCCATTCCTAGAATGTGCAATGAGTTAACAGTTGATAGATTTCTTTATTAATCGTCCCAAATTTTATTTATTCCATAAAACGGTTCAGCGAAACAAAGAAAAAAGAAATCTCCTCAATCTCAAAGGTAACGATTCGGGGCACGCACAAAGACACAAAGCTCCATCCTTTTCAATAAAATAGTGAAATAAGACTGTTATTTTGTTAATAGATATTTGCCATATCATAGTTTGTACATACCTACTTTAAAACATAGTAAGTATTTACAAATCTAGGTAACAGGTAGGCCTACCCCGGCGATTAGTTGTATTGCGTGCGCGGTACGGTCACTGCTCTGAGGCCCCAGGTTTGAATCTCGGGTCGAGAAGACTGATATTTGGCTTTTTCTGCTCACTAGCACACAGGCTAGAGTTCGAAGTTTTAGCTCGATATGGCAATGCCCCCTATTACATCATAAGATGTAAGATATTTGGTAAAAACCATGATAAAGATGATAAAAGCCTTAGATATTTGATATACTGCTCTATTGTTATATACGTTACCTCAATGTTAGAAAGCAGGAAAATTGTCAGAAGCACAACCATTGAAAGCCTTCATGCAGATGTCTTTTTTAAAGTTCCACGATACATCGAACATTGGCATTGTGGATACGATTGGGAAAAATTATCAGTTATCACTTTACCAGAAAGTGATGCAATTGCTCATTTACTAACACCAAGTAATAAAAAAATATAAACAAATCCACCCGACATGCTCTCGGTAATGTGTTAGTTCCAACATTTATAGCCCCTCTATGGAAAAATATATCAACACACAGTTAGATATGGTTTAATGCAGCTCTTTGTAGTTAAACGAACTGTTAGATTTAGAGTACAGAAATATCTGTTGGCGTGCGGACCAACCTCCTTTGACGTCACTAACTGACCAACGCGACTTCGACATAACTGATTTAGAACGGAATTGAATTCAGTCAACAAAACTGGCACGATTCGTTTTTACATTCGCAACATTTTGTGTTCAGCTTTTCAATACTTCAAAGCAATACGCGCGTATATTTTTTGAAGTATCAAGCATCTACTATAATTATGGTGTTCTACAATGGATAAAAATAAAAATAGTTTGAAAAACACAACGCAAAGAAATTACCAAAATGATTGCCTTCAATAATAATGACTTAGTAAGTGTTACATATGGAACGTTAAAATTAGCGAACATTCCAATTGATAGGACATCACAAGTTTCTCGTTTGTCAAGTCTTAAAAAAAGAAATATATATATATATATATATATATATGGTATATATATATATATATACCAATCTTATGACACAACTTGTGTACAATTGACAACATTTCATTTTTTCAACATACCAAAATGTTTATATTTTATGAAACTAGATCTAAAATGATGAGACCCATATTTTTTCTTTTTTCGAAATGCAGATATTTTCATTCATGATTTTCACTTTGAATTTTGTTTTATTCTAAAACGACGTAAGCTCCAAATGACGTCACATATACGGCTCAAAACGCAATGACCTTTGCTTTGCAGTAAAAAAAATGAAGTGACAGTTTTTTTGTTTCTGTCTCTCTTGTTGAAAGTGACAGTTGTGACGTATCTATTGTAATATTGACATTTGACATTGACAAACGACTTAGTTTTTTAAAATAAATAATAAGGTGGACCAAGGAACTATTTCATTCAACCGTATATGTGACGTCATCAAGCATTTTTCGGTTTTTAATTTTTTTCTCCGAAATTAAGTATTAAAAAAATATTAAAAATTCATAATCGAACTCAGAGTAGAAAAATTAAGAAACGGTATTTTTGTTTTAGGCACGTTTACATTTTGAAATGTTGTCAATTGTGTAATCATGTGACTCAGCTTATGATATGTTTTTCTTGATGAGTTCAAGACGTAGTCTGAAGATACATTACATGATTATAGGTGATTTATTATCATTTCGGTCCTATGTCCCCTAGAAGGGTCAGAGAGCATCCACAGTGACTCTTTATCCCGCATGATCTTAAACTGCCTGTTTGATTTTACTCCAAGTCTTCCCAACTGATTGCTTCGTTGATCATAGTTCATCGCCCGGTTTATTTAGGACAGCCACGCTTACTCTTTCCTTGGGGATTCAACTCCATAGCCAGTTTAGCAATATGGTCTGTACCTTTTCGGAGAGTGTGGCCAATCCATTTCCACCTCCGGCGCCTGATCTGGTGGTTAAAGTTAGGTAGGTAAATATAGAAAATGATATATTATTTACTAAATGCCCAGAAAGATTGACAATGAATCAGTTTATAAGATGACACCAGCGCCTGTGAAGTTGAGCACTATCAATGCAGTCCTTAGTTTGTTTTATACTTGAAATTATTACAATAACCACATGAAACACAACTTTCCTCGCGTCATATTCTGAAAGCCAAGTATTATTCTGTAGTAATGGGCCGGCCATTACTATTGAAAACAAATTGAATGCAGCATTGATTAACACAGTTATCTTTTTGACGAAACCGTCACCTGTATTAGCACTTTAAATGAAAAATACTTACGATTCAAAATAACGAACCTCGTCTAAAATCTAAACGATCGATATTCCGTACTTGGGCGCTTTCTGTTGACTGCTTCACTTAATTAAGACTGTGAAGGGACGGGAATAGAGAAACAATCACAACACTGGCCAAGTTTATTCTGCTAACACTGCTTAGATATTCAAAAGAGTCGTTGTTACTCGACCGAAATATATCCAGTGCATAGTTGACAAAGTTTTCTTTAAAGCCTTATAACTTTGTAAAGTTTAAATAAGTTCCAAAAGTCAGTCTTTCACCTTGATTTATTTTAATAACTGTACTGGAGAAGGTCAATTTAGTCCAAAAACTTTAATTACTACAGAATCTTTTCTACCAATTTCACATAGCGTGATTTATTTTTAGTATATTTATACTTTGAATAACCCGGTATATCTACTCTTAATTTATACACTTGTTTTTAATGTTTTTGAAATCTTAATGGTTTACAGTAACGCCAATTTTTATTGTATACTTACCCATAGGTACACAATGGCTCACGCGTGTTTTTTGTTTCTTCTTAGAATTTATTCCAGCCTTGAGTCTATTATAGACTTAAAAATAATTATTGTTTTCATTTAAATAATGAAACAACCGAACGAAGCATAAGCTTTTCTAACACTTTTCAATAGATTTTCAAACATCAATGTATTTTACAACTGGTTTCGATTATATTGTGAAAAGCCTTGGATTATTGTATATTTTTATGTAAATGTGTATTTACTATTCCCTTCGAGTTCGTTGGTCAGTGAGAAAATAAATAACGCTATTTTTTACCCCACTGGAGCATCCGAGTGTAATGAGATCCTTTTTCTGTGCTAGTTTGTTATTCAAATCAATCGAATAACAGCGGTGTTTGATTATATAATGAGTTATCTTATACATACAAAGTTATATTTACTTTAATATTGGTGTTGACTTTTTGATATTTGGTCAGGTGACGAAAATTAACACCTGTCTGTAGTTTTAATTAACATTTAATTAACAATGTCTGTGTCATACTTTGTCTTAAACACTACACTACCAACAATTCTGATACGACACAGCAATTATATTTGGTAATTCCTTTCTTATTTATAAGTTGATCCCGCTTAAAAAACATACTAAATTCGATATCCCCCACAGGTATATCTATATTTCACTAAAAAATGTAGTTACCATCATCATCAGCTGATGATGTAGCTACATGAAGTCCACTGCTAAACATAAACCCCCTTATAGACTGTCAATATTATAAGAGACATATACGAGTATTGAACTGCTAACTTGAGGACTGCCTAGGTCGTAGCTGTATGGCGCACGCAGTACGATACTACTCTGAAGGTCCTAGGTCGGATAGGTCTTGCTAGGTTTTGCTACTCAATTTCAGACTGGAGTCTGAAATCGATGCCCGATATGACAATAGGCTCGTCCCCTATCACTTCATGGGACGAAACATACTTGGCGAAAGTGGGTGCCTTGGTTGCACCTCTGCCTACCACTTCGAGGATAAAGGCGTAATGTATGTGTATTATATGAGTATTGTATAATTTCATTGTTGCTTACAAACATCACAAGTACTATTATCACTTGATTGTTCCTAGTTTATAATAGACATACCATTATATGCTGATGGAATAATTAAACAGAGGCTTATGCATCCTCAATATTGAGCATATTATGATTATATAGGGTCATTTTGACATTGCGTTAAAAAATGAAGATACTCGCCTTTACCTCTGTTAACATTGTGCCAAAATGACCTATTGATGATGAAAATTTGACTAAAAGTCACCGTTTTACTTTTAAAATTTTTGTTCATTTTGTAGTTTAATGCGAATATGGCGTGTAAGTGAATCTATTTCTGACTGAACGTGTGATGTTGCCACTGCGACAAATTCTCTTAGAGTAGTGGCGTTAGGGCATGTAAAATTTGAATAATTTTCATTGATGTTTATTCTGTTAGAAATTTAACCACACTTTTTATTTAACATCCACAGTTCGAGTAACTAATTGTTAAGTATTATTTTGAAGAAGACGATTGAATTTAGTAACGCAATGTCAAAATGATCCTGTATAAAGGTTTCCTTCTTCCTTCTGTGTTACATGACTGCCTTTGGTGTATAATTCTCTATCCCTGTAAATTTTGTTACATACTATATTAATTTCGGATTGACACAGATCATTTTAGTCGAGAATTTCTGTAAACTTCGCAAGCGAATTATAACTTTGGTGCGTGAGATTAAACGAACTTTCTACGCGATCGGCTACGAGTATGTTTGTATAACATTTGTAACATGTTATCGATGACACACCCACGTTTCGCTCACTTCTAACAATAGAACTATGGCTCCGAGCGATACTATTTTATTAATTACTGCAACTCGTGTAACGTAGTTTCATGGCCGATAAATAAATGTAATACTGGGGAAATTGTTGTTGGTGGTTCATGAAGTAATTTGTTCGCCAGCGTCAACTTCAAAGCTTTTCGCCACTTTGACAATTTGCCTTTTATAAATAAATAACGGAAATCTCGTCGTACGCAAAAAACAAAAAACCGCTTTCATGTTTCTAAAATTGGCTCAAGTAATCAAATTATCTCGAATCTAGAGCGTTCGATAAATATTTTGAAATATATGACTGATGCTTCTCACCGTTCGTAGCTCTTGCCAAGTGTTTTTCTAATGTTAAATATTCATGAATTCTGATCCTTTTATTCGCCGTGAATGTTTATTATTAAATGTTTACATATAGGATCGTATGTCTCTATACAACCTCGCCACAAAGTAATGCAGAAAGTTGTTTAAATCAAATCTCAATCTCAATCAATCATCAATCAAAATCTCAGTTTATAAATGAGTCAACAATCATAAAATTATGAACGGCCGTGAAAAATGATATCATGGTCCGATGGTTTACACCTAAACAATAAGCTGTCGTCTAGGAACGGGGCCTGAATCATTCTATCGATTGCTTAGCGTTTGACATTTCACGATATGGGTCATCGTCTAGTTGTTTATTTATGCAATTTGTTTCATGTACAACTTTCAGCCGGCTCGTCGGTCCAATTTGCTGCTTGTTCCACTTTCAATGAATAACTACTGCAAACATGAAGAGTTCATTGAAAACATTCTATTAAAAGATCTTTATTGATATTTGCTATAGTGAGTTTACGTGCGTTTCACTACATAATGACTTGTGCTAAAACTTTTTACAGCCTTTAGCAGTAATGATAATGTATTACAAATTAGAATAAATGTTTTATTTATTCTAATTTGTAATACATCGGGCACAAAAAAGGATTATCATTAGTTTGTTACCTTTGATTATAGCCACTTTACGACAGACACTCAACATACCGTAGTCGTGAAATTCTGATTCCTTTGTCGAGAACAAATCCGATTTGCAGTTCTCGTGTGCTTGAACAATGTCTTGAACGTGTACTGATTTGTCTATAAGTAACTTATAAGAATGTTTTTAAATTTATTTTCCTTATATAAGTTATATTCAAATCACAACTTAATATGCCATACGATTAATTTATGATAAAATAATATTTTTCATATAAATCCCTCTTATTGATAATGAACACAGATGTAATAAAAATCTTGTAAAATATTTCAGTATCGCCTCGTTTATTTTATGTTACAAAATGGACGAAATTGAGGTTAATCTAAGAGTGAAGCCACCATTAACATTATCTTAGTGTCTGTCGTAAATCGCCACTTAACTCAATTCACTTACCCTTATTCAACACAATTTGGCCATAAGTAAGTAATTTTAAAGTTTTATTGTACTTTTAAATTTAGTTGGGCAACGACAACATCATATAGTTGTGTTTATTATATTTTGTTATTATTCTTTCCCAACATTTACGTATTTTAATACCAATTATTATAAATTTAATCAACGGGCAAATAGACAGCTGTCTATATTCCCGTTCATCCTTATTAAGGTTATCGGATAAAGTCTTGTCTAATTTCGCCACTACCTTGAACTTTATCGTTTGGATTGATTGATAAAGTCATGCCACTAGTTCTTATATAAGGTTGGTTCAATCGAAAACAGTTTTGGTTTTGCTGAAATCTACCGACACTCCAGCTTGGTCGCCTCTCCGAACAAACCCAAATTATCCACGTACAGCCACAGCATTTAACAAGATTCTGTTTGCTACATCTCCGACTTGCTAGTGTTAATTTTTTCATAGTGAGTAGATTTTTTATAGAACACTGGCTTCTGATTTCACTAAGTATTCATTTTTTTTTTATCTTCCTTTTACCTGTGTTACATACGTTAGGTATTTCAGTATCAGTAGACTGACTGCAAAACCAAATACATTTACATTTCATATAAAAAATGCGTATGCGCGAAATATATTATAGTGCGAACCTGCCTCGTTAAAAGAGAAAAGTATTCAGTTGACTATGGAAATAAATACAAAATTGAATTCATTAAATGCACTGCGATGGCTAAATTCATAACAACGATGAAACAACGAAATCGATAAAAGAAATTTTGGAACCGATTTTTTATAATATTACCTAATTTCTGTGAAATGACAATTATAACAAAATAAAAAAATCTTAGAAAAAAAATAAATCCTGTGTAAAAGGCTCTGTGGTGTAAAATAGTGAAGGAGCAAATTTTTATTAAAGTCATTTAATATTACATATGTCTCCTGTATGTAAAGCCATCTCATATTCATTTAATGTTATTTTTTTTGATATAGAGTTTGAAATTGTCGAACGATTAAAGTATATTTCTATTGAACATCGGATATAACTCATTCCATTCTCTTGTTGCTTATAACCCTCGTTATTGCTTTGCGTCCCACGCAATTTTCCAACAGAAATAACGATTTGCTGCAGATAACTGCGAGTTAAGTCCTGCATTCAGTTCCACTGAAGTGTACTGCACAAAGTTAACACCGCAAAAACCTTGGCTATGTTGAATAATTTGCATTGTGTTGTCAAACAGAATGAATTGCTTTAAATTTGCATGTCGTGTGTTGTTTTAATACATACAAAAAATGCTAACTCTTTTGTACGACGAAATTACTTTTGCACACTTCATTTTTTCAGTGCAGTGTTTATAGCAAAGCGCACATTCATTCGGTTTATTGAGAGTACAAGATTTTATATTTTTAACGTTCTCAGCGAAAGCTTTCTTTATATCAATATAAGTGAAAACAATTGAACTTAGATAACCAACAAGACGCTTTATCAACTTCTGCCTAAAATTATTCCAAAAATGATGATTCCTTCTTAACCGATTTCGGCCACGGCAGCCAATCTCAACGGAGATCAGCCAGGTAAGCAGAATATGTTATAGTGCACAAGTGTGTGCGCTATACTTGTGTGCACTCTCTGTTCCTTCACTCTCATAGCCAGTGAGACCGGACTATGAGAGTGAAGGAACGAGGAGTGATGACCCGAGAGAGATCAGGCGCAGGATCAACGGCTTTACGTGCTTTCCGAAGCACGGGGGTATCACACCGCCAGCTTACTGAATTTCGAGCCGTGACTGAGTAATTTTTAAGATGAAAAAACCCAATCACAATTACTTAAAAATACTACAACATCAATTATACTTTTAAGCAGATTTTTATTGGCAGCATTATATGGTAAAGTTTGTAATAGCCCACTGCTGGGTTCCATTACCTATATGTGCGTTATGGCAATGACTTGTAATCTAATAATATTAAGGTGTAAATAGAAATTAACTCATCCAGAAAATATCAAACAACTTTGAAAACAATGGAGAACAACGACGTACCACAATTTATTAATTTGAACATTTTGGTAATGAAGAAGGTTTTAAACATCATTGATGTAAAGACAAAACGCATACATTTTTAATAGCAAGAAGCTCTCAGCATCTGAAAAACGATTTTACACTTTAAAATTTTTCATGAATTTCACTTCACGATACACAGATTTCGAATTTACAAAGCGACATAAACTTTATCATTCATACCGCAGACTGCAGCACACACTCTCGTTTATTTAATTGAGTCAGTCAAGTCGTACAAACATACATACATACCTTACGGTCTACGAGAATTTTTAGATGAACTATAAAATTAATTCCTGCGCTAGAATAGCTACCTCACAAAAATGTAATACGTAATATACTCTTCTAAGCCACATGAGCTGACAAACCAACTAAAATATTGATCGGCTTTGTCATTGGGTCTGTTGCGAAGACGTTTGCATCTATTGTGATCGTCATCTATTAAATTACTTGACCTACGTGGTGTTGTCACAATGTTGCCAATTCTATCCTTTCTTAACTGCCTGCTTACACTGTTGCATTTTATTATCCTAATACTATTCAAACTTTCCCACTGTTTAGTTTTCTCTGTATTATTTATCTTTTAGAATTAGAGAGTTTTTTTATTATATCTTTTATACGACATCCATAAATTTAATATACTTTTATCCAGTATTAAGTAAAATTGTTATTATATTTTTACTACTTTGCACATAACAGGATTTATCATTCCCCTGGAAAGCTATCTTTACCAAATGCGTCTAATACTGTCTGCTAATTAAGGAATGTGAACTAATCCGTCTATCTGTCAGCTAGTATCTATATAAGGCAGGATATGGACCTATATAAGTTTACTACATTTGATTTTGTACCACCTTCAAAATGTTTTCAATTATTGCAATTTAAGTCAATATTTCAGTGCAAATAGATGATTTTTCGAGTCATTGTTTCAGCAAACACAAAATCACTATACTCCTCGCTTGACTAGATATTGTCTCTGCACTTTAGATTTGCGGAATACATTATAATCGCTTCAGACTTCTAACAGACCTTCTTGCTTCGGATATTATCTGTTACTGAGGCTATGGTTGAGCTTAGTCCACCGACATGCATAGAGTCGTTGAATAATCTTAAATCTGCGGTTCAAGTACTTTGTGAGAGTCCACTTATTAACCCTGTACTTTCCTATGTCATGTCAGCTACGGTGCGACGCATTAGTAAGTTTTTAGGTCTAGATATAGCGGATTCGACAATAGTATATATAGAAGTATACATACACTTTATTTTCAAATGCTATTGTTCGAGCAGATTCTACGTTGTTGTCAACTTCGCTCTCGAAGTTGTTTTTACTTAAATTAAATATTTCTTATTTTGCTGAAAACATTTTTCGTAACAATACTCCACTCTTGTTTTTTTTATCCTTAATTCATCAAAAAAGTTTGTAACGAAAATATATTCTGCCAACCCCCGTCATTATGAAATTATGGATTGTTCATTATATTCTCATTCCATTATGGATTATTCACGACCTAAAACGTGAATACGGCGCGACCCGATCTCTAAAGGAAATCTCTAGACGACGACGAACGCTTCATGGTTTATAAAGCGCCCCTATCTGACTGATTTTATAACCAAGATTGATGTTGCTATTGTTAGACAGGGTTTTTTAAACCTACTCTTGACTGCCAATTTCTTTATCTGTATATATAAAAATGAATCCCTATTTCCCTTGATCACGCTATCACGCGTGAACGGCTGGACCGATTTCACAATTTTTTTTTTGTTGTGTTTGTTATTGTCAGGAGAAGGATCTTATGAAAGAAAAAATTTAAAAAATTGCGCGGAATATAAAAAAAATTAAGAAAACTTAACGACAATATTAATTTTACATAACTCAGTGGTTTAAAATAACTGTCAGCGATCGACAGAATGCGCGCGTGCATACATAGTTTAGACAGGACAACGTCTGTCGGGTCAGCTAGTTGACAATAATATTCAGTTAGTGTTACGTTTGCCTATAGGCATGTATTATCACAATTGTGTTGTGGCAACTAGTATGGCTTTTACTTTAATGATGTTTGTGCTGTAACAAATCTTTTACTTTTACAGTTCAACAAGAACAAGAACTTTAGACAATTTTATTGTATTAATCTGTGGTTTTTTTTACTCGGTATTTAATGGAGATAATTTTTTTTTTAAATGATTTAAGTACTCATACAAGTACGCTAAATTATTAGTTTGACCTACATGGTAACTAATATAAATTTTCGGAAAAGAACAGTCGGTACATTATTATCATAAGCATGACAAAATAAGACAAACAGTGAGTTTTTGATGTCACGAAAAACAATGTCTGTGAAGCTCTGTGCGAATAAGAAAAATTTATTATGAAATTGAATGAAAACCCAATCATGCAAAAAAGTGTAGACAAGCATATTATTTAAATTTATGAACAGTCATAATTTCTTTTTATTTGTGACATTATTTCCATTTAAACTATCCTTTTTATTATTCTTTAATTATTTATAGAGGGTTTTATCACAGATGATAATGTCACCCTCAAAGTATACGTGCACACTTATGAACTACGCTTGGTATATACAAACAACGTCCGGTATAACAATTTTGCTTCTTCTGATTGTGGAGAAGTCAAAATGCTGTTACACATTCAAGCTGTTGTAGATTTACACCTTTCTCCCGTAACAGGCTTATTTCTTCATCGTTCCGGACACATTCCATCAGAACATGGTACACATCTTCTCTTACTCCACATAGCGAACAATTAGGGGTATTTGATTTTCCCATAAGAAATTTAAAACTATTCAGTGGAATGTGCCCGGCTCTAATTCTAAAAGCTTTTGCGCTAGAATAATTTTACTTTGATTATAGATATTATTTTTTCACAAAATCAACGTACAAAAATGATTAAGATAAGACTGTCTTGGTCCTTTCCCAAGAAAATGGCCTTAAGTGTGTGTCAAATTTTTACGACGCATGATTGGCGAGAATAGGCTTTGCGAATAATTTCTTTAACCAAAATAAACACATATAGGAATATTATTTTTTACTTTTTTCTACATTTATCATAAATTTTTAATATAGGTACAACTCCTAAAAATACGGTTAACGTGCTGTTTTTAGGAGGATTAAATAGGGTCACTTGACTGTTGGAAGTTGGAGTACAAAAGTTATAAGCATTCATCCGTTCCGACTGACTAACTTACTGTTTACTCAGCATAACGGAATTAGCAAGACTGATAAAGTTAAACCCAGGCACGCAAAAATTAAATTTATTTTTTGACAGTATGTTTAAAATCAAATGCAGTTAGGTAATTGACGTCATTCACTTTGTTCTAACAATCTAATAACAAAATTAATTAATAGTAATGATATGTAAGACACGTGTAGGTACACCCATTGTTATTGTTACTTATTACTTTTGTGTTAAATAATTTAGATCCAACCATACAATCATATAAAGATAACCTTGAGTATCTCCTCAAGATTTGTTGTCACCTTGTGAAAATTTATCGATTATTGTAATTGTCGCTGCTTATTTTGCGTGACGACTGACGTCATTTGCTTATTTTCAATTGAAATAAACGTGATCCTGAGACATTTCTTACGCCGTTGAACTTTCATTTTAATTGCTATCGCCAACCAAAACAATAAACTATGATGGTAGTAAACTGATTGTATGATTGCCAACGGAATAGTAATCGTGGCTAGCGTAATTGCATGGTAATGAGGGACTTTACATCTGTGAGACAAACCCAGAATGATGTCGTAATATATGTATGTATTAGACCTCCATTTAGCTGCGTGTGGTGTTACGGTTGTTTACGATCATACCCTTGCTACTTACCATCAGACCAGTGACTTACCTGCCTCTTCATATAATTTTATCTTTCTATTATTATGAAATGCGAAAGATTGTGAAAATGTTTGGATGTTTGTTAGAAGTTAACGCAGCAACAGCTTAACGGATTTGGATGGAATTTGGAATATGGATAAACCATGTCCTGTATTAATGTATTATATGCCAGTAACTTGCTCTCATAAAAAATAATTGTTATTTTAAATAGATAGCGTCGTTCAGGTGTAGCTATGAACTACTACAATGTTTAAGGGTCTTTTGTTCAAGGAATGGCTTTTCACGCGGACGAAGTCGCAATAAATACCTAGTTAAACATAAAAATACACTCGCAGTTTCAACTAGTTGCAAATTAGGTCGACGTGCAGCGAAATGCATAATCCGAATGTTGATTCTACCTTGGGTTAACAGTTGTATATTTATTGCGATATGTTTTAACGCATGTAAATGTTTGCCCATGTATACAAAAAGAGTAACTTCTAACAGGGGTGCTGCGTGGAAATTGAAGTAAATTCCGATTAATTGAGGAATGAAACGATATGAATTCTTGTGGCACTGTAGATTTACGTAGAACGTTGTATATATCTATAGAATAAACAAATTTTTAAGCATTTTTTTACTTACACAATTAGCACACGTCGCGACGCGGCGCAGCTCCGCGACTTTTGTTCAGCGGATAGACGGAAAATTTTCGTATAAATAAACGTCCTAAGCATTTCACGTGAGTTTTTAAAAACGAAATTATCCCATACGTATCGACTCTGCTCTACCCAAATATAATCAAGGACTCAAGTAGCACATGTTAAGTGGTCAGTTACTAGACGTATGAGGTTCTATTTTCACCAATAATGACAAATTTATATATTGTGCAGAATCAAAAAATAATTATAATCTGTTATGAAACGTTTTTACGTTTTTCTGCTTTTTTACTTTACGTGTACTGTAAAACATTGCTTTTTGGAAAATTTCGTAATTCTAGATCAGTGGGAAATTGGGAATTACTGTATAGATTTTAATTCCCTTGTGAAATCGCAAAATACGTTAATGGCAAAATATGAGAAAATTTATGACATGAACGGTCATATCTTTTGATCGAGTTGACTTACAAGCTTGATTTTTTCATAGCCAAAAGAGACTGTAGACGCTAGTGTTTGATATAAATTTCAACTTATTACATTTATGCGTTTCTAAGAAAAGCGTCTTAACAGTCAAACGGATGGACGAACGATAAAGTTATCCTAAAACTGTTCCTTTTAAGTTACGGAACTCTAGAACTTATCCAAATTTTCTCAGCTTTGTTTTATAATACTACAAAACAATGGAACGAATGCTCCTTGCCGGATCAGATTATAATGAAATACCTTTCCGCAATTTGCATGTAAATGAAAGGCTCAGTTGTATTGTTTCGCAGGTATTGGCAAAGGGTAAAATGTAAACCATATAATTCACACTATGCGGCTCGCTCTTATATATGTATTTGTACGTTTTAATGTGGCATAAGATAATAGTAATGAAGAAAACTGCTCGTTATATCGCACACTTTAGAATGAAAATCTTCGTTAAATTTTGCAAATATGACTTGCTTTTATGTACATAAATGAGCAACTTCCTTATTTTATATATTTCGCTGTTTTACCCCTAACGTTGCCACAGTATAATTTTAAACAATTACAAAATATTCGTAACATACAGAATGTTTACGAATCAAATGAAATTTTGAAGGTTTTATTTGCACTCGTCCACCCCTGCATCCAACAGGGAGATGTTAATCGGATCATCTTTTTTGTAGCTATTATTTTTCCACGTGAATGTACTTTTAAATTAAATGCCGCCAATTCCCTCTTTTTCGTCCCTAACAATAGAGGCAATTTGTAGTATCAATCAATCTTTTCTGAGTCACGTGACATAGCCGGGCATTGGTAGCATATTATTTAATTATACCTTCGTTAGGCAAATAATATTTCTAGCTTTGTATTCGTAAATAGAAGCGTAAACACTCGAGTAGGTACTTGTGTGTTAAATGTAAATAGCGCAGATCGCTATATCTGTTACACAGACGTGTTACGACTGCTTTAGTTATTTAAATTTATACATAGGTACATATTTTGTATTGCTATACGACGATGATAGTGATTTGTTGGAAGAAATTTGATAAACGGTTAGACCGTATCCTGGATTTAACACATGACCTATTTTTTATCCCAATAATTTGCTTCCATGGGAAATAATGGGATTTTTTTAAATAGTTCAGATGGCTCTATATACCACTACAGTGTTTTAGTATGGTTTTTAACGGGAAAGATTTTGCACGCGAGCGAAGCCTCGAGCGAGACTTAGTAGTTCATATATGTGCAAATGAGATAGATTTTGTACGAGACATAAGACTCTTTAAAGGGTATTTTTTGTAAATAAACGAGAAACAAAACTCCCTTAGGGAGAATAGCTTTTACTCCGAAATTTTGTACGCATATAATAGACACCCGATGAATGCCAGATCTTATAGCGTTATTTCGTACTAACTTATTTACAATTTGCCTTCCTTGACCTACCTTGTTTACAATTTACCGTCTTATTAATATAACTGAGTTTTTTCCGGCCGTAATCTGGTTGAATATGGTGTATAGATTAAAATATACAACTATTGAGTAAAAAATAAGTAAGAATGCTTCAAACTTTTATGAGATTTATTTTATTATTAGATTATATAGGGCGAATATTTAAAAAGTAAATAGATCATTTGATCAATAATAAACCTACAGAGATGTAAAAATACGTTTTATAAGCAACTAATTAATTTTATATTACGCCTCAGATAAAAATAGAATTTCATTATATTGTATTGTTTTAATTTTGAAAGCAATTAATCTAGCCTTCTTAATAAAGTCTACGCAGATCATGCACCTGAGAAAATATTATTCGCCGATCGAAGATTTACAACACTTGGCAGCATTTTATTTCTTATAAATCTTATCCTCTTTATCTCGTTTTCACAGAACCCTCTTGTACATCAGAGTGAGTAATTTTCTCTCCCAAATTAATGGAAACGTCGGCCAATTTTCAACATCTGTATTTCCCGAATGCTTTAGTAGGCCCTCTTAAATTTACTCTTGTTACTTGTTAATATAGCTTAATCCTAAATGTATAATTAAGCGGTGTTATCAAATAACGAATGAAATTAAAATTCCTCAAATATTAATTCAGGACACTTCAAATATCCGTCGAAAGTAAATTACCAACAAAATTGTTTTATGGAAATTGCCAATCCCTACGACCGTTATATTCATATTATTTTTCAATACAACTTTGTGGAGAGTAAATAAAATGTACGACGATTTTTGATAATATTTTAACAAATATACAAATGCGATAAAAGGAATTAATGGCTTTACTAAAGGCTTAACATGAAATACATTGAGAACAAAGTGACTTTATATTTTATAACAATTCTGTTTAAATATACTTTAGCGATTGACATTACATTCAAGCTATTATGTTCGTGTTTTATATTCCAATATATTAATTTATCAATATATTATTATTTTAAATTCAATTAATATTTAAGTATTTTGTTTCAAAAATAAAAATAAAATATTTGCATTTACACTTTACTATTACATAGAAACCGGTTATAACGACTCCGGTTATAGCGACGCATCGGTAATAACAACTAAACAGTAAGGTCTCTTTAAATAATTGCATATAAAAAGCGTATACGACTGTTGAATAGCGTCCAGATTCGGTGTCGATATATACGATGTCGCTATAACCAGTTTTCACTGTATATCTTTTGTACCAAATTTCAATTCGAAGAATTATAACGCTACAATTATTAATATTTAAATGCCGAAATTGTTATTGTACCAAAGGAAATAAACAACATATTCCAAGGTTGTATAGTCTAATACGTGCCATGAAATTATAACTCTTATTCTTTGATCATAAAGTAAATAATGCCAGCTAACAAGGGAAGACAGTTTAGATTAGTTCCAAATGAGATCTGTGTTGGTGTCTCAAGGGTTTTACACTTATCTCGAGAAAGAAAAGACTGCTGTTTTTTACAAAACACGATTCGTTTGCGAGAAGACGCCCTTACTCCGAGGGCCCGAAGGAATTTGGTTTAAAATTTCGTAAGAAAAATAATTTAGATTGAACTATTTCCTTTGTTTTCTTATGCAGAGCTATTTAATGCATAATTTTAAATAACAATCCCAAATCAGCAGTAGTATATATTAAAAAAAAAAGTATTGTAAATTATATTATATATTTTATACATTTTATCGCGTTTTTTTATATTCTTATTTTCTCCCGACGTTTGGAAGCAGCCTTCATGGTCACGGGGGTATTGAGCTGTTAGTCGTCCGAAAAGTCAAAGTTACAATGTCTACCTACATTTTACAATTATACAAATTATCTATCATTCGCGTAAACATAAGAAATCATTATTGTAAATTACCTAACATCTCATAGCAATGGCTGAAGGGTGTATTTGTATATGCACGATCATTTTATATCTCTACGCTTTTCTTCCCGCTTTTCTCCGACAGGTGTATCTATAGAAACGCACATTGAATGGCTTTAATGGCATGAAATCTGATAAATGTTAATAGAAACCAATATTATACAGATATATTGTAAAAAATATTACTCCTTTCCTTAGTTATTAAAATATTCCTATTATTGATTTATGCACATATTACTACATATACATATTATTATGTATAATGACAATACTACATTTGAACCTAAATAATCCGGAATTAAAACCGCGTAAATATTTCTCAAGCACAATTGAAGAACACATAATTCCCTCCATTCAAAATGTGAGTGAAGGCGTAAACTCGTAACTGAGATTACCACCTCCCGTAATAATAAATGAGGGAACCATTAAAGTTACTGCCAAAGTTGTTACGTTGATTCAACAGTATGAGATGAGTAGCATGTATTGCTAAAAGTATTAAGGCCCCTCCAGCAAAACGGCACACTAATCGTATTTTTAGAATCTATTCATTAAAAAATGATGATACATTAGAAAAAAAATACATTGTATTCCTACAATATGTTCGTGTTTTTTTTTTCAAATGTTTATAATGTGGATACTGTTTTATTAGTTCCATGTAAATCTAAATACCACTAAAATTTATTATTCAGTACGTTTCTTCCTAACGTACACATCATGGTAATTTGCAGCGAACACTATTAGATAGACAAATTAAAGAACATTTTGATAGTTTTAAATAAAGAACATTTTGATAGTTTTAAATAAAGAACATTTTGATAGTTTTAAATAACGAACATTTTGATAGTTTTAAATAAAGAACATTTTGATAGTTTTAAATAAAGAACATTTTGATAGTTTTAAATAAAGAACATTTTGATAGTTTTAAATAAAGAACATTTTGATAGTTTTAATTTCTTTGGAAAAGACCTAAATGGTTTTTTTAAGCAATCATTCGTCAATGTTTGCATATTCTCATCCGTAATTGTGTGCCGTTAATGTATGGAATGAATAGTCAAGGTCGTGTGCTCGGGGGAGGATCTTAAACCTCCCACGAGGTTCTTGTTATGGCTTAATGCCAGTTGCCAGTTGGAAACAAAATAACTCTTAGAGCTTAGTTGTGTCCCTGTAAAGCTAGCGATCGATTTTTTATGGGATAAATACTGCGTGTTTTCTTCCCGGCGATATAATTTAAGTCAGTAGTTTTCTAACTTATCCGCTTATTTATATTTGTTAATATTTACGCATGGCTTTCTGCGGTATAGCTAAACAAGAAAGAGGCAGGGGTTGTTGTCTGAATTAACTATAATTTTAAGTGTTTAAAAATAATTTTGTAACACATTTTTGAATACAACTAGATTTATATTAAATCCAGATTTACATTGACTACTCATTAAATAGATTTTTATTTTGATGTAATAACACATTTGAAATTGAAAATATTATCATAAATTATTAAGGTATCGGGGATATCCTGGTATATAATAGATGTATTCTCAATGCTATTTACCAAGTAATTTTTTTTTATTAATACTACTCGATTTCAACCCACAATTAAAATTTAACAACAATCTTTATTAATGTCAATAAGTAAAAAATCCTTTACTCGTTAAAATGTAATGAATACTTCTCGGTCTTAACCCAAAATTATAATTTATTGTTACATTCACTAATATCAATAAGTAAAAATTCTTGTGTAGTATGAGTAGTGATTTATGGCGAGCTGAACTTCATGGACCTATTCCAAAATTCCTTCACCAATAAAATGTTATATTGGCGCTGGTCCTAAGTAACATAGTTTATATTGAATTTGGAGTTAATTAGTTTTACGCCTTACATCTATTACCTTTTAGTAAAAGCTACTCTCATAAAATCTCATGTCACCTAGACGTTAAAGTAATTAAATTATGTAATTGTATCATCTTACGACATTTATGAACCAAATTCACTTTGTTCTGTTATTGACCTTCGTGATTGCTTTGGGAACGATATGCAGACATTTCGTAACGAACCGTGAAATTGCCGCAAAAATAAAATAATAAATTGCCTATCATAATATTTATATATGTACATTGACGGCATATGCCTCGATCATTTTAAATTGAATTGAAATTAAATACATACATCACATTATAGATATAGCAATTGAGCATACATTGCTATATCTATAATAATAATAATAATAATAAGCCCGCAGGGGCGGCTTTGTGGCGAGCCGACGGTGAGTGGCGACACCGCGTTCCCTGATTCCGTGGGAGCTAAATGAGACCCCTTGACCCTTGGCTTGCCTTAACTGGCCGGCTAGGGGTGGAAGTCGCAAGAGCTAAGAACCTCAGCTCCAGGGTGGAAGTGCTCAATCTGCGTAATAGCGAGGAAGCCTGCTCCGGGACGCGATAGCGACCCGCGATGGTGAAATCGGTGCACACCTCTCGACACCCTTAAGCCACCCACACCGGTGTTGCGTCCTTGGCTTACGCCACTTATGGGATGCCCATCTAGTGGGGGGCAAGTCACCGTCTGCCTTGAATACATAAGATTGTGACATTTTACTTGGCAGGCGTCCCGTTGTCTCAATCAATAGCCCAGCAACCAGTCCAGCTAGCTCCCATCTATAAACCCGGTATAATTCCTATATTTTCTACAATAGTCCCTGCACCTTGCAAGCGCTGTCTTTGGCTGTATTTCCTCCATAAGTACAGACAGAGAGAGTACTCGCAAGGTGTATAAACCCCAACTAGAGTAATGTATCTTAAAGGGGCGTCTACGTGTTGGATCCATGTCCCCACGCAAGCCTTCCAAAAGGACCGGCCTTTATGTCGTGATTTCCCGCAGGAAAGATACTTACAACATAATAATAATACATTGGGAAAAAATAATAAAAGAAAACGCAATGCAACTACGCCATCGAAGCAATCACATTCGCAGTGCTAGTCAGGTAATAATTTATTTCATGGATAATATTTGTCGGAAAAAATCGCCCGATTATCACCACATAAAATTTTGGCAAATAAATGGACGAGAGGGAATAACGTAAATATGCAACTACATATTATATTCCTACTTAAATTTTGAAAAAGACAAGTATGACCACTTAAGAATTAAACAGTTCTTTAAGCATGGTAATCGGTAACGTTTTATCATGATGAGGTAACAAACATAAAAAAATATATATCGACAGTTAAAAGGCCAATTGACTTAGCGACATGCGTTTTCGAAAAAATTTAAGTACCTTAAAAAAACATAGAAAAATGTGCGGATTTTATCTTTAAAATCCGCACATTTTTCTATGTATGAAAATTTGGTGTCACAAAAAATTGTCGCTTAAGTTAATTAGCCTTTCAATCGTTGGTATATGTTAATGGTTTACGTATAGTTAATATTAATACTGGTGTTATTGAATTTTTTTGTCAATGCATGCTGTGACACCTTAAAATGTTGTGCATTTAAGCCTATTATTACTGTTATATTTTATTGGATCTAGTTCTAATGTAACTACTATTGGTTATCCTAATTATAAATATATACACGTTTTGGGGCCTCCTGCTTTTTTGAAGTCGGCTACAAATGCAGGCTTATTAGAACATGTCGCATGTATTATGAAGTAAGTGTCTGTTATCGCTACCTATGATTGAGACGGACACTATGTAGATTGTGAAGTCGGATTTGTGGATCTTATACTAAATACTTTTCCGATTAAAACAACTTAATATTATAATCAATCGTAAATCGTTATTATTCAATAGATAATGATTAGTGGTTCATAGCTGACAAAGCAGTCCAATAATATAATAGATATTATAATAAATATCCAATTATATTTAATACACTTAGGTAGATGGGTATAATAAAATTTAAGACATTACTTGGGTATATATATCTTAAAACCGTACTTATTCTGACTATTACTATATGAGATGGCGGATAAGAAAATCTTATTTAGTGTTACAACGCAGGACATGCCAAGCAAAGCCAGCCATGCAGTCACGTGTTAAGCCAAGCCAAAGCCAAAGCCAAGCCAAGCCAAAGCCAAAGCCAAGCCAAAGCCAAAGCCAAAGCCAAAGCCAAGCCAAAGCCAAGCCAAAGCCAAAGCCAAAGCCAAAGCCAAAGCCACAGCCACAGCCACAGCCACAGCCACAGCCACAGCCATAGCCACAGCCATAGCCATAGCCACAGCCACAGCCAATGCCAAAGCTAAAGCCATGCCACGGAGGTTGAATGCCGCAACTTCCACTCGAGCCAGCCAGCAGTATATATTGCCTATGGTTCGCCGTTGATTGTTCGTGACATGACATCCAACTGTTAAATGACGGGTATAAAAACCCAAGGCACTAATTTCAATGGACATTCAATTGTGTGCACTAGTATAAGGCGAAACGCTGTCCGAATAATAAAACATAATCTCTGAAGTAATTTGCATTTATATTTCTCCCTTCTGTTTTACTCAGAAGTGGGATATGAACAGTAATCGCCCTAAGGAAACTGGCAATGGCGTTCGCCCGCCTGGCTGGGGGTAAGAACAATACAATACCAGCGAAAATGAAGATTATCCGCAACCAAAAGCAAAAGAATTGGTGAAATATTTGTTAGAAAAGTCACAAAGGCGCTATACGAACTCGATCAAGAGAAATAACCGCTCAGTCTGATTGACATTTCAAAGGCCACCGTGCGGCGTCACTTTTTTCTGAATTTGATTCTGATGAGGAAGATTGCACGGTATCTACGTGGTTAAAAAAATACAAATTAAGGGGACGTACACGGCTAGAATGACAAAATAAAAGCCTTTCATCTGCAAGACGAACTCCGCGGCCAAACCCTTATGATGGCAAGTAAAGAAACCTTACCAACCGGTACCTCGATGATAAAGTCCAGTCCATGTGGTCGGAAACAGCGAAAGAAATGTTTGCACAACGCCGCGTCTCTACGACCTGCGAGATATTTCCTACTCGTTACCTGCTACTTTACTCCCGGGGAAGTGAGGGCTACATGAAGATTGTCAACACTGGGGATAAGAAGATCAATTTTGAAGTCAGCGAAATTCTGTTGCGAGCTGAAAAGTGTGACGAATCATTAGCCAAGCCAGGTATGTCAAGCCAAGCCATTGTCTAACGTTTAACCACTAGTGTTTTTAATTTGCGTGTCTGAATCAATCAACTCAGTCTAAGCACGATAAGGCTAGTGCGCGTATTGATAAGGGTAGTGCTAAAATTAAATTATTTCGAAACGTCGCAAAAGCTATCGTATTCATTGAAATCGTGATCTTGTATTAGGCAAGCGCCTTCAAGTAGCAGTGCCAAGATTAATTTAAAGCTATATGACTTGTAATCGAGCCCCTATTTTATAACTAAAGTTGTCGGCAAAGACAGATACAAGATCGGGGCATAAAAAAGTTTAGACGGTATAAAATCTTTACAGGTCTAGTTTCTGCAAACTCTGCAACCATATTACGCACAGCTCTTGTATCCGACAGTGCCAACAGCTCTTACGACCTACAAGACACTGAAAATTTGATTGATTTCTAGAAAGCTAATCGTGTTCATGTGTCCCATTGCGGGAGCAATTGTTACAGGATGGCCGACTGTTACAACGCAGGACATGCCAAGCAAAGCCAGCCATGCAGTCACGTGTTAAGCCAAGCCAAAGCCAAAGCCAAGCCAAGCCAAAGCCAAAGCCAAGCCAAAGCCAAAGCCAAAGCCAAAGCCAAGCCAAAGCCAAGCCAAAGCCAAAGCCAAAGCCAAAGCCAAAGCCACAGCCACAGCCACAGCCACAGCCACAGCCATAGCCACAGCCATAGCCATAGCCACAGCCACAGCCAATGCCAAAGCTAAAGCCATGCCACGGAGGTTGAATGCCGCAACTTCCACTCGAGCCAGCCAGCAGTATATATTGCCTATGGTTCGCCGTTGATTGTTCGTGACATGACATCCAACTGTTAAATGACGGGTATAAAAACCCAAGGCACTAATTTCAATGGACATTCAATTGTGTGCACTAGTATAAGGCGAAACGCTGTCCGAATAATAAAACATAATCTCTGAAGTAATTTGCATTTATATTTCTCCCTTCTGTTTTATTAGTTAAAAGCTCATGTCTTTGACATTCTCGTCCCGTAGGGTCGAAAGAGTACAATTTTAGGGACTCGAAATCATATTGTCTAATTTGCTTTCAGAAACTCAATATATAAAAATAAATATCGTTTTACGATTGAGTCTCATTAAAATCTTTTTTAATATGTACCAATTAAATTATAGCTACGTAATCGTACTACGTACTATTTTTGACACTAACTACTTTAGATGTAAATAAATAAGGTAAAAATTATACGAAGAATCGTTATAACTTTGGAGTCAATTTAAAAAGACGAATTTTCTAATATAAAATCAATTATTTCCGAAGATCCTCCAGTAGTCCTTGTACCTATGTAAATGGGTATAAGAAAATACACCTACCACATTTGTGAATTCATCTTTTATTCAATGACGAAATATCAATCGGCTCAGAAAGGCAAAAATAGAATTTATTGGATGTATCTGATCATTGCACGACACGACCTCGCGAATCTAAAGGGATTCAACCTTTGTGTTAAAACGAATCTTTTCGCCTCAAATAATACAATTGTGCAATAACATTTCTTATTTTTGTGTTTATAGATTGTGTGATCCAGATGAATAAGACGTAAATCTGGCTCCTGAAGTACTTTGTCTAATTTAGGAAAGTAATTTTATATTGTCAGAAGGTCTGATGATAGAAAAACATAGTACTCCCATAATAAACTTAAATACCTACCTACTTTACGAACTATAAGTATTCGATGAAACAATCACTCTGATACAGTATTTTGCAGATAGTCTTTACATAAATGGAAAGGCGAATGTGTTGTAGATATTTTTATATATAGAGTGCAGAAAGTATTTCTTTTTTTAATTTTATAATCCAATTAATTTCCACGAAACTCATACTTCCATTCAAAGCAGGGATATAAAGTTTCGTAAAAATAACTAGAACTTGAAAAGTACGAGCTTTCAAAGTAAATTTTTGTATTTGGGTATGTCTTATAAAAAAATCAAATAAAGGAAAATTGTAGCATTAGATAATAATTTGCAATTATCAGTTTATTTTTTACAATCCATAATAATATAATAATCCATCAATGATTTTTATCGTATACCTACGAGCATTATCATTGATTAAATGTATGACTTACATTTCAAATATTTCAGCTTTTTAAATTACCTGCTAAAGATATTTCAACCTAAAACCACGATCAACGTTTAATTACAAGTTCTCTAAGTTTTGATTTAAAGCAAAAACTTTTCAATTTGTAAAGTCCAACTTATTTCCGACATTCGATCGCCGTTTCGTTATTTAGGTCGTGGTTAACTGAGACCTTCCATTTATTTATCCTATTTATTGATTCTAGATTATAATTAATCGAGTGTCTAGGTATAAAAGAAATCGTGAAGTCTGTGAAGTATATGTTTTCAAATGTCATAAAATAAATGAAACTGCATTGACCTGAATCGTAATCAGGAATAAAAATAAAAACAGAAGGCTACGATACAGATACAACGAAGACAATAGAAACAACATCCCAGACTATTCTTTGGCAGTGTATTTAATATGACTTGAATAAAAACCAAGCAAGCCGGCCTTTTATTATGGCAAACAGAAAACAACCGACATCTGAAGGAGAGATCCTAATAAAGCGTCTTTCATGACTGTGTTGTACGCGTCCAGTTTTTGTTTCGGGTTGAAACCTTTCTTTTTACTGTCCAGTAAAACGGTGGAACGTTCGTCCATCAGTCTTGTAAATAGGCTTCGTGACGCTTTTCCTGTTCAATTCTGTCGCCCACATTTTATTGTCTGCATTAGATGAAGCTATTTTTACGATTTCGTTTCTGATTTGCGAAATACCTATTACGAAAGTTCTTCGTTTATATGATTTTCATTAACTTTATCCTGTAAGAGCAGATCTTAATTTAGATAGTAGTCGCATCTTTTATATGATCCAGACTCCAGAGTAATTCAATTTATCACACACGCTGGAAATTCTTCGAGCATATTTATTTTAATGATGGATGATCTAATGCACACGATATTACATAAATTAATACTAGGTAGTGGTTGTAGTCGGCAAATTGTATGATTTTCCGCTATACAAAATATTATGTATTTCAATAATTTTCGGTACAATTTTATTCCGACGCACGCTGGCGCTTTTATGATGGTAATGATCATAAGCAGGTTAGTTTTGTTGGAGCAATGAAAATAAATGCGCTGCCTGAGCGAGCGTATCCAGCGTATCTTCGGCATTTTACAAATTAGCAAACATTTGAACGCAAACGAAAATGTTTATATAGAAAAAAATACGAATTTACTGACTTAACGATTGCGTAGGTGGTGCAGTTGTATAACGTGCGCGGTACCATCACTGCTCTGAAGTACTGGGTTCGAATCCCGAGTACGGAATACACCTGGTTGCACCTGTGCCTACTCGGTTAGGGAAAAGGCCGTGATGTTTTTATTTTTTAATAATATGAATTTACGACGAGATATACATACAAAACATTTTAAGAGACTATTTATGACATATCAACAAATACATTACATACATTAAAAAAAATGTAATTGAAGTAACTAGTAAATATAAAAACAAACAAGTTCATACAGCCGCAACCTTTATCTTAGCTTAAATTCACTTCGCTCTCCACCCTAGCGGGCGTGCGCCGCGCAAAAGCTTTGACGAAATTGAAGACATTCACGGTAGAGCGGATTCACGGCTTTGCAACTAGTTCTCTGCGTCTTAATGCAACATGCTTAAATCATCTTAAGATATAGTTTAGCAAACATTACATGCACTCAGCGCTAGCTTTGAAGGCATACACTTAAGTTAGTAAAGCAGTGTCGTAAGCTAACACAGTACATCTTAGTAATAATACTGAATCCATTGCAGTGTATTTAAAATATTTACGTATTTTAAAACTCATAAAATATGTATGAATTAATATTATTACTTAAATGTTTAGTGTATTTTAGCTGCGGTAACTTACTAGATCTGTCATGACTGATAGGGTACTAGCTGTTCTGAGGTACTAGCACAATGTCTATTTATGCTTTATTATGATATTTACGTCTAAATTCAGAGGCTAGCGCCGTGCTTGTCGCTCCATTTAGTTGTATTATATAATGCGTTCTTTTTTTTGTTAAAGTCCCCTCGCTTTAATAAACAAAACGCTTGTAATAAAAAATAATTTGGCTAAGGAAAAATATTTTACTTCACTCCTATTATTTCTTGGAAAAGGCCGGCAAACGAGTAAGTAGGTCATCTAACGGTAATTGGTATGTGAAAATGTAAGTCTCCATAGACTTACGTTGGATGGTGGGTAGGCGGCGGAATTATTAAATATAAATTTGGATTCCCGGCAATCAGTGTAACAAACAAAATTCATTACAAGTGAAACAACATTTTGTACGTCAAATTTATTATAAGCTAACCCGAAAACACAATATCTTAAGTGTAATGGACAATAATTTTAAATGAACTTTCTCGCAAATAAATTGTCGCTCTCTGGGTCGGGATTAAGCAATCACAGAAGTAATTTCCCAGTCTGAAATGGGGTGTTTGTAAACATGAATTAGATTAGCCATTGTTAATGCACAGGTGCCTTATGATACAAGTTTGTGCCGTAAACTATAGCTATGAATAATATTTGCATTGTATGAAATCTAAAGTAACAAGTTTAATAGTTTCAGAGAATGTTGCTTGTTGGTTTTACTTAGAATTCAGTATAAAACCATGAATAATTGGGAAGTTTAATATAAAGCTATAAATATACGCATTGCTATTCCAAGTAAATCAACTGGAATTATGTAACTAAAGTCTTGGTCGGACTACGCTAGTATTTAGTCGAGTAGTCAGTAATTCTGTAATTAAATGTGTCTGAAGATTGAAAATTTTGTCCAGTAGTTTAGTGTAGATTATTAGACTACGCTAGTATTGTAAGTAAGTAGCGAGTAATTTGGAAATTAAACGCGTCTAAACGCCGAAAACTAAGTCGATTAGATTAGTACAAACACGTTTAGTTACTAAATGCATCTAGTTCAGACTACATTAATATTGTGATTAACGACTTACAATACTATGGTAGTCCGAACTAGGCTTTGAATCTCAGGATTTAATATGAGTGAGTCACTGAGTAAGTAGGTTTTTTATAATCAAAGTAAAAATTAATATTATGATTTGTAAGCAGCTTTCTTTTTTTCCTACGATACCTACAACTCTACCTCATTATGACAAACGGAACTCTTACAAGATTACTTTGTTTTTTTCTGTCAGTCTGAACGTGTTTTAAAGATTTTTCTCAGTAACAACTTATGGATACTGGCGTTACTAGAACAATGCGAAACTTACCTTACTTTCAAAATTCTTTTGTTTTATCTCTGAAGGTATTCGTGTGTGTCTAGAAATGGCAATAATGTGATATTATTTACGTTAAGTACTGAAAAATAAGACAATTATCCTACTTAAATATCAACGACATCGATCATTACCTAATTTTAAACGTTTTTTTCTAAGATAATATTTCAACCCTAGTTGATATGAAAATATGGCTACTTAAGCAAATTTTGGTCTAATACCTGGTCAGAATTCACCGACGCGAAAAATTAAAATCGACGCTCTCGTCCGCTAAAAGATTTTCCTTCAATTTTACTTGAATTTACTTTGAGTCCTTGAGGGTGTTTAAATTCGTGTCCCGGGAGGAACCACTTAATATTAAAGGGACATTGGTAATCTGGTTTAATTACCTTAGAGTAATACACTGTTGGTCGGTCACTTTGTCCTTGGGCCCTTGTAATTTAGAATTTAATTAATGCTAGTTCAATATTTGTTTAGCAAACCTAACAAACCGCGAATATTGTCACATAGAATCTTTAGACGTAAAGTAAATAGTACTCAAAAGCCTGTCTAAATAATTCAAACCTCAGCCAGCATAAATAGACCGATGGTTGATTTAACGACGAACCCTTCGCCCGTAAAATAAGAATAAGCAAACGAGGTAAGTTTTTCCATTACGAGAAGTTTGGTCGTCTTAAATAAATTTATAATAAGTAGCAAACCTTTTTCAGAAAAATAATCCACGCAAAAAAGGACATTTTCGGAGTAGACAAAACGTGGCGCTCCACTGAGATCGCGCTGAAATTCTGTTTTGTGAAATTGAATCCAATTAAGTGACAAATCATAAAATGTTTGTCGACGCTCGCAAATATACGTAAACACGAAAATTTGTCTGAGGATTACATCCTGTTTTTTCCGCTTCGTGTTATTTTATATATTGATTCGGCATTTATTGCCTTTGTGTTAAGGATATTTATTTAAGTGCACCGTAATTTGTATCGCATTAATATAAAACAACTACGGCTCAAACTTTATCTACCACTATAATTTAAGCGGGTACTTTCCAACACGACTATACAAAATACATTTGCCTCGAACGTATTCATGTTATTTAGGGTAATCGAATCGCACGCTGCGGTTAACTAAATTACACGTCTCTGCGATCCTGTCGGTGATTAGGTAGATATTCTGTACGTAAATGAAAGCAACGGGAGTGTTACATTGGCTCTTGTTACCGATGAAAGGTATATTATGTAGTTACCTGTATGCCGAATTAATTAAGTCAATATTGATTCAGCGGAATTTGCACAGACTATTACGCTTGTTAGCAAACAGCGCTCCCTAGTCACACGTGTGTGGCGATGTACGGCTGTGTTTACCATTTTGATCAGTAATATTTTGATCAAACATTACAACACGTGAGCATAGGTCAGGTATTGAACATTATTTCATCAATTCAGATCACATATGTTATTGTAATAATTTCCATGGTGATTATAAAAAAAAACAATTTGCAGCAACCTATAAGCGGCTTGGAGTGTATCCGCAGTATTAATATTTTCATTAAGCGAGATAACCTGCCGTTTTCCTCGCACTAAAGGATCGTTCTGGCCATTACACGTCCCTCCGCGCTGATACTAATAATTTCATTACTCTGCTGTTTTATCAACGTGCTTAACAAAACCATCAAATTTATAGATACTTTGTCGCAAAAGTAGCCTTATGTCTGTATATATCTGTTTGTATGAATATAAAATTCTATCACGTGTTTTATAATTCATATCCATTATTATATCAATTATAATTATAGTTATTAAACAATTATTGATGTATTAAGTAGAGAAATAGATAACTGGTGATTTAATAAAAAGTTAACAAAATAAATGTAGAACATTTTGCTTAACATTATTTATTTGATCAATCCCGGCCACTAACCTATCGTTTCACTAGCTATAGTTAATAAGTATGTTTGTGTGTGTGCGTGTTTTATTTTCTTCTACTTTAATTTTACTTTCGTGGAGTTTAATAAAGACTTATCTATGTTAACAGGATAAAATACAATAATCCGTCCAGTCGACTGTGCCCACGCTTGAAACAATTACAAAAGCGATACCCGCTCGTGATAACCGCAAAATTACTCGCAGATAAAAAACTTCGTACTTTATAAAATTAGTTACGGACATATTTGATTGGAATCTTGTAGGAAAAAAGGGAAAGTTCGATAGAACTTCGGTCAGCTTTGATTTATCGATCTGTGTCCATCTGTTTTTCGTTGGGTTTCTCGTTATCGAGTAATGGATATATTAGGTAGACATCACTAGTCGTGCAGAGCGTGTACATACGTGATTTTGGTAAACTTGTCATAGTGCCCAAGGTGTTGGTATGATAAAGTTTAGGAAACAAAGTTTATGAATATACGCATCGTATGTATAGGTTCGTTTGCGTAACTAACAATATAATCTATATTAAAATTTACTAAGTAGATGAGAGAAATATATTTTAGAGCAAATCACTTAGTTTTTTTTCGCTTTGGGTCAAGTCCCACCATTCCGCTGTTCACTTTTTATGATGATAAACTACGTCCGACTCCGCCACGGTAACCTTGAGACTACAATATAAATGAATATGATTTCAAGGCATTTGAAATGAACTGAATAAAATGGTTGCTATCTAAGCATTAATTTGCCTAGATTGATTTCAGTGAGTATTTAAGGTTTTAATATTTTCGTTTTATGGTCATAATATATCGACACATACAGTGACAAACGCGTGCACACATTTTTCGATCAAACTGCGATTCCATCGATACCGACAATTCAAATTCGAATGTACTATTTATTCCATACAACGAAAATCGATTGAATCTGTACAATTTCGCAACACATCGCACTTTGTCAATGAGATTTGAAATGCACTATTCAAGTGTAGTAGAGTTGGAAACTACTGTACGCGGCATTACGATGGCAATCTCTACATCGTCGAGGCCTATATTTTGTTCTGTTTTAATAACATTCTTAGTTTCTTTATGCTAATTATAGATATTATCAAGTATTATTCTCCCGCCGTGTATCAGGCGACAGATTATTTAACAGTTTGTGAATAAAAAAATCGCAGTTGCGTAATGAAATTTACACAACACGTATTTTTTTTATGAATAAGACTATTTATTTTATTTTACTATGGTAAAATATGTCGTATATTTTTTTCAATATATCTTCAGTTTAATATTAAGTAAATGCAGCATGTGTAGGCAGAAAACTCATTACATATAATACCTAAGCATTGCGCATAATACATTCAAAGTAATTTCAACGTGTTATTACTTTTATTACAAAATACCTTTGGGAATATATAGTTCAGTGCTAAGAAGTTCTTATGAAATAATACGAATGAATATTTTCTGCGGGTTGTGACATAACAGGGCCTGAAATATTAACAGCAGAACGTGAGAAGTCACTTTGTGCGAGAAACAGAGTTGCGGCTAAACGCGAACCATAGAAGCAAGCATAATTTTTTTATTGTTTTAATGAGTGCATCAAACTTTTAACGGCTTGAAAAGTCTTGTATTATATAGGTACATAAACTAACTATATATTTTAATACATTGGGGCTTTTTATTTTCCTGATTAGACTTTGGACTAAAATAATATGCCTGATAGTCTGGGTAAATATGAAATTACTTTATTTTTTACTAGGTATAAAGAGGAATTATTTTTTATATTTTATTCTCCGCCGAAGTTGTCTTATTCTTCATATTTATCATTGTGATCTTTTTACCCAATTACGTTTTGACATATATTTATTATTTTAATTCGAACCAGTAGTTCCTGAGATCAGCGCGTTCAAACAAACAAACTTCAGCTTTACATAATGGTATAGATTATTTATTATTTTGGTTGTATTATTTAAGTATAATAATATATATTATGTATATAATGTTATATATTCTTATGTATTTGTAAGTATATGTATGTATTTGTCATATTATATTTGCCTTGCACAGTGTACACCTTTTCTGCCTTTTCCTTTCCGCCTTCATGTTATGGTTGTCTGTAAGAAAATGTCTCGAGAGATAAAACGACCAATTGTACTTTTCTTCTAAGTGAATATGTTTTTTTATTATGCACATGTAAACTATTATAAATATCTACATTCTAATATGACACCTATTATAGCAGTAAATAAATTTTGCATTTGAATAAACGACGTTAATACTATTAATACCTCTTTTATCCACTGCCTTAACGCCCAATTTGCAGCTCAGTCAGCGTTAATCGTCACATAATTGACAATAGCTATTAACTGTACACTATGGAATTACCACGTAGGTAGAACTCATACAAATACATGAGAATAATACCGACACATACTATTATATAGTCAATAATTTCAATGCTTTGTGACAGGCTTGTAGGTTCGAATTTTTAATATTTGTAATTGATTAATTGTTAAACGTACTAAAGAAATAAATCATAACTAATCTACTTACACAAAACTATCACATTTGTTTACGCGCCGACAATTTCTGTGTAATTCGGTAACGGGTGAGAATAATAGTGATAATTTTGCAGGCAATCCTCGTAACAAATGCGCTCTCCAACCGGGCCACAGTCTGATGGACTGGATCAGACTGGGCAACTCCGGAAAAGATCTCACTGGTGTCGGCGGCCGCATTCGGCCCGTCACGCCGTCGGAACTCGCCTTGCACAACAAACAAGGTACGTCTTTATATCTAATCCTACTACTGTTAGCTATAAATGTAAAAGTTTGTGTAGTGTTGGTTAGATACGTAGAAACTAGTATTAACATGTATATGGGTTATTTTCTACGTGATAGGTACACAGTAGGACTTTTATTCTGGGAAAGGTCTTTTACGCGAATGGGGCAACGAGATTACCTAGTCTATAAATAATCATCATTTTCAGTTCTTGGTATTTTCGATCCTGCTTTATAAATATAACAGTTCTATTTAATTAATTTAATATTCCAGTGAATACAGAATACTTTAGAAATAACTGGAAATAAAATATTGTTACCATGGGCAGTCGCTGATTAAAGCGCGCACCTGAAAGTGGAAGGTTCGGCGATGGAACGTTCTCGAAAGATCTCGATGTAAATACTAGCACGTAACAATACCTATACTTTGTTTTTAAGGTGCTATATCTGTTAACAAATGGAGCTCTATTACTAATTTCTGTGAAGACGAGTTGTGATCAAGTATCCTATTAAATTGATTGCAGATGACGCTTGGCTGGCTATCCGTGGGCGCGTTTACAATATCACACATTATTTACCGTATCATCCTGGAGGTAACATAATATCTTGCACTGTATATGATAGTTTAATTTCATTGACTATAAGTTTTATTAATTTTCCTTAGGTCCAGAAGAACTAATGCGTGGTGCGGGAATAGACGCGACGCAACTGTTCGACAAGGTTCATCCTTGGGTGAATTACGACTCCCTCCTAGCAAAATGTCTCGTAGGTCCATTACGATACGACCTGCCCGACGCTGAAGAATTATTCGACATATCCAATCCATCACCAAAATCAGACCGTCTTAGAGAGCCTTCCAAAGCCCAAGAACTAGTTAGAAAATCTATGGAAAACTTAGCAAATTGTATCACTCCTGTACGAAAAAAAATAACAGCCAAAAGTGAAGAGAATGTCAAAGGCAGTCCGCCGAGTAAAATTATGCAGAGCTTAGTACAATCTAGTGACTTGCCCGTATCTATAAGTAGGAGAGCAGCCGCGAGTCCGGCAAAAAGAAGTGATAAAAGTCCAGACATGCCGCCGCCTCTGAGACACGATTGGATACAAACGTCAACAAAACTGACTATCTCAGTATACACGGGGCCGCTAGCAAATCCTGGAGGATGCGCAAGAATTACCGAAAGCTTCCTTTTAATAGAAGTGGCGACGAACGGTTGGCTTAGGACTCTAAAAATAACACCTGAAGCGAAATTGCGCGAACCTTTACAGTTGCGAGTGTTTGCCGAGAGTGGAAAAATAGAGGTGAAATTTCTATTCGTTGATCCACTTCAACCCGTTTTGTACAAACTCAATAAATCCAACGTCGTTTCTGAATTTTGAATGTAAACCTGCTTTTAGAGCTTGAATTTTGTATTAAAACATGCAAAAATCATTCGTTAAAAAGTACGTTTTTATAAAGTGTAAGTAATAGATGTTTTTTTTTGTAGGTAATAGCTTATAAAGAAGAAACAGGTGTATGGAAAGGTTGTGGAGAAGTCGTTATGGGCGTCCCGAGTAAAGTGTCGTCGCCTCGAACAGTTGATTGTCGAGTGATGCGAGTAGGCAGGGTGTCGCATGACACGACCCTGCTCTCCGTAGCGCCTAAAGCTGGACCCGTGGTTGTACCTCTAGGACACCATGTCAGAGTGCACAGACAAGTACAAGGCAAGTTTACAAAACATTGGAAAATGTAATAATTATGAATCACTGTAAGGATTTGTCAGGATTTGTTCATTTATTTAGGTACTCTAAACGCTTCTGTCTTTCGATTATATAGCTTTGCAGATTTCTTTTGCATTTAATAATAATTATCTAATTAAACTATCACTACATTAGTAATAATGAATCTACTTCGTATAATTGCTTCGAATTCGTGTAAAAAAATAGTTGACAAAATAAACGTAATATTTTTATATATTACTCTAGTAAAGCCACATTTCCACATCAACCATTTAATAATGTGTAGGTAGTTATTATCCCGGTAATTAGTATACTAATTGAATACCTACAAGAATCTCAATAATAAAGGAGCATAGAAATTATACACCTTTTTAGCTGTTATTTTAATATTCTAATAAAAGCAAGGGAATGAAATATTTTATAATTTAAAAAGAACTGAGCTATAAATGAGCACAAAAAAATGCGTAGTGTTAATCGTGAAGGCAAGTAAATTAAGTTCTTAGAAAATACCTTATACAACCAGTATGCCAAAGATAAGTACAGCAAATATTGTGTCTATGTTGCCGTTAAGGCAAGCAAGATAAGTAAACTTGCGCATTACACACCTAGTTTCTACTAACAAATGTGAACCCATTAAATATAAGGTCGGTGTTGGAATCCGTCCGTCGAATTGCAATCACAAACGATATTATTAATAATTTCCGTTATTTTATTTCAGATTCGGAATGCGTGCGATCATACACACCTGTGGGCGATGGTTGGGGCCCGACAGATAGTAGTGACGTGTTCTCCGCTCTAAAACTAGCTGTAAAAAAATACGACGCCGGAGCACTGTCGCCTCACCTGTCGACTCTAGAAGTCGGTGATATTCTAACTTTATCCGGGCCTTATGGAAATTTTGAATTGCAAAAGGTATTTATTACTTTATATCAACTTACTATTAAAATAGTGCGATCCGAGAAAGCCCGATTCCTAACAAGGCCCACTTTCCATATTTTTTTCTGTGTTGTGTTAATACATACCACGATTTTTTGTTACTTCTTTTATTATTAAATTTAATAATAATATGAAGTGATAATTTGTCATTTAATCAAAGGTGTTTCTTTAATTTTTTTCATGTAACAATTGAAAGAAAAAAAATTAGGTAGTCTTTCAACGGTTCCCATACCTTTTTAATATTAAGCCTTATTCAAATATGACTCATTTTCACCTATTAAAACATAATAAATATAAGTTATACAGCATTCTAACGTTAATCTCAATAAAATTTTTGTTACAGCTCAAACCAGTGAAAACAGTATATTTTATAGCAGCTGGCACGGGAATAACTCCTATGCTCGGACTCATGAGATTTATGCTGTCGAGATCTCATCCCAGATGGTGTGTATAAAATCTTATATTCATTCACAAAATATATACCTATTATGTAATGGAAATCGCGTCTGGCTTCCAAAGAAATTTATTCCAACAAAATATTCCATCTGAAAACATTAAAACTCTGAACACAGTTATCGAATGCTCTGTTTTATATAATTTCTTGCGTAAAACAAAATTATCTATAAATCTAGATAATTAAACCCTTATTCAGTTTAAGAGAACGAAATAATAACATTTGAAATATTTGTTTCAGTGAACAAGCACATTTATTATTTTTCAACAAAACAGAAGATGATATTTTGTTTTATGAGAATTTCGATGAAATGGCGAAAGAAGATAATAGGTAAGAAAATTTAAATGGATACACACAAACTTTAAATTAAAAACAAACCACATTTACGCCTTTTATGCCAGAAGGCGTAGGCAGAGTAGTGTATTCCGTCTCATGTTGTGATAGAGAACGCCTCTATCGCCATCGGCCACGAATTTTAGACTCCAAGACTGAGTAAAAAAACCCGACTCAGGATTCGAACCCGAAACCTCAGAGTCGTACCACAATAAACCTTCGTAACCGCGGCAGTGAAATAAAAAAAATATTGATAAAATTACTTTCAGGGTATTTCACCCGTAAATATAATGAAACCATCTTTAATACCCAGTAACACGTGTTTAGATATGTCATCGGTAAAAACCCGATAAAATGCGATAATAAATAAATGGAATCACCTACGTAATATATAGAAATATCACTTGAAAATGAAATGAATGAAATCTAATATTATTTTAGGTCAAGTGATATCCGAAGAAAGCCCGGTTCCTAACATGGCCCACTATACATGTAGTGGGTAATTTTATTTGTGTTCTAACGCAAAAACCAACTACGATTTTTTGTTAGTACTTTTATTATTAAATTGTATAATATGTAGTGATATTTTAAACAAAGGTTTTTTTCATGTAACGATTTTAAAATTAGGTCGACTGACCTTCAAGGTTTTCGTTACCTTACCGCTATTAATTAACTAACGTCTGTCTAGCTTAAACATCATATTACAATTATTTTCCTTTGCAGATTACAGGTATCTCACATTCTGTCAGACGGGAACTCATCGTGGACTGGTCATAAAGGCCGTATCACCAAACAGATACTCGTAGACATATTAGGAAAAGATGCAATGAAATGCATAGACAAATGCACGCATTTCGCATGTTTGTGCGGACCAACCGAGTTTACTCACACTGCGCTCGATTTGCTGAAGAAACAAGGCATGAAAGAAAACTGTATACATGCTTTTATGGGTTGAATGATTTAGTTCCTTTTGAAAAACTGTTTCTTATTTTATATATCGAAAATTATGTTGTAAATAATTTGATATATTGGGGCTTATTTTAGTAAAAATAGTAAACAATGTTTTGTCTATTTTATATATTATCTGGATGGCAGCCGGAGTTTGTAATTATTTAAAGAATTATAATGTATTTTCATTTATACATAAAGACTAAACAAAAGCACTACAGATAAGAGTTACTAGGGCGCAATTATCTACGCCTTTCCAACGATTATAGGAAAATAAACCGAATCCATGTGAAAGATGTAAACAAGCAATAAGTAAGTTTTTTAACTCAAAATTCAATAGAATTTAATGGCTCTATATGGGGTAAAATATTTAAAATAGTCTTTATTGGCATACTTACCTAATGCATTTTATCTAAATTCCGAACTAAACTAGTATAACAGGAATTACATTTTCAATTGTACGTAAGTAGCTTATAAGTGGCAATATTTTTCGATTTAAATGTTATTACTTATTGTGTATAGTGCATTAGTACAGTAATAACACATTTAAATGTCCTAAGAGTGAGATTTCGTTACTTTGTGTAGTTTATATAAGTAAGGTTCTTAAATATGCACCAAAAAGCCACAAAGTAAGAAATAGTTTTCTACACGCTAAATTAATCAAAAGGAGTGTGATAATATAGCTTTTTAGAGTATTATTAATTGTCTAACAATAATTTTGTAACAATATGTTTGTGATTAGCGTAGGCATTTATTGTGATTTCAGTTTTAGAGCTCAATGTACAGAAAGACAAATTCTATTATTGTAACTGATCATTGTAAGTGAAATTATTTTATTTATTCTCTATGTCGACCGTACGAAATATCTACATCTTTTCAAATAACTTTTCAGCAATATCAAAAGAATTCCTATGAATAAAGAAAGCAATATTTAAGGCTTTATTGTTGTTATTGATATTGATATATTTACGTTTTCGAAAAATTTTATAAGTCTAGGATCACAGCTCACACAGGTTAAAATATACAATTTACTTATCTAAAACTCCTTTTTGTTGGGGTTCCTTGGCAAAATTATAAATCTTTATAGTTTACCTCCGTCCGTTTGTCCTTCCGTCCGTTTATGAAAGGCATTTAATCGTTTGTTTTCAAAAATCGAATGCACGTTAAGTATATCTCTATTCTAACAACACTGTTAATAGCCAGTATCTTAGTTTATCTACATATAATAAAATATGATGGTTCTTATCCTACAGTATAAAATACTTTAAAGGTTGGCCTTATGTTTTCTGATTAAAAATATTCGTAAAAAATTTAAATCAAATCTCCGGACTATATTTTTTCGATTGACGTGTGCGGTACCCAAACTAAAGTTGGCCCGATTCAATATTGACTGTTTCCATTTTTACGACTGCTTCTACCAATGAAACTTTTTAAGGACGTCTCACGTTTATTTCATGTCGACATATGTTGTTATATGTTGCTTCGGATAATGGTATTTTCTATCTCATTGTTGAAAAGTGAATATTGCACAAAGGTAAGGTACAGTAGAGTAATATAACATAACTAGCTTTTACCCGCGGCTCCGGCCGCGTTATAAACTATTTCGGGCTAAAGTTTTCCGTTATAAAAGTTACGCTATATATTTTCCCGAGAGCCTATGTTCTTCCCAGGGTCTCAAACTGTCTCCATACCAAATTTCATCTTACTACGTCGGGTAGTTTTTGAGTTTACTACGTTCAGGCAGACAGATGCAGCGGGGGACTTTGTTTTATATTTTTGTAGAAATTTTTAAGAGGAACAATCCCGTCATACATCTTTATTGCATAACTTTAACTGTTTACACAACGCACGCAACAGAAGCCCTCAAAACTAATAAATTTTCCTCGTTTTTGCAACATGTTTCATTACTGCTTCGCTTCTATCGGTCATAGCGTGATGATATATAGCCAATAGCACTCCAGGAACAAAGGCTTATCCAACACAAAAATATTTTTTCAGTTTAAACCGGTAGTTCCTGAGATTAGCCATTACTGCTCCGCTCCTATTAGGCATAGCGTGATGATATACAGCCTATATCACTACAAAAACAAAGGGCTATTCAACACAAAAATATTTTTTTATTTCGAACCGGTGGTTCCTGAGATAAGCCATTACTGCTCCGCTCCTATTGGGTATAGCGTGATGATATATAGCCTATAGCGCTCCACGAACAAAGGGCTATCCAACGCAAAAATATTTTTTCCGTTTGGACCAGTAGTTTCTGAGATTAGCCATTACTGCTCCGCTCCTATTGGCCATAGCGTGATGATATATAGCCTATAGCGCTCCACAAGTAAAGGGCTATCCAACACAAAACGAATTTTTCAGTTTAAACTGGTAGTTCCTGAGATTAGCCATTACTGCTCCGCTCCTATTGGTCATAGCGTGATGATATATAACTTAGAGCACTCCACAAACAAAGGGCTATTCAACACAAAAAGAATTTTTCAGTTCGAATCGGTAGTTCCTGAGATTAGCCATTACTGCTCCACTCCTATTGGTCATAGCGTGATGATATATAACTTTGAGCACTCCACAAACAAAGGACTATTCAACACAAAAATATTTTTTCAGTTTGGACCGGTAGTTCCTGAGATTAGCCATTACTGCTCCGCTCCTATTGGGTATAGCGTGATGATATATAGCCTCTAGCAATCCACGAATAAAGGGCTATCCAACGCAAAAAGATTTTTTTCAGTTTGGACCGGTAGTTCCTGAGATTAGCCATTACTGCTCCGCTCCTATTGGGTATAGCGTGATGATATATAGTCTATAGCACTCCACGAACAAAGGGCTATCCAACGCAAAAAGAATTTTTCAGTTTGGACCGGTAGTTCCTGAAATTAGCGCGTTTAAACAAACAAACAAACTCTTCAGCTTTATATAATAGTTTAGATAAGTAAGTATGTACCGTCAAAAACAAAAGTAGCTAATCAAATTTCAAATTTCAAATCGCTTTTAAACTTTGTCGCCTAATCAATAATCGTTTTTTTCTTCACGAAATATAATCACAGGGTTTACTTTATTTTGGATACAGAAAGAAGAATATTACGATTGAAGTTAATTAGTAGAAGCGTTTCGAAATTCTAAATATGTTTATCTGCTTTTGTGCCTATTTGCTAGCCTGAATAAGGTGGCCATAATATTGGCGGTACATAAAATGATCCTGAAAAAGTATTTCAGCAGAAGCCATTATGATGAGGTACATTTACAAAAAACTCCAATCCAAAAAATAATAAGATCATAAGAATATTGCTATGCCATCGGCTTAGTTTTAACATCTTTGAGATGTAATTTGAGATATTAGTGATCTGTGATCCTATTCTTAGACCAAGAATCAGCAAAGTACTTAAAGCAAATGTAGTTTTATTGTTCTTTGTATTCCTTTTCTTAAAAGAATAACGGACATTTAATATAAAATGGCTAAATACCGTACTAACTGGCAACGGCTTGGAATCTCCTGTGGTATGATAGTCACGGTTGGGTTAATATTCACAAACAACGTAGTTGTGAAATCCACACTGTTATTATCCCTCATCATCATCATCAGCATCAGCAGCAGTATGTTCACTGCTGAACATGGGCCTCCCCCAAAGATTTCCAGATCGAGCTATTGGAAGCGGCCTGCATCCAGCGATCTCCTATGATTTTTATGAGGTTATTGACCCTAGGATGAACATTTAGCGCCATTGTTCCCTTCACGTTAAATGTCAAATTTGGTGAATACCGAATGAAACAGAAATTATAGTGCAAAATTTTCATGCTGGGGCTAGATTCCTCAAATTGCATCTTTCCTCTGCCCCGCTCGTGTATTGCAATATGTTCGCTGGCTATAACACTAAGCTCATGTACCCTCAACTTTTTTAGTCGGATTGAAGATAATCACAGGTTAAGTTTACAGGCATGGGCAGGCATGTGTAGAGGGTGCCTTAACTAGCCACAGGAAAACTGGAAAAATTGGGTATACTAGTTTAAAAATTTAAAATATATCTGCTTCTCAATATGATGTAAATAACATGAAGTTTTGTAACAATGGTTATATTTTATTTATTGTTATCTTTATACAAAAGCTAACATATTCCGATTGAGCTGTGTGATAGATGTACTTATGTTATTATGAGGTCAATATTGTATGCAGTTTTCTTAAAATTATGTTATTCTTTATTGTAAATATTTAAAAGTGCCTACATTCCAGGTATATGTTTTGGTGTGTTGTTGATCTATAGGTTTGAATAAATAAAATATTAAAGTTTTATTATTTTTTTATTAAAAAATATATACCTAATATACCTATTTCCTACCACTGTCTTGGTCATATATTGACTTGGATAAAACTGCGTTTTGGTCTTGAATATAATACTAAAAAAATATTCAAATTGACAACAGAATGCGAAATCGATGAAATAGAAGATTTTTTTCCATGTACAGACATACCGCATAACATAATAAATGCAATGAAAAACTAATTTCTTACAAAAATACCAAATAATTTTGATATAATTACGCATACATATCACACGGAAAAAATATATATCACTGAAATATTATTATGTGCAATAAATGATTGCAAATGTTTAAAAACTGAGAGTTATTATTTATTCTTTCTAAAGGAACTTTCATTAGATATTAATTCTAATCTTAGATTTATTCCAAACAATGAAATTTATATAAATAAGATACATGTTATCATATTATTATGCTGGCTTACTAGAGATTTAACTTAACCAATGTTACCTAAAGATAATGACATAGGTGCTGTCGACTATCTGCCACAAAATAACATAACAAATTCGAATTTTAATTCAACTTAGTATGTATTTTTCTGACTTACTGTACTTGTTTAATAAATTAATTTGTAACACTAAACAGTGTAGTGACTACTATTATTTTAAAAATAAGTTACATTACTTATTCTGTAGCAGTAACGCGGAAAAACGCCGACAAAGATTGGGGCAAGTAAGCTTGGAAAACAAAATTACGTACAGACAATTCATGCAAAACATGGTTTTATAGTCAATTCAGAGGTTTTAGTTGTTTGGTTGGTTAGAATTTTGCCTATGGATATAGAGCTCAACATTGTACAACGACCAGGTAGGTATAACGCAAGGCAATGAATGCATGCTACCCATGGGTTTTTTGATATAGTGCAAATTACTATCCTGCTGTGCTAAGCGTAAAAGCGGCATGTGAGGGAAGACTTATTTCGAGATAATCGAAGTTTTGTAAATATAGTTTTATATGTAAAATTGAGATAGAGAAACTCTTTCAAGGTTTATTATCAACAAGTTCTAAAGATACCGTTATTTAGGTAAGTTTAATGGATAGGTATTTCTTTAAGCTATCTGATAAAAATCAAGTTTTTTTTTTGAGATACCACTTTTGAGGTTAGCACGGCAGTATCGCCCGACTAAAATGAATATTTACACTCTTGAAATCCCAAACGTCATCTTAAGTCTGAAAGTATTTTGATTCTGTTGTTCCGCGCTTATTCTAGTCATGATATTGACCTAAAAACTATCAAATATTTAATGCAAAAAAATTGAGGAACCTTCCGCCTCAAAAATAGCACACTAAGCATTAAGTTTGCTAGTTATTCAATATAATCAAAATGAATACACATCAATTTAAAATTGATGATTTAAACCCTATATTTTGTATAGACACTTACAAGGTGAAAATATTAACTTCGACTTCATTATTGTGTAGTGATATTCATATTTTTCAAAAAAAGGTAATTAAGTTCATGGGCGTTTATATCTTGGCAGATATAATATTCAATTTAATAGTTACCTTGAAAAAAATAAATAATACGAGAATTTACAGGGCTAGTCGCCTTTAATATTATATTTTTGTGACGTACATAAAATTTTGTACAAATTGCGCGTTGTGTAAGAAAATATTTTTTTAAATAAATGTACCTACACTATTTCCAATAGCAGTGAGTTAAGGACAGTGACGACAGTGACATCTTTTCAATGTACAATAGTACCTATGAATTTATACAAATTCAAAATAAGTAGGTATCCTAACTCTTTCTAGCCTTATTTCTAAAAATTGCTCTAAATCCATAAGCCCATCCCGTGTTCCCGACAAGGCAAGCAGAGGTGTAAGTAGTTGATACCCACATGGTTTACTTAGCTTATTTTTCAACCTATGCTATAGGGGCGACCAGGGTAAAAATTCCTATCCTTAAAAACCTCTTGCTGGTGTCCTTAATAATTCTTAATGTCTTAATAAATTTAAATCAAATGATAGCTCCTTTTGCCTAGTATTCTATAACTAAGTGATTTGGAAATATGTACTTCAGACTAAACACCGATTTCGTTTGCGATACTCGTAATTATTGATATCTTACCAATATCTGATAAGTCTTTTAATGTGGTCAATTAGTTTACACTATATTTACAAGTTCACAGATGGACACAATTTATCTGCTTTATTTATGACATTGTTTTAATGTTTTATAGTGCAAAATGAATTGATAAGAGAATATAAAAGCAAATGCATGTACAATCAAAAAAAAAACTAAACAAATTATAAATATCAAATCTTTTATAGACATTAACTTTCATTTGATATTTTGTTTTTAATGGCAAACATTTTGTAGTTTACCTCAGTGAAATAATATAATATAAATAAACAAAAGTATAAAAGCGATTAAATTTTTCAATTTGTTCAATTATTTTTGTTGCTGACTGTACATCAAAAAATTAACAATCGTGTGGTTGACTGACGCTTTATTCCCAAGATGACCAATATAATATTTATCGGGCACTAGATTTATGCGTTGACATCGTTCACGAACAACACGTCGCGGTCCTTCAAACCGGACTCCAGCAAATTGACAGCCCCACGCTTTAACACCCGCTTGGGGAAGTTGGTCGTGATCTCAAACTCCTCTGGTGACTGCGGATGACTAAACACGAAGTCATACAAGTCCTGTAAGTAATATTTAAACAGGTTATAAATTGAAAATTAGGCCAAACACGTATAGTATTTACTATTTCTATAGAATGAATTTTATAAAGCTAACAAACTGCGAAACTATGGTAACCTGTGTTGTGTGCGCGAGTGTGAACCGGCGCGTGAGTCGCTCGCCGCCGGGCAGGCGGATGAGCAGCGCCACCGTGTCGGCGCCGGCGGGCGGCTCGGCCGGCAGCCGCGCCGCCATCGCCGCGCGAGCTTCCACCAACTGGCATGGGAAATTATTACGTATTGCTTACTACATAACTAGAGTAGGTTGAACTTTATTAAAGACCAAAATGGTCACTGATTATTTACCGTATACTAATAAAATCACTGTTCTATTCATTATTGACTAATATTCATTCATTACCACGTTGACTGCGACTTTCGTAACAGTTGAATTTTTTAAGGCGCAATGCGCGTATCTGTGCCTTATGCGCCGCACAGGTTGAAGTTCATTGTTTCGAGTCCGCAGTCAAAGTGTTGAAATATTTTAATATAGTAGTATTATAAAAGTAGGTAGCCACAGTAAAATCCCGAACACGCGACGTATTTTGGTGTCTACTTTACACATATATTATAATTATTATAAATGGCACATACGTCCTGTCGATGCTTCTCTTCCAGCTGTCGACGCTGCAGGTCCTCGTGTTCGCGCATCTCCCTGGCGGCGCGGTCGGCAGCGCGGCGGCGCTCTTTCTCCTGATCAGCCGCCAGCGACTCGGCATACGCCTCGTCCTGCGCCGCGCGCAGCCGAGCCGTCACCTCACGCTCCACTCTGTAGTAAACAAATAAAACTCAACTCCAACTATACAATGCCAATCAATACTAGCCTGATATTTGGAATTCGAATCTGATACCGCGATAATGTCGATTGTGACGGAAAAAAAGTGCGTGGCTTGGTTGCATCTCTGTCTACTGCTCTGGCGATAAAGCCGCGACGTGTGTTGTTTTTTTTTTGTTTTAACAAATTTCAACAGCTTTTCAATTAAGCCATCCATCACTGAACAATTTTGAATCATACCTATCAGCCCTCGCAGCGGCCAGATGCGCCTCATTATCAGAAACGACTCTGCGCAGGCGCTGTAGCAATTGCTGCGGAGTGCAGGAGCCCTCGCTGCGCGCCACCACCGTCATGCGATGATCGCGGACGCACACCACGCACAGCAGCGGGTAGCGGCGCCCGCCCACCGACTGCGCCACGCGCCAGCCCTCGCCGCTCTCCACTGAACATCCCCAAAACAGGGCATGCGTGTTTATGTACTCAATCACTTCAGGATCAGCGAGTGTTGTCCTGCAAATATAAAATGGAGTTAAAATTGGATACATGTTTGAATTTTTTTATAAACTAACAAATTAGCTGAAAATATTAATAAATGATTGGAGCATCAACATCTCAAATATTGATATTTTTATATAATAAATACAGAGTTTAAAGCCAAAATATAAGTATTTAGATAACTATACCTGCAGAAGTTTTGTGTCTCTGTAGCTGATTCTGAATGAAGGTATACAATGAGGAAACGCAGCTCATTCTTAGCATCATTAAGTGCCTGAGCATATGTGCCCTGGTAGAACACTGGATGTGGGTTGAATCGTGATGTGTAACTACTTATGAAGTTCATAACATCTCCAAGGGAGTCTGTCACCACTAAAATAAAACATAAATAGTATTACATAATTGGAAAAAAAATTACAGAAACAGCATTTTGTTACATTAAGGTGGTAGCTCAAGGTCCATTTTCATACATTTTGTTTCGGCTTTAATCTGGGTAACTAAACAAGTATTGGCAAGTAAAGAATTTAAATTCACGTCTAGTTAGTGATTAGTTCTCGCAGTTGAAAGAAAAACGTAAAAATAATTAATAATCATGGATATTTCGGCCTTTAAAATTTAATATGACGAAATTTTAAAGGCAGAAATATCCATGATAAAGGGGGAGATTGCATAATGCATAGTACCATGAAACTAGTTATTTTTTAGTTTCAGTTACATATGTTGTGAGACTGTTTCTTTTTGCTATACCCTATATATTGCAGCTGATGCTACAAAGAATATGTGGGCTGTGAAATAAAAAAAAAATGGATTTAGCCCTTCTTAATACCAATAATAACATCCAATCTATTTAAAGGGTTTTAAATATGTATAAAGATATTATTACTTGTTTTAAAGTTATGACTAAAATACCACAAAAAGTAACTTAAAGGATTAGCACTTTTATGTATAATATGCCTGTATCACAAAAAATTAAACCTCTACTCATTGAATAACTGTCCAAACTTAGCTAAATGCACCGTAATTACAAAAGAATTGAAAAAATATATCATTAGCAGAGCGTTTCTTTCAAATACTTTGATACTTTACAAAAAAAATAATAGTTAAAAATACTTACACCTCCTATCGTCGGTACGAACGAAACTTAAAAGTAAATTTAACACAGATGTAATTGTACTATAGCACATGGATACTACTAGGTTTACAACATAGCGCAACAGCCCTCGCACGCCCCCGGGCCCCTCTGGAGGTTCATCTGTGAACACTTGCTGTCCTATATGGTCATGCACAACCGGAGGGGCGCGTGCTTCCGTCGCAAATACTGAAGGTCTCCCTTCTCTTATATTCAATTGCTCCTGTATCGCCACCTGAGACAAAAAGGTTTTACAGATGAATATTAGACATAGATCTTATTATAAAGAAGCAATACGTAGGACTTGCGTTGGAAATAACGAGACGAGTTGCCTTTATTGAGAACCACTGGTTGGTTGCAATTGTTATGGTTAAAATCCATAATGAAGAACTTAAAATAATATGCTATAAGGATGTTATGAAACCATTTTTTGTTGACACAGTTCGATGTCAACATCAATCTAATTTTACTACTCAAGACTTGTAAAATTATCAAACACTTAGTAATAGGCCACGCGTAATAGAAATGGTTTTGTTTTACCTCCAAATCCCACTGATGCCTCTGCAAAACGTCCCTACATATTGACATGTCTTCTATGCCGGTTAAATCTTGAAATTGCAATATTTTATCAGTTTGTTCATGGGTCAAACCCAAAGCATTGTCCTCAAGATCCATTGGCCTAATTCTATTTACAACTTATTTATGAATAAAGACACCAATTACACTACACTATAGCTAATAAAATATTCAATCTTCTGAAATTCTATAACATCATTTATTATCATATAACGTGAAGGGAAATATTAAGATGAATATGTTTTCAATTTTATTTGCAACACGAACTACATGTCATGTATGTCAAATGACAAATCGTGTCTACTATTCCAAAGACAATAATGATCGTTGATTATGAGACATGTACTATAATAAAAGTATTCGATTACGTTTTAAACTCGAAGTATAGGTACATAATTACCAATAAAATATTAAAGATTATCGCGAAACAATTTTAAAATACCTGCCGTTGAATAGCATTTTGCGTATATATATATTGAGTTCTGGATTCACAAACTACTTTTAAGTCGACTATGGAAATTATTCTAAAAAAAAATTTCACATGCGTGAGTCTGAAAAAAAAATACAGTTATTATAAATTGTGTATTATTTTTTAGATAGTACTATACCAAAGAGCATTACTTTACCACGGACAGTACATACTTTACGGAAAGTACATACTTTTTAAGAACAATTGCTTCATCTGTGCCAAAGCGATTCAGGATCCAAGTAATTCGCGTACAAGCCGACAACCGCGGGTTTGTGTTGTACGTAATGAGAGTAAAAAAAAGGATTATGAATCTTATAAACACACGTTCTAATGACGTTGCAATGGACATTGCTTAACATTGAATTTTTCTCAGGAATTTCTTAACATTTTCGCTTATAACTTTTTTATTTATAGTTCTACGACAAACAGTTACTGAACCAAAGTTGTAGAGAATTTAATTTGCAACAAAAAATGTTTATACATTTTTTTTGTCAGATAATTAGTTTAAGAGATACATCGTAAAACCATTTCAACCCCTATTTTCAAGATAGCGGCCGTGGGACAAGGGTGGCGACCCCACAAACTTGGTTTTAGCTTTACACTGACCCCCCCTACACTTCAAAAAAATAAAATTGCGTCCTCTAAAAAACGCAACTCCAAATTTAACTTTTCAATGGACTATACTGTCATGCTTTTCGTTTTTGCCAAAGATAATAATTGACATAGAGCCATTATCAATGCATAGTGCTATTAAAACAGCACAAACAGTCGACGTTACTTTAGCGTAGAAATGCATATCTAATTCCAGTTTTGATTCCAGTTATGTTAGCAAATTATTGAGACCGGCCGTTAGTAATTACAGTGACGTATTAATATTTAATAGGATTAAAATAGATCTTTTATATTATCTACTGCACCCAAAGGGAGAGAGGTTTGAAAGTCTTCAAAATGTGCATCGATGTTATTACTTTTACGATCGCATAATGACGATCGCCGTTTCTATATTTGTGTACCCTAAGAAGCGTTCAGTATTTTTATATAATAATATTATATTTATTGATTATAACAAAATCTTTTATTTATTTTCTGCAGGGGGTGGTGGAATGGGTGATGATTGTGGTGTTGTTGGTCCAGTTTCTACAGTTGCTGATGTCGGTTTTGGTTGTTCTTCAATAATAGGCTCAGGTGGCACAGAGGGATCTTCATCAGGGTTATCATATAGATATTCAATCTGTAAATACCAACTTGTTTTATATTTTGGCAGTTCTAATGTTAGGGAGGTAACTTAAGCGTCATTCAAATACATTACTTTTAAATCTTTGAGCTCTGGTGCAATACTGAATAAACTTTGAATAAAATTTGCATAGAAAACATTTCCATCCCCTCGGACGTTGGCATCTCGTAACATTTCTTTTGTTTCAGATTCATTGAAAACATCGCCGTATCCTGTCACGATGATTTGTAGGTCATCTATTTCTAAAAAATCTCTGTTTTCTGTGTCAAAAATCTAAAAATACGAAATGTATATAAACTATAATAATTTTCAATAAAAAATGCAATATACTATTTAAATATTTTCGAATCGTGTTATTTATAATATTTTGAACCTTGAATGCTAAAAGTAATTCGTGTGTAATATTTGGTTCGATAACCCATTTATTTAGCATGTATATAAATTGGTCCTTCGTTAACATTTTCGTTGTACCCGCCTTAAGATTTTCGGCTTCAGTCATTATTTCAAAATAGCTAGGGTAATGGAAATTTCTTCGGTGGAATCTGAAAAAAAAAGTACATCGTTATGCTTTATTCCACTTCAACATTGTTTCTGCCTTTTGGGTCTTTTCTATTCATAAAAAAATATAAGCCTGCAAACATTTGAAATAGACAACCGCGTGGTGGGAGATTTTTCTTTGGTAAGTATGTAAAAAAATACCTGGCACGCGGTAATGTACTCGAGATATTTATCGGTTATTATAACAAGATTTTCACTTTCAGTGGTTTTGACCTAGGCCGGTCAGCACATGACATAGCCTTTCTTCAAGAGTACCTAGAAATGTATTCTAGGTACACTTGAAGAAAGTCAAGTATGTTTGTGTTGCGCCGCAGGTCCCGCGTCCATGTGCTTATTATGCGGAAGAAAAAGGGGATTGAAACCAATTTGTTCGTAGCATGCTTACATGGCGTTGACCTAAATATGGCCCTTATTTGTGCCCAGATGCTTTATGCCACTCACCAGACCGCTGCCACCCCTAGGCCGCGATATATATCTATACTATTATATAAAGCTGAAGAGTTTGTTTGTTTGTTTGTTTGTTTGTTTGTTTGTTTGTTTGTTTGTTTGTTTGTTTGTTTGTTTGTTTGAACGCGCTAATCTCAGGAACTACCGGTCCAAACTGAAAAATTCTTTTTGGGTTAGATAGCCCTTTGTTCGTGGAGTGCTATAGGCTATATATCATCACGCTATACCGAATAGGAGCGGAGCAGTAATGGCTAATCTCAGGAACTACCGGTCCGAACTGAAAAATTCTTTTTGCGTTGGATAGCCCTTTGTTCGTGGAGTGCTATAGACTATATATCATCACGCTATACCCTATAGGAGCGGAGCAGTAATGGTTAATCTCAGGAACTACCGGTCCAAACTGAAAAATTCTTTTTGCGTTGGATAGCCTTTTATTCGTGGAGTGCTATAGGCTATATATCATCACGCTATACCCAATAGGAGCAGAGCAGTAATGGCTAATCTCAGGAACTACCGGTTCGAAATGAAAAAATATTTTTGTGTTGGATAGCTCTTTGTTCCTGGAGTGCTATAGGTTATATATCGTCAGGCTATGACCAATAGGAGCGGAGCAGTAATGAAACATGATGCAAAAACGGGGACAATTTATTAGTTTTGAGAGCTTCTGTTGCGTGCGCTGCGTAAACGGTTAAAGTTATGCAACAATAATGTATGACGGGATTGTTCCTCTTAAAAAGTTCTACAAAATTATATCATAAAACAAAAGTCCCCCGCTGCATCGGTCTGCCCGAACGTGTTAAACTCAAAAACTACCCAACGTATTAGGATAAAATTTGGTATGGAGACGGTTTAAGACCCTGGGAAGAACATAGGCTCCCGGGAAAATATATAGCGTGACTTTTATAACGGAAAACTTTAGCCCGACTAACTTTATAACGCGGGCGGAGCCGCGGGCAAAAGCTAGTATATATATATACGAACTGTTGATTAATTCAACGCTGAGGCCCGTGTTTATAAACATAGATTAGCTAGGTGCGAAGTAATAATATGTTAATAAACATGTATTCAAGTTCAAACAATATTATAAAGACGTAAAGTTCGCCCGAATGCATAGTGTCTGCAATTTCATAGTTTTCTTTGACTTGTCAGTTCTTTCGGCATAATACCCTATGCAGAACGTAGGCATAGGGTTGCTGTTTTTGGCTAATACTGAGATACAATTTTATTTCAGCTGGCTGGCGGATAAACAAAGCTGAACTAAGAAAACTGAAATTCCAACACTTTGCATTCGCGAAAAGTGCGTACATTCATAGTGTTGTTTGTGAATTTTGAGGTTACTTTCTTCTAGTACTCGGCAAAGGTCTGTAACTTAAATTTCAAGATTATTGGGGAATCTCATCTAAACATGTAAAAACACCCATAATTCCTGACGGGGGTGTGAAGATAAGACTTCTCTATTAGGGGCAATTTATGTGCTGGATAGCTTGATAACAAAAAAACACGACTAGTATTATTGAGTTATTAACACTTACGTACTTTTTTAATGATAAAAAATTTATGAACTTCTGAATAGTTATGACAGGTGTGGGCTCCCCCTCATTTATTATTAGTTGCGGTTTTGAATTTTCGTCGAACCATTCAACGATTTCATTAATTTGATCGTCTGTAAATCTTGGTGTTATATTTTTCAATGGATTAAAAACATCAAATGTAGTCATGACTAATAATTTTCTAATGAATGCTTATAATACTTCAAAGCAAGAAAAAAATATCTATTGAAGTATTATTTTTTGTACTATAATTTGTCAAATCTCTTACGTAGCATATTACTTACTCCTTTGATTTATTCCAAAGATTACAACAGTACTGAACTTACGAAGAAGAAAATTTAGTGGGACGCTGTATTATGGAAAGGAAATCAGATGTTGCAAGTTTTTATCGAAATATATTGTATTTCGTAATATAAACGAAAATTGATTGCTTTTTTTCCTGCTAGTGGACGCAATCCATTATAATATACGGAGGGCAATATTAGGCAACATTGCCATAGAATGTCAAATTTACGGACCAATCAAAATTCAAATGTCAATTATCAAAACCTATGGCTACATATCTATTTATTTATTAGTCTCTGCATTTAATGTGAATTGTCAAATTTAATATTTTTTTTTCAACATACAAAATAAAATAAGTATTTTAACTAAAGGCTAAAACAATAATTGGTTTTGTTTATTCAGTCTTTTCTTCACAGTTTTTACTTTCAAGCTCGTTGAATTTAACCATCACGTTGTTAAAGTTGGCCTAGAATGAATCTTGGTGAAATTGCAAAGAAATGTTAACGCTGTTTTTTGAAAATGTTTGAATCAGATGATTTTGATCAGGTAAATTTATAAAAAATAAGTACTTATAGTTTTTTATTAAAATGCAGTTAAATAATAAAAAAAATGTAAACATCTTATATTTCAGGTCCTTTCTCAGTTTGAGATCCCCGAAGTGCTACCAGAGGAGAAATATTCACAAAAAGAGAATGTAACAAGTCATATAAAGAAACCAGATAATCCAGTTGAATCTAATTCAAACAAGTTAGTAACTGTAAATGAGAGTTTTAAGCCACCCACAAATAATGTTTTAAGGGAACAAGCAATATCCCCAAAGCATATCAAAAGAAAAATAATTAATTCATATTTTGATCACAAAACTAAAAGGAAATTTCCTGGTCCTGCTGGTATACTAAATGGTAGTATGGAGGAACCTGAAGACCACAGCATTGGTCATATGGAACTGCTATCTCAGGTATGTAAATAGTTTTGAATTTATGAGAATCAGGACATAAAATTAATAAAAAAAAATTGGAGTACACATTAGCATTATCTCATTGTCCTGTTTTATTTTCTAGGATATAGATTTCTCACAACATAATCTACAAAAACATATATTTGAATCACCACTATGGACCAGATTATTAATTGATGTAAAAAGATGGAATTTATGCAATATAGATACAATTAAAAGTATTAAACAACAGGCTATTAGTGGAATTTTGAAAAGGAGGAAAGCTCAAACAATTACTGCATTTGTTGAAGCTGTTGATAGATCTGCTATAGACCCCCTAATTATACTTAGAGATGCAAGTGGTTAGTATGTATGATAAATATATTAAAAGTGTTTGAGTTTTTGAAAACAAACCTTTTGTTACAAATGCTTGGTTATAAATACATTTTGTTTATTACATTTTATAGTATATATTTTTTAATGAATTTTAAGGACAAATTAAAAGAAACTATAGATTTCTTTTATGACGCTCAATATATGTGTGATTATATTTTCAGGCTCAATAAAATGCACACTACACAGGGATGCATGGTCACAGTTCTCACCTTATATTGTATCACAATATTGTGTGCTAATATTGTCAAAGCCAACAATATTGATTACAGGAAGTGCCTTCAAAAAGCATTATTTAAACATAACATTAAATAATATATATGCCATATACAGCTCAGCTGTTTTGAATGATGATGCAGAAAAAAAAGACATGTGCGAGGGATATGAAGTTGTGCAAGAAGAAGATTTTACTGTGATAAAAGCTATCAATTTGTCAAGTGAGTGTGTTATAACTTAATCTTTAGGTGAATGACTGTGATATAATCAATAAAAATAATGTAATTTTTATATTTTGTGTTTTATCCTTTTTTAGCAGAATATTATATTCATAATACTTTATGTTTACTTTACTTTGTTTACTTTACTGTATTATATTTACATTTTATAGGTTTATGACATATCCTTAATTTTTTAATGCTATTTTTCAGGTACAAATCCAGATTTAAATAATGATTTAGATGCTAGTGGAAATAATATATTAGATGGTTTAGATAGCATATTTTCCGAAGACATATTTTGAATACTAAACATTATTATATAGAAAGTGATAACATAATAAAAAACTCTGTCAAGATATCAAAGATTACGTCGAAATATAGCGAAGGCGCGAGTAATGCTCCGCACAACTGCAATAATTGTTCATGCCTTTTTGCTTGCGGAAGGCGTATGTCCCGAACGTACACTTTTACGATTTGTCACTTTAAAATTTGCGTAGTTCACTAGCCGTATGCGAATAAATTAGCATGCGTGCGTATAGCTCATCAGCAATTCGCAATTACACCCAGTCATTAGAGACTTACCACATTGGACGAATGCGAGTGGAGCGGAGGCGCGACGATTTTGTAGGGGACGTGCTTTGAACAATATGTGAGCTTCCAAATCATTTTGGACAGTCAGAATGGATTCCAACAAGGAAACATTATAAGCAGAAGATGCCGAAAACCTACGTAGAAGCAGGTACTTACTGCAAAGAATTCGGGAAAATCATTTAATGATTTTGCAAACAAGTGAATATTTGTTCCTACGTAAGAATATCGACCTACATTTTACGAGTAATTGCATCTAATACAATTATACTTACGACGCAAATACACACTTATGAAAATATAATTTAATTGAAGAAAAGGGTTGTACGCAATGACGTTTTACAAATAGACGCGTCATACACCAACAAAATGGCACATAAAAACGGCGCATTATTTGCTATAGTCACGTACCTGTACATATAATTACAAATTGGCTCGAAGAAGGAATAAAAAGATGCAGAATACATTCGCTGGAAAAGGATATATATACCTACATTGAGAGTTAAGTAACAACGTTAGAGCCGCACGCTCATTGGACGTCAAGTCTGGCAATTGCCTTGCTTTCGTCTTGTCAGTATTGAGCTCGGACAACGTATCTATGTAATAAAAACATCTTAGGTTGTACGAGAATGTACGTAGAGTCGATGAATGAAGATGTGGCGCATTCGGAATTCGCTGCGTCGCTCGTAGCTCCGCTATAAATCCGCCAGTGTCAGAAGAGCATTTGACCTACACATACTCCAAAGAAAAGTAACTTCAAACCAATCTTTCTGTTTGAAAAATATTCAAGAATGATTTTTGTAAATAAAAACAATTCATATACCGAGAACATTTAATTTGCTTTTAATTTAATATGTCGTGTGACTATATGCCTTGACAGAGTTGATGGGTGATAAAACGTAGCTGGACACATTTTACATTTGTACACTTCCTTTTCCTTCCCGACCTCCATTTGCTCGGTATTCCCTTTGTCACCGTCTGATTTTGAAGGGATTGTAGGAACGAAATGAGTTTTTACATGTTTCTGGCAGTGACTTACTTTTGCGAACCTCGCCTGAAATTGAACAGAGTATTTAAAATATTTTTATTGATCAGAACAAAATTTAACATATTTCAACAACATGCAGATATTGTGCAAAGTTATCTAGGGCAAGATGTGGGCAGACAAAATTTTGTATATTTATGTATACAGGGTGTCCCAATAAGTAGTGTCAAGCGGAGGTCCAGAGATAGAGCATCCCTTGGGGTATCCGAATCACCCTCATGTATGTTCCGCGATTTTTCATAGTTTTCGAGTTTGAATACTTTTCAGAATTTTTGAAAATTTTGGATGTGAACGATTAAATTATTTCTTTTTAAAAAAGTAGAAGACTTATGCGAGATTTTTTTATTGCAACTAAATTTTGATTAGTTGTACTTTTTTGCCAAAAACAATCAGCTTCGTAACTTTAATGAAAATGGTGTAAAATGAAAAACTTAAGATCTATGAATTATGACTTAAATTTAAAAACCTAAACAGGTGACTTCGTGGTGCTAAGGTAGATCAACCAATCAAAATTTAGTTTCAATAAAAAAATCTGGAATAAATCTTCTACTTTTTTTAAAAAAGAAACATTTAATCATTCAAATCAAGAATTCTCAAAAATTCAGAAAAATATTCATAACTCGTAAACGAGGAAAAATCGCGGAACATATATGGGGTGATTCGGATACCCCAAGGGGTGCTCTATCTCTGGACCTCCGCTTGACACTACTTTCTGGGACACCTGTATACTGCCAAAAGAACTACAATGTATTTAAAAAAATGTTATAACAATATAAAACCTCTGAAATGTAAAGGTTAGTGACTTATAATTCATTTATATTTCTAAACGGTAATATAAAAAAAAAATCGTTATATTGTAGTGAAATATGCAACAATTTTTTTGTACCGACAATGAACTATAAATTAAAAAGCGAAAGTGGAGCCCCAAAGCGGATTTTCTATTTTTTTTGTTCAGTCTATATTTACCTACATATTTTTAAAAACCATATACTTATAAGGAATCATATAGAAACACATAGTATAGGAATAAAGTATTACACTCACATCACATTGCAAACAACTGTATAATTTTTCTTTCCCATTTTTGATCACTGAGTAAGTTTCCTTATTTTTATTGAGAATGTCTATGTCTATTGTAAGATTACCTTCAGTTTCCATACATTGACCCTGGAAGGTGATTAAAAAAACATATATATTAATTTTAATTCATTTGAATTTAAAAATGCGAACACAATAAATGTGCGGTGGAGTGTTTTTCACGACTTGGTTGGAGTTAGATAAAAAACCCTTACTAAAATGGAAAATAGTTATGGGTAGATATTTTTTGTAACAAGAATTTTATAATCGTATACCTCTTGATGTTGTTTAATGTCTTCTAATGTTGTGAACATTGTGGCGCAAGCACCACACGCGTATGTTGTTTGTGCTTTCCTTAGAACAGAATCTACAGCAAATTCTGGAAATATAAAAACTTCATTGAGGCTTTCTTTTAAAGAACAATAAAAAATCATTAAAAATATCAATTATAATTAATATAATATGTCAAAAAGAGAATAAACAAAATTACACTATTTCATGCTCTTTAAAGTCGTTCTCAATGGGCTACCGGCGCGGCGGCTGCTTAGTAGTAGTTGAATGAGTAAAACATTGAACATTTTTTTGAGATGGATACTTACGTCGTTTGGCTAAATTAATGTGAACTCGCACAACATTGTCCTCACAAACTACCTCTGATACATGTATATGATAAATAGTAAGATCATTTTCTATAACATCATTGTCAGCATTAGTTTTATCGGGTAGTTTCGGGTTTGTTACATCTGAAATATTTAAATTTAAATTCTGTACTGTAATAATGTTAGATTATTGCGTGAAATGAATTGATAAAAAAATGTTTACCTTTTTTCAACAGTAAATTGTGTAATAAATTGGGTATGTGTGTAAAACATTCTTCTTTATTATTTGATAAATTAACTTTGCCGGTAATAAGTGATATTTTACTTTTAATTATTTTTCCAGTTTGGTCTTTAGTACTTCTTATCTGCGAAATTATTTCAAACACGAATTATTAGATCTCCTACTTTCAGACATTTACAAATTAAGGTTGAGCCCATGACGATTTTTTCAAGGTTTATTTTATTATTATTTAAATAAGTAACGACTTAGTTCTGTGATTAGTGATTACAATGACAGTCGTCCTCATTCTTCGGAATTTACAGCTTCTGACGTAAGTGACTTTTTAAATAAAACTTACAAATGTAATTCTCATCCAAGATAACAAATAATACCAAGTTACCTTCGTCAGAATAATTTTCTGATCAATAATAGATTGCCTCAGAGCGGGTAGTTTAAGTAACTGAAAAATAACCGCGTTCGCTGCCACCGCGTCTTCAGCATAAAAAGTATTAGAATATGAGCGTAATGCCTGGTGGACTAATGCTAAAAATTGTGATTCACTGAGGTCTGAGCCATCTGCAAATTAAAGTGAACATTCAAAATATAGCAATAATAAAATAAACCAGTGATATCTTGAAATACAAAAACTTGTAAGTGTTTTCGTTTGAAAAGCAAACCTAAACAGTTCAGGATAGGAATTGAGTTTGTTTTAGCAGACTAGCCACTAAATTATTTACCTACCTACTCAATAAAATGTTTTTAATACATATAACTTGCATAATTTAAGAACCTACCTTTATATATTTTAATAAAAATGTACTTACTATATTGCTTATTGTTCATTATTTTCTCATATACTGTGAGGGGTTTATTTTTCTTGACCACTTTCGCCACGATTCTTTTACCATTAGCAGTTTTCCCCAATATTATTTTATTTGGAATATCTAGAATAATGTCACATAATAAATTAGAAGAATCGGCAGCTTTAATTTGATAATATTTTAAAGTCAATTATAATTCGCGCTCATCAGGCTTAATCATAGCTGGAGTCAATCGACGAGTACTTTCTGTACTCTATTTCAAATTGTAGGAAATATTTAAAATAAAATTCGTACAGAAATACAATATATTTTTTTTAAACCAATCCTCTTGCCTCGCACTCACAGATTTTGCATACTTGAAGATTTGCAATATGAGTATTTACTCAATAATGGTGGATATAGTAGTACCTTGAAATTAAAAGTAGGTCTATTTACAGAAATACCAAAAAAAAACCTTCTCACACTTTCGCAAGGTAATTCTAGTAGTACTGTTGTAGAAATACTGTCCAGGTCTTATAATTCAGATACTTACTTGGGAAAACAAATTTAGTTTTAATTTTTATGGAATTACTATCCTGTTCTCTGAAAACTTCTATAGTCTCGTCTTGAATGGCGGCATTTGCTGACTGGGCCTCTTTTTTATAGTCAAATCCCTCATCGATTGGTCCATCATCTGTAATTCCTAACAATTGTAAACAAATAAACTTAGAACATTCACATAATTATATACCCTTACGTAAAATTTTAAATAAAACATTGTTTCAGTAATGAACTCTAAAAACGATTACTATACAATTTTAGTTATATAAGAATAGCCAGTTTATTTTTTTGTAGATGTCATGATCTTTTCTTTATAAAATTTTAATTGAGGTAAATATTTTATAAGACTTTTTTACATGTTCATTAATAATTTAAAATTGGCTCACCTTCTTTATCCCCAACTACGAAGCAGACATTTTGGATATCCTGTCCATTTTGAGAGACCTCGTCATTAGCGACAACAAATTCGACAGTAGTATGTTTTGTTGATGAATCTTGGGTAGCATTCGGAATAACATCACCCTTGACCAATCTGTTATAGAATAATATTATTAATTGTGAATACTAAAAAATATATGACCAAAAATATAACAAGAATATACCCAGACTCCATATCAATATCGGCATTATTCTGAATTTCGCTTTTCAATTTGTGTATTAATTCTGAAAAGGGAAACATTTTCAGCATGACTTAGTTTCACTATAACCACATATATTGAAATTTATACATACTATCATTGGTTGTGATATCATGTAGTCCCAATGTATTTAAAACAAATATTTTATCATTTGATTCCAGTAGAATCCAGCCCTTCTGTTCTAATGTTTGATACTGTTCATCACTTAAAGTTATCTAAAAAATAAAAAATAAAAATTAAAACAACTAATTTTTACCGAAATGTATAAGAAATTACCAATGCAATTATACCTCAGTACAGTTATTTGTTGATTTATTGTTAGACTCTGAAGCAATTTCTGTGCTGGTCTCTTTGTATTCATCCGTTACATTTACTACCTGGAATACATAATGAAGGGTATTATAATATATTGCTTGGATACTGGTCTAATTAAATGATAGTGATATTGTAATGCTTACCCACCTGTTCAGTCGTTGCTGTAGTTGTAATGCCTTCTGTTTGCAACAGGTAATTGTTGGTGAACAAATTACTATTCCCGTTAGGTATTACTAACTCTGAAAGTTATATATGTCCTTGTTGAAATTATGAAAAGAAACTATATCTCGTAAGTAAATGGTATAGAGAAAATCAATGCTATAATATCCAATCATACTAGATGAATATATTACACTAACTCATGCCTGCAGCTTCACCTACATGAGAACATTTTCCAGGATAAATATTGTCCAAGGGTAAAAAATTGTCAATAGCACTAGGGAGTAATGTAGCTTCCTATTAGAAAAGAATTCAAAATCAGGTCAATAGTACCAGACATTAGCCCCTACAAACTTTTCCTCTGTATAATATTATTATAGGCATGTATATTTCTATAGCTAGTCATAGCTTGTTACATAAATGGGACAGTCAAATTACCTGGAATGATGAGTTCAGTAGAGTTGTTAACATTCACATAATACTGCTGAGGCTGCGCATCATACACAGGGACTGTATTCACAGATAGTTCTTTATTTTCAGGTTCTTGGTTCACATATTGTATTTGTTTGGTTACTGAAATAGTACAACATTAAATTACAGCAAAAAATGTAAGAATTTGTGTGTAAATTATCTACAGTGTAAAGAAACAGGCAGTTATCTAATGTGTTTTGATGAACATTGACATTATCTTTTACTAGCTTTTGCCTGTGGCTTAGCCGCGTTAGAGTGTTTCCGGGATATAAAGTAGCCTGTGTCCTTTTCGGAGTTTCAAACTATTTGCTTATCAAATTTCATAGTAATTTTCGGGTTCAGGTAGACCGACACACGCGGCGGGGGTCTTTGTTTTATAATATGTAAGGATATATAGAATACAAGTGTGGATTTATAATGCTTAAAAACTGAATATTAGTCAGAATAAAAATAAGTTTAAGTAAATACTCACTAAGAAAAGTACCGTCATCTTGTACCACGAAGAATTGGTCAGATTCAGATGCAACGTTGTTTGAGGGCAAGAATTCATAGGTTTCGTAAGTTTCTTTATCCATTTTCTGCAATAAGGCATATTATATTCATTTGGTGGATCAATAACTTTGTAGTTTGTAGTAATACCGTATTAACACTTTCCTTACCACGAGTTTTTAAAAGAAACTCAGTAATTTATTCCACTTATTTTGAGTTACTGAATTATTAGTGATTCATTTTTCTCTCATTTATGTTTGAAAATGTTTACTCATAAAATACAATAACATTTGGATCAGCTGATTTGTGTTTGCGTTAGTATTTTTGACATTTTATTTTTTCTACTGGCAATTAGGTTTACGTTGATATAGGTGCGTTCACGGTTCAATACTGAATTTCATAAACGTGTTACAATCGTGAAGATTATTCCGGAGATGATAAAATATAAATTGTACAAAAAATTGTATGTAACGTTTAGGGTAATGTAAAATCAAATACAAAATTGACTCTTGAAAATGCTTCACAATGAACAGTATTTCTAAAAGCGTAGACGTAATTTTTGAGTTCTACAGGCTCATAAACTGGGGCTTTGAATTTTCCAACTACCATTAATTTCACAATTTCATTGAACATGATATCTTTTTCAACACACGATGCTCGTGAATCCCAATCGCATAAATGAAATTTATAAAATGTAGCATCACAACGTAAAAATTGTTTCACCATAGGCACATCAAACCCACATCCATAATATACCATAACTCCATTACGCTCCAGTAATTTCAGCACAACATCTTCAAACCTTCCTCCCAAACAATTTAGAGCCAGGACAGGCCTGGTTAACGATGTATCGAAACAAGTTAACTCTTCAGCCTCCTCTAACGTATAAACAGCAGTTGCTCCAATTTTCATCAGATATTCTTTTACACTTTCATAGCCACAGTGATTAGCCACTATATTGAAAGTATTAATACCCCAAGCCTTACATAATTGTATAACACACTGTCCACAAGGGCTATTAGCAGCATTTTGTATGATAGTTTCACCAGGGAGCATGTGCCTGAAGTCTTTTATCATTCTGTACGCCATACAGGGCGCAATGGTGAGCATCGAAGCCTCTGGTAATGCTAAATTAGGTGAGATCACATGGACATCTCTTTCATGGTATATTCCATAGTATCTCCAAGTGCCAAGCAATCTTGAAGCAAGTACTACTCTGTCACCAGGCTCCACTGTGCATACATGTCTTCCTACTTCTAATACTTCTCCCACACCTTCATCACCAGGTATAGTTGGTAAAGAAGGTAGACATAGATTTTTTCCTGTAATATAAATAAAGTACTATATTTCAATGATAAGTAACTATTTCATGAAAATGGTGTTTTGGAAAGGAGGTATTAGTATGTAGTCATTATCAAAAATAAAACATTAAGCTTTATGCTTTTTCATTTTTAGTGATAAGTAACTTTTTACTAAACATTGATTTTGTTATCCTAAATTACTTTGTGTTTTAAAGTAAACAATTGTGTAAATTTATGATTGGCACATTTCAGTAATAAATATACACCATAAAAGAACTATAAAAAAATATTTTGGGATTAAATATATTTTTATTCAATATTATATTATAACTACAAAATAACAAAGTTTATATTACAAATTAACAACTAAAATCTAGGATATATTTACATCCAGTAAAGCCTTTTGCAGTAAGTGCATTTGCTAATGCATCTTTATAGTTATCAAATTTCACCATCTTATGCACTGGACCTTGCAGTTTTCCATCACACATTAAAGCTATTATTTCTGACATCATTTTGTCTTTGTCAGCAGCATTTGCTTTTTCATTCCAAGCTGTCATCCAGAATCCAAAGAATGACAGATTTTTAAAAATAAATGATGATGTAGGTATTGTGACTGGATCTCTTGACATTCCACCATATGTAACCATTGAGCCTGAATGTTGTAAATGTCGTAACATTTCCAATGAACTTTTACCCCCTACGCAGTTTAATGCCAGAGAGGGCCGATTAATCTTCTTGTCTTTAAAGATTGTTGTTGAGCGTAATTCTTCTTCAGTCAGTACGTATGTAGCCCCCAAACATTCTAAGTACTTCTTTAAATCACTAATTTCAGGTCTGTTTCTTACAATATTAATATTTTTGACACCCCAAGCTTTGCAGATTTGTATGACATTTTGTCCACAAGCACTGTTTGCACCGTTTTGTATTACCACTAATCCATCTTTTACGGACTTAAAATCAGATAGCATTCTGTATGCAGTACAGGGGTTTACAGTAAGCGTTGCTGCTTCTACAAGACCCAAGTTATCAGGGACAACTTTTAACACATCTTTGTTAAAGGTAGCAATGTTCCTCCAAGTGCCTTGAACTGGTTTTGTAATAATAACTTTGTTTCCTGGACAAATTCCCATAACATCTTCACCTATCTCTTCAACAACACCCACACCCTCATTGCCTGGTATACAGGGCAAATTAACTTTCACTGGATACTTGCCTAAAACAATACAAAACATCATCAATTAACAATTCATGTGTGCTAATAAATACACTATGAAAAAAAATTTGTAATACCTTTGTAAGAAATCTTGATTTCAACATAAAATAATCAGCGGAATGTTATTGAAAACATAATAAGATTCTTTCTGTAAAAGAAGGTGTACTAAAACTAATGTACCTTGAATGGTATTTATGTCGGCTGGGTTGACCGGTGCAGCGAGCATGCGGACTAGCACCTCTTGACTGCCTATTGGAGGTACTTCGCATTCCCTGAATTTTACTACATGCAGTGGATCTCCAAATTCACTGTAAACCAACTGCTTCGACATCAAACTTCTAACAGTAACTTTGTTAGGGCCATTCTGTGCGTAACATTTGATTGCAGAAAACAAAGTTTTTGTGTACGGTAAAATCGACATTGTTTTTGATGAGAATTAATAATTATAAGGTATTTTTAACAATTTTAACTGTTGATTTTATATGTTATATGATAATGTTTATCAGTGATTGACAGTGACATTGACATTTCAGTTTTGACGTTACATTTTGACATTTAGGTCCGGGTTTTTTGCACTCTGGCTGAATGTTCAAAAGAGAATGTTCAATTCCGCTGTCCGCGTGAATTGCAATATTGCAATGGAATTCGAAACCAGTTTTATAAATAATGCGGCGTGAACTACAAAACTGACATCCTTATATCACATATCCAATAAATAACTATGGATTGGGACTTGAGAGGCGCTGCGTTCGATTTCCTGATAGGGTGGATACGTAATACTTTTCTTTTGTGTGGGGGAGATTTTTGTTAACATAATTTGTCCAAAACTCTTACCCCCTTATTCATAAACGTTTTTTATCTAACGACCGAGTAAGGCTGTGATAACAAGTCTGTTTCTCAGTGCTGACGGCATGGCAGTCGTCGCAGTGCGTAGACGTAGGGCCGTTGTGATTGGCTAATATTGAAATACAACAATAATAACCAATCACAACGGGCCTATGTCTATTTCTCAGTGCCGTTGGGCACTGAGAAACGGGCTTGTTATCACAGCTTTACTCCGTCCTTAGATAAAAAACGTTTATGAATAAGGGGGTTACACTTTTTCCAGTGTAGATAATATTATGCGATTAATGGCATTGTACCTGTATTGTCTATTTATGACAGCAAATAAGAGCATCGTTTTTTTTTTGTTTGAAGGAACAGTCTATGTAACGTACATATTGGACTCTAATAAAATAATTTATAAATACTCATTCATGTCCGTAGTGCTTTCCAAGTCAAAGATCCGGGAGGTAAGTACCTGCTAGTGCCTGTTATTTTTGGATAGCTATGGTTGGCTCGTTGTGCCATTCTTTATTAAAAAAAGGTCAACTTAGCATATGTATAGTGAGTGATTTATTATGAAAATCATCTTTGCATTCGATTTTAGATTCATTAAATATATCAATACAAATATTTTGTAAAGCCTTCATCATTCAGAAACTTATTTACGCGGACGTCCAGATCTTTGCGGGCTAAGGGCGCTGTGGAACTAGGCGGTGCAGTAGCTTCGGGGGGCGGCATCTGTGGTTTAGGCATGCGCAGACGACGTGCACGTGTCAGTTGCCAAGCTGTACTTGTGTTGCGCATTGAACCGTGGCCCATACCCGCTTCTTCGTCAACCACAGCGAGGGCAGGACGAGGTACGCTGCAAACGATGAGAGATGCTGCATAGTCGAAGACAACGCGACGTGTTCTTCCCTTAATTTTTACTAAGATTAGATATATACATCTTTCTTTTTCTTTTTTACTGCCTAACTCCATAAAAATGTATGTAAGGTTTATCACATAAATATTATCATACCTAACATTGGAAATGAGAACTAAAAACAACAAAACTATGGGATTAAATAAAGTATTTTTTGTTGAAAGGCATCCATGGCAATCTGGTGGGTTATTATTATTAAGTACTTACGTACTTACAAGTACAACTATTATAGAAAACAGCATGCCAGTATTTTTAAAGTTTTAATTCTGCAATTTTATTCTTAACTTAAGAGTTTATTGTAGCACGCGTTTAGGTTTACTATAGCCAATCAACTGGCGTATACTTATTGAACGTCATATTTGCAGACAATGTAGGTAATAATAGTTGTTATCGATGTAAACTACATTTTGTCTGCCGAAGACACCAAGGGACGTAAATAGAACAATGATAAATCTACTCACTATGCCAATGTGATTGACGTCTTTAATCTAGCCGGGGCTGTTATTGTGGGCAACTCCACCGAAGAATTCTTTTTCAAGCCTGGATATAATGTGAAAAAAACGTTATATTGACCTAATATTTTTGCGTTTTCTTTTACCTAGCCTAAGTGTTTAGGCTGTGTTTTATTGTAACCATCAAAAATACTATTAGAATATCGAAAGAAATTTAAAAGTATGCGAACAAGCTGAAAATAAGTGGATTTTAATAAGAAATATTATTTACATAACTAGATTACATCGGCCGTAATGTAGAATTCATACTCTATACAAAACAAACACACATCACACCCGCTGCCCCAAAGGAGTAGCAAGAGGTATAGTCTATTTTTCGCTTGTTTATTCCGTCCCATGATGTGATAGGGCGAACCTATCGCTATATCGGGCACAGTATCCAGACTCTGTATTGATAGAGCAGAAAACTCAATATCTGCACGATTCGGACCCGAGACCTTAGAGCGGTGTCATACCGCACATGTATTTATGCAACTACGCCAACGAGCTAAGCAATTCTAATATTTATTAGTAATAAAAATAGTGTTTCAGAAATTTATATAACCAAATACACTGTGAAAGAGCCTTAATAGCTGTCTACTGCGTACCAGAATTCTTAACATTTCTAATAGAGCTTCGATCTTTCCATTTCTGAGAACAAACGGGACACACGGATCGACGAATGGACCATCGAGGAATCTCCTCACGTTGAGGCGTATTCATCTTATGGAAGGCTGGGATTTCTATCTGTGTCTGAAATGAACGCATATCATAGTTTGTTAAAATCGTAGTGTGCATTATGTATAGCACCCTATTTGTAATTAAAACTCCGGGAACAAACAATCTCTATATGTCATCTCTATCATTCATTGTTCATCTTAAATATGTAAATAGTAATGCTTTCGTACAGTTTATAAAAGAGTCGCCGACAAGAAATACTGAGAAATACAATATGTTTCCATCTCATTGATTCCGGTTTCAAAATTCAATTTTTAAAACAGTGTTCAACAGTCTTTAAGCCGAACGCGAGTCAGTGTAGCATGTAATAAATAATAATTAGAGCAGTATGCATACTCCTTACAGGTGCTGGTGTGGTAGTGGTGAATGCTAGTATAGATGGTATGTCCATATCCCGTCGGGTCGATATCCGAGATACACGGGACCTGGATACGCTTCGTTCCGTCATTCGTAAGCTGAGACCGTGGATGCACGCGTCGCTGGACTGGCTGAAGAATGGTTTAATAACCATTAGAATCATTGTCACTTAATATCATAAACGATGTATATAATATTTGTAAGGGAACAGTTATTTTCATTTCATTTTAAAGTAATAACCATCTTGTTTTTAAACTTTGCTTTTTTTAGGGTCGTATTAGTAAATAATTCTCACATTTAAGTAAAATTTCAAGTAGACATTTAATATATTGAACTATTTAAGGAATCGAGCTTAAGATGCCATTTAAGAGCTTTTTCTCAAAGTAGGAACAGTTACGTAAACAAAAGTCAGTTGTCAAAATCTGTCATATACTCTTAAACTTAAAATATCATTTGAGATCACACTATTATGGATTTATTTAATAGGGACTCTCTTAAAATACCGATCTTAGTTTGGCAACATCTCACCTGATATTGCACTTGAGAGCGAAATTGAGTTGCATTTACCAAAGGCCTTAAATATTTTTCTAGTACGCATTTTTTAATGATTAGACATAATTACTCAAGATTTACTTTAAAACTAGTACAGTCTGGTTCACGAAAAAGGTCTTTTGTATAGGGCGCTATTACTCAAGTCGGCCGTTTATATTTTAAATCAAAATAAAAATTGTACCTTATTGCTTTTTTTAAATATTGATTAATGTAATATGTAATGCCGTTGGTGTACCTTATTACAAATAATTAAAAAACATTTTATTTTTCATGTATTAAGGAAAGACAGGCGTGGTTATATTTTTCCGTATTATAGTAGTAGTCTATGGTTATATTATTTGGCTCCGATATTCTTTTCATGTAAAAGAATATAATCTGCGTTACATAAGGCCTGAGGAAATTCAGTTCAAGAACTAAGCTGATTATTTATCTAGAAACAGGTTTTATATCATATCCCTTTTTTTACCTGAATATAATGCGAAATTGATAGATGAAAAATAATTACACCAATAATTAGAATTGTAATAATGTTGCTACAACGTTATTTGTAGATATACAGATACTAAGATAACGGTGAGAAAGTTTGATTTCAAAGTTAATTCGCGTAATGGAATCGTCGGAGAAAGTGTCGTGAGATTTTTTAATACTTACTTTTATTATTTTTGAACTTTGTAACGTACGATTCCAAGTATGAAATTCAGTTAATATACATAAGGCTCATTATAAAATTTTATGTCATGACTTCTTAGTAGAGCTAGTTTTTTTTGTTCCACATTTCCTTGCATAGAGAAATGTCATTATGCTGGTCACTTGTATGCGTGTGCGTCACAACTTTCTAGACTGAGTGCTATTTCATATACCTATGCATAATCTTTGGTACTAAGTGCCAACTGGCAATACCTAAATCGTAGTTTAAAAAAAAAGGATTATGTTCTTTTTCTAGTTTCAGGTCGCGACAAAACATATAATAATGCAATTGAATTAAATATAAAACTGAAGAGTATTTTTTTTTATTCACAAATTAGTAGCCACTTTTTATCTTTAGGATTGACTATTAAAAATAGGAGGCGAGCAGAATGAGTAAAATATATTTTGTTATCTTACTCGTCTGACATATTATCTGAGGGCAAGTTTAAAGATTTATCTGGTGATTCTTCTAATTCACGATTTCGAGCACGGACCATATCCAAAAGCAGTGTTTCGTTGCCACCTAAATCATTACTATATCTGTAACAATAAGAGCCAAGATTTATAAAACTGATCGAAAAAGGTTTCAAGAAAATAAAGCGAGTAAGTAGTAGAGCCTCCTATCTACCTGCTGTTATATTGTGGAGACTGGAGAATAGCTTTATTATCGGTAGCAAAAGCTATTTTTATTCGCAACTTCTAGAAAAGCAATATTCCTGATATGACACCGAATCGCTTTGATTCAAGTTATTTTGATGTCATTCTTTGTGCTAGTACGGAGGAATTTACGCACGAGCAAAAAATATAATGATGCAATTTAAATTTTAATATCATAACTTTTTATAAATACCAACTAACATGATTTGCCATTTCTTTACTTTGAAAACTATTTAGAACTGAACTTTAATTACTTTACTAGTGTTAAGTATCAGTGGCGAAGCGTCCATACAACCCGATTCCTACCGGCTTCCCTTTTAGATTTATTTACGTTTGTCTTAGCTTTGGTTTTTTGTTAAATTGACCGCTAAATGTTAACTAAGGAAGGTTTTTTATGCCTCGGGTTACCTTTTTAAAATTTTTACCCTTCGCCACTGATAAGTATTCGTTTGTGCTTGATTAAATTCAAACATATTCAAACTTGGTTTTGTTTATAATTACAGAACTTTCCTCAGATACTACATTTTCTTTAACGTATCACAACTTCCATCAAAGATTAGGTCGCGACAAGAAAGTGTCGTTTAACTTTAGTCTCAGGTAGTTAAACCGATTTCTATTGATTTAAAATTACATCTAATGGGATGATGACAGTTTTTTTTATCTTACATTTGCTTTTCTATTTGTAAATAAATAATTAAAAAAACATTGTCTTCCGACAGTACCGAGTCCGACAAAATTGTAACATTAACTTCGATCAACGGAAATGGATCAAAATTGTGCGACGCCCTATTTCGGTTTTCTTAGAACCTGTTTGTTCACAATAAAACCAATACTCACTGTATACTACTCCTGTAGCTGTTATAAAAGTCGCTGCGCTGAGACAATGTTGAGCCAAGATATCTCGAGGAGGTATCTTCGGAGTGACATATCGAGTCCCGTTGGCTAGCGCGCATCCTCATTAATAAAGACGTGTAAGGCGTGGAGTCATTGCTCATGAATGAAATGCGACGTGGCTCTTCATCTTGAGACCTTTACGTAAAAGGAGGACAATCGTTTTCAGTATGGACTAAATTAAAATTGCTATGTATGAAAGGAAAGCGTCATGTCTGTTTAATCACGTTAATTTCAGGAACCAGTGATGAGATATTGATAAAGTTTTTGTTACTCTCTTCATTAGCTTTGAACCTTGTGAGGATTGCCGATGCCCATAATTGACCAGCTACCATTAGTTCTTCAATACTTTTGAAATAGAGTGGCAAGTAGTTAGTGTTGCCCAAATTCAGTCTTGGTCTTGTTCTTGCGTTTTTGCAAGACCAAGACCAAGAACAAGACCGCGTATTTTTAGCAAGACCAAGACCAAGACTGACCGTGCAAGACTTGAGCAAGAACAAGACATAGCCTGCAAGACTCTTGCGTCTTGCAGCTAGGACTTAGCGCTATTTCACTGAGTAGTTAGGTGTAACAGCTCGGTGTATAGGTAGGTACGCTTAGGAATTCTATGAGACGCAAAAACTGTATCAAAGAATATGAAAAACTGGACCTATGCGCATTACGACTAATACCATAAACATAGCGAATAAAAAATATCCGAGTTGGAGGAGTACCTGAGAAAACCAAGAACTGCCAGCTCGGAAGACATTTTAGATTGGTGGAGGACGCATGAGACAGAGTATCCGATTTTATCGAAAATGGCCCGTGATTTTCTCTCAATACCTGCAACTTCAGTACCTGCTGAGAGGTTATTTTCTAAAGCATCATTAGTAATTAGAAAACATAGAAATAGGTTAAGTGATGAGTCAGCCAGATGGTTACTTTGTATTAATTCTTGGTCAAAAAATTGATATAAAGTATCATAACCTAATGATAAAGCTGTTGATTAGTGTTGTATTTTATTTTTATTCAAATAAATGATAAATCGTAAAACTCTTTTATTAAATTTCTTATAAGTTGAAGGTTCAATCTCTTTCTAGACAGATAAGTATTGTTCTTTAAAATACAGTCAAGTTATTGTAATTAATTTGTTTTTTACATGTTTTAGCAAATGTAAGCTTATAAATCATAAATGTTTATTAAGAAACAGTTACTTCCATGGAAAACGACATATAGGTCAGTTGATTTTTCGAATTTCTTATCAAATCTTCAGTTATTTATTAATCTGCTTGATCTTTACTATGGCTATGTTAATTCAAGCTCACAATGTTCCAATTCTAATACGTTTTTCTAAGATTTAAAGTAAACTTTAATAAATAGTAATAGACTAATAGGTAATTGCAAGACTTGCAAGACTCTTGCTGCAAGACCAAGACCAAGACCAAGACTGGGAGCGCAAGACCAAGACCAAGACCAAGATCAGGTGTATTGGCGCAAGACCAAGACCAAGACTGGCTAAGTCTCGTCTTGTTCTTGCATTTGGGCAACACTACAAGTAGTAGGTATGGATACTCGTTACAATAAGAAATTAAATAAAATAAGTGATTGTTGAGTGCAATAACAATATACACAAAACTAAATAAAATATTTAACGTACCTACTTATTACTTAGTTTTTGTCGTAAAATATCTATATAATTAATGTTGAGCCATAAGTTTTTCAGTCGTGTATGTTACCTACGTCAGAATTAATTTTGCATTTATTTTGTTGGGTGGGTTTAAAGGATACCGTTACTTCACCCGAGAAATTGAGAACATGTTTAATAAGTACTATAAGAATATTTTACGAGCCCGCGCATATTTATGCAAAAAGATGACTTACGACGATAACAATATATTTGTCATCTCGTTAAGTTTTTAAATCCAAGTAGATTAGTAGCTGGAACTGCAGACCGATATTTATTTAACGATAGAATAAACTCAACAACAATGCCTTCTGATGAATACAAAATATACAATAACAATTATTCTCCGTTTTACGAGACGCAGCGAAAGTAAAGGATCGTGATGGTGGTTTGGTGATGCTGATTCGAGTTTTTCACTGGCCGTGAGTCACGCGACGGCTTCGCGGTGAGTCACCGTGCTATACGATACCTGGTAATGTAGGTAGAGGGCACCGGTTGAAAATAAGTGGGTGCAACTCGATTCCAAGTAGACCTTGGAGCCTATCACGACCGGACCAATTCTGCTGAACAGTTACTATGGTTCGTTTTTGTATCAGTACCCTTAAATTAACAGTAAAACTACAGCAAAATATGTAATAGTAAAACCAAATGGTGTAAGCTATGCTTTTTTTTTGTATGTCATTAAAATTTCAGTAGCGCTAATTTTATTATTTTACAACAGCTCTTGCTGGTGTTCTAAAGCTACGATTTACGAAAATCTATGCAAACTCAGCTAAAATGTTAATGCCAACTTCATGAATTTATACGTAAGTAAAGTTTAAAACATATAACGGTTCTAATACGTACAGTGAAACTCGTCCTGTAGAGTACAGTTTTGAGTAGCGGCTTTTCCAGTCGCCATTTTTCCTCCAAGCAGATTCAACTTTTCTAAAAACATAAAACTTTTACGAGTTATCTAAATGTAAATGGTCAGGTATTTATTATTGTATAGTGTTTGTTTTCTATGATTGCTTTTGTTATGTAAAGTTAATGGACATTCCAATCGTTACTCACATGAAAATTATACAATATGCAATTAAGAATCTTGTATAAATATTTTTATTTGTAGCTATAAGTTCTTTAGAGAATTAATCACGTTTCGCAACACATGGTTTTTGTCCCGCGGTTTTTCTTGATTATCCAATGCGCCCGATACTTAAGTATTCCAAGGCTTTTTGCGGTGTTAAACCGCATTAACAAAAGGGATTTCAGTAACTACTAACGTAAATCATAAGGTGTTGTTTTACACAATAAATTATATTTTATTTGTTGTTTCAATAATAATGTAGTCGTAATGTTTTGAGAAAACCAGCAATAGGTATGAGTTTATTCACCTTTATACCTATTACATGAATGAGTATGGTATTAACAAGAATTATATTATTATATTGAAAATAATTATCATGTTTAGACATTATTTACTTACTGCATTTTTGTTTACAAGTTTTCTATTTTTTATATTTTTCTATTTAATAAATAATATAATGTATATTAAATGTAATCGAAAATGATTGAAAATATTTCTCAGTGCACTCTTTTATTAATGATGAATATTTAGTAAATCTTTCAAAATAGAAATTGACATTTTGGCATTCGCCATTTTATCTGTTTGTTTTGACTTTTAATGGGATTAGATTTTTGACATGAATTTAAGTTTTGTTTTTTAATATTTCGAAGTCGCGGTAGTGCCATTATACCTACCACTCGTTTTAATATTGTAAGATTTTTTGTTTGTTTAAAATCTTAATGAATGCCTTCTAAAATTAAAAGGTCTAGGGTTATTTGCAGACATTAATCAGTTAAGTGCATATACCAATCAATAGAGGAAGTACCTTCCAAATATCTTGTACAGAAGTGGAAGACGAAATATGTATAAGAAACGGAAAAGGTAATGTTTTACTTGGATGTATGCACTTTACGAATTATATAATTATAGATATATTGAATAATAAGCACATAAAGAAGATAAAGTCAAACCTACGAGTATAATTTATATAGCCCGAATTCTATGGGTTCTCGATAAAATATGAGCGTTTTTAGCTAAAATGTTGTCAGAAGAGCAACTAATGCGCCTATGTTTTTGTTTGTTATAGGATGAAGGAGCCGGTGTATAATAGTATTTTACCCAAGTTCTAATAAAACTCTTTTATTTTAACTACGCGTAAAAGTTAGTACGAAACGACTGCAGCTGCAGGCGTGATAAGCCTGTCTATTAGTCGATATCGCCTTCACTTTGTTTTGTTTTAGGAAACCTTACTTAATCCTGTCTTTTTCGTATTATGGTCCTTATGAAAAAGGTAGATTTAAGATAGAATAGATAGGGACATTTATCAATAAATGTTTCATTAATTCAGAAAAAAATGTGCAAAATTTCCGAAAAAATAATTCATAGATAATATAAAAAATAGTATCTACGTAAAATATTTTTACAAATATTGAACATTGATTTCTTCAATAAATATGTAAATAGGCCAAACACATTAGCAATTAAATGTAAAGCAACAAGTGAATGTTCAACATGTTCTGAGACATAACAACGCTCGTAAAAAACTGTTAGAAGATGCTGATAGGCAACATTGTGAAATAAAAGTTTATTGTCAATGCTCAACATACACAGATCTAAATAGACACATTCTTAATATCTCTTGTACGCAAAGAATAATGTTATGCGGAGACTTATGATTTCCCGTAATAACAATTTGAGTATCTGATAACTTTTACCCTTATCTAAATTAAGAAAACAAATGAAGTAACATTATGTTCGCAGATCCATCCTAGTTGTTCCGGACTGTAGCATAGATCATGATCAAAATATCTCCAAAATAATGCGATTTACGGATTTAAATTTTATTCTACGCACCATAAGTAGATTATTTTACTTAGATGACTATAAAAAGACTACACGAATTTTATAAAAGTACTTTATTATAAAACAAAACAGACATCTAGAATAGTCGTATTTAAGAACGTGATTACCTTGAGATGAATTGACCTGTGACGACTGGTTGACTATGTATCTTTCTATCAGTTCATTTGGTTAAATACTTCTCTTACTTTTTAAATTTAAAGACAATAATCGTAGGAACATAAAAAAAAGTTTAAAATTAAGTTCCAGTAACAGCGGGACCGTTAAGTTTGTAAAAACGGAGCCTTTACAGTTCAGACCAATTTGTAAACGGGATTAACGTTTCGATAGCGTCAAACTTATCGTGGGAGAGTTTGTAGACTACCGCCCAGTGTATTCAGCGTTTGTTTGGGGACAATGTTTAGCCACAATGCGTTTCGATAAGTAATTTGATTGAAGCTGTTGTGTTGGTGTCAGGCGGCGGGGGCGAGCTTGTCTCGTGGCCGCGCGGGCTGCGGTGCACCGTCGCGCGCGTTGCGTCGCTCACGAGTCTCGACTACAGCCGTCGCGCCGCAACTCTAGTCCGTCTGATCGCGAACCGCCGCGCACACGTCGCGCCAGCGTCGCGCGATTTTACCTCTCCTCGCATTACGATAACGCGCCTCATTTCAAACGTAACAAACTGTCTAGCTACACAATCCGCTTCATTCACACATACCACTACGAATCTATTGAGTTACGAACGACGTCGAGTGTCCTAAATTGTAAAATTGTTTGGCGCGGTGATCTTAAACCGGCTTCGTGACCATATGATCCGCGTTGATCTGGAACTGCACGGCTCTGATTTCTGATATCCGTGCACTGTCACGATGCCAATCATCTGTTGAAGGATTTCGTTATTGTTTACACGTTTGTGCAAAGATGATTCATTGAAGTGAAACTAAGGAGTGTGCGGTGTTGTTTTGTGAACGGCTTGTGTTGGAGATGTGAATATTGACGTTGAATTTGAAATCGGTGGTGTTAAGTCAGTGTGATGGCTGGTGCTAGTGAAGAGGGTGGGGGTGTGGAGGAGAGTGCGCCCAGCTCGGTGGTGGAGGAGCGCGGCAAGCGTGGTCTTAGCGGGTCCATGTCGCTGCGCACCCGCAAGCTAGGGCGGCGGCTCTCGCGCAGCATGTCCATTGTTGCGCTCAAGTTGCCTGAGAAAGCACAGAGCATTACGCGAACCTCGACCAAGCTGATGCGATCTGCTAGTCGGGACAAGAAAAACAGATGCTTCGACCTTTCTATCATACTACCGGATAAAACACAAAAACAGGTAAACAATCTTTGGCGTCAAAACTCAAAGCCTATTATAACCGTGGAGATACCGAGGGTAGAATGTGGGTTGAATTTCAATTAACAAGAAATACATTTAGAAATCCATTCACTGCAATTCAGCCTGGCTATATCGAACTAAAACGAAATTAAGCAATGAGTGTTATATTCATTTTAGATAGGAAAAACCCATTATCTACAGTTGCAAAATACTGTTATCAAAATCAGTGAATTGATAACACGCCAAATTAAGCTTTTCTGTGATTGCCATTTATAATTATTAGTTATAGAATATATGGCCAAATAATGAAATCTTAATAATATAAATTAAAAGATACAATAATATAAATTATACTTATATCTTAGATACAATTCCGGGTAGCTTTCGGTAATTATCAAAATTAGTTTGATCTACAAGTACCTGGTAGGTGAGCAATTCGTTTCAAATATTACCACCTGGCAGTTTTATGAAGCTGTCTTTATGCATATAAATTATTGTCTATAGGTATATTTTAAACTTTATTGTTGTTACGTTTTGCCACCGCGCTGCTCCTTGCATACACGCCCATACGCCGTTGATTTCTATTGATATAATAATGGGTGCAATTGTCGTCGCATTCAGTATTGTTGTCAAGAATGGTCCGCCATTGTCAGTGAACCAAGGAATTGCGGATTGTGTGATACATGATGGCAGCACGAAGCTATCATTATACTTAACCACCGGTATTAGTAGGCGATTACATAAAGAAAGTCGTATGATAAATAGCGTGCATCAAATTGTTAGTAACCACAAACTTCTGTATTAAGCGTGTTTTCGAAAATTACTCTAGACACAGCGACAAGTTCAAAATATGTCTTAATTAAAGGTCATGGTAAAGTAATTACTTATTTTTTAAGCCGGTTTAAAGCTTCCTGAAATGTAGAGGACAAAGTCGGTTCCGGTAGCGAATGTAATTAAACACCGTAATACAATTACAATCATCTCTAGCAGCGACCCAATCACCCATTTACGTTTTAGTGATGTTATTGGTTAGTCATTACTCATTAATATAGATTTAATATGATTTATCGTTAATGATGCCTAACGTAATGATTATTTGAATCGTAATACTTAGCTATACCAATATTTTTTTTAATAAGCGGATTCCTTTGCGGTATTTATTTTGATTAGTATTCTTCTGATAATTCAAATAATTTTATGTTTATGGCCTTACTGTTACTGCTAACATATGTTTCCAATATATAATAGGTATTGTTTGTTGACCCTTGAATGTTTGTCTTTAGAGAATTTGTGTATGGAAGCTTCGACTCTTTCGTTTCCTTTTGTAATAATATTTAGATTTTTGTTAATAACAATACAATGACACATAACGGATTTGTCGAGATTTATCCGTATGCACCTGTGTAGATGAACTCTATAGGAATATGCAAATACGAACCAAATATATTCTATAAGCGAATTTTCCTATATGTCGTATACGTGAATGTAATATTACAAAGTTGTCCTTCTGTTGCGCTAATGATGCGCAGACGTCGTTTGGATTAAATGAGGAAATACACCTACTGTCTGCAACTACTGTAATGTATTTGACGGAAATGCGAATCTTGAGAGTTAATACGAAAATTATCTGGTTCAATATGATATTTGCTTTGTTATGAGCCTATGTATATGTAGATTTGTTAACAAAGTTTGTCTCTTTGCAAACTTTTTTAAAATCTTGCGTAAGTTGTTACATCATTTAAGTTGTCTTTCAAGATAATTTTATAGAAAATGATGTATCAATATTCAAAACTTTGGGTTGTGTTAAAATTAGCTTCTTCATCTTATTTAAATATTTGAATGTGAATATTTTTCTCAACAGGATTTTGCATTAGGATTTATTTTTATTTTACTGATATGAATTTATATTAAAAATAGTTTTATTGTAACCATTATCTAGAGACAAACTTTTCGCATTCAAAAACGATGCACAACTTACTATAAAAGCTGAATTGTCGATCACATATATTTACCATTTCCCAATGTGCGAAATATACCTTTCAAGCACAAACATACGGTATAGATATGAGTGGTAAATTGCAAGAGAAAGTGATGTCGCAACGCAACGCATGCGGGCATCAAGTAGTCGGTGGATAGTGAACTAGCGTGCCGGTGTCATATGCGGGCTTCTGGTTTATAACCATTCGTTAGGCAGACTATAGTTCGATATTACATTCGATATTATAGTAGGAAATACCTATTATCGTGATCAATAACAGCCGGTCACGTTGATCGCTGTATTGACAGTATTTAAAATGACAAATGATTTGGCACAAAAATAACAATTCGTTATTTTTATCTGTTACACTTTTTCGACGTCACATACAATAGCCAAGTGCCAGCACATGGTAAAATTTAGTTTATGTATTATATACGTATTTGTTTATTTTTATCTTTCATCGCACTAGTTGGAATACTTTAAAATAAGGGACGAGTGAATCGCAAAAAATAATTGTTTACATTTTTTTCAATACGTGTTGATTTTTTTAAATAAAATAAAAGATAGCATGGTTTTCACAACAATGTACGTTATTAGTGATTATTTTCATATTAGGTACTTCCTAGATATATAATTTATCTGATTAAGGAAATTGTTTTTTAGACTTCCGTCTAAACAAAAATCATCGTCCTAACTTGACATTAGCATAATATATCAAAATTATCATAAAAAATCCTCCTGGGGAAACACTACACTACTTTGAAACTGACATTCGACAATTTACTGGTTCATAGTAATGTAGAGTGTCTCAGTCCCCTGTTGACAACATCTGTGCGTCATCTGAAACCTTCATTACCTCCATTCAAGAAAATGATTTCATACCAATCAAATGGACATGAATAGAGTCTAGACACATGGGCGGAGACACTTCTCATGTGATAGTATTATAACTGAATACAACGGTTATGTTAAAATGTCATGCTTTATTTATGAACTTGTTATGTCCACTGCAGGGCAAGGGCCTCCCTTATCTTTAATCCTCTACGTTTGTCCAATGAGGTTTTGTCCGTGTTAAAAAGTTTACGTCGCAGACAGTTTAGTTTAACTTCCCAGAAATATTAGTCTTAAGCTCGTTATTTCGCTCACGTTTCTAAGTTATATATATATATTTGGAATAATCAAAAACAAGGTCTTGTAAAATAATAAACCTTTTTGTATAACGCACAATAACAAACATGAGTATCGTAGGATACGATCGTACTCAAAGCTGTTCCTATCTTTCAAACATCACGGGTGCAGCCACGATTGTATTCGTTATTGTGTTTGTAAATAATGGTCCATTGGAGTGGTGCCATATCATTGATCATCTACCGACTACAAGCGACATCATTGTACGTACATGTTTATAACTACGACGTTACATCATAGTGTACCATTGTGATGCATTTTACTAATTCTGCAATGATGATTTCAACTGACTAGTTATAAAGCTAGTTATGTAATTTCAATGCCGTTACACGTCGGTAATTGTAAAATAATTGACTTCATGTAGAATTGTTATCTTGTAATATATTTGCGGTGAATGTAATTATTTTTTGACTAAAACTAGTATTGCTGTATTGATAAAACACCTTTATGAAGGTAATACCAAAAGAGATTAGTATTTAATTTAATTTATGATTTGGATTTAAATTTCTTTCTTTTTATAGATAGTAACCGCTTAAAAATGATTGTTGATGGTATAGAGATTGTATGTTGCATTATCTAGTCTTTGACATATTCTTATAGTATATTTATTTACCTATTCTTTACCCTATAAAATTTGTATTTGGCGGAAGACCTGTGTAGAGTCCATTTTCGTAGCATTTACATACAAATTAATTAAAATAAAATTACTTATAAACTAAATATTATATATATTTAACTTAAGAGTTCAGTCTGGATGGTCTTGGGTCTTGAAGATGACAATTTATTTTGTCTTATGTTACGGCTTTGCATACTGGTCCTTTAAACCCGTCTATTATAAACTTTACTATTTTGTCAGCATTACCATAATTTACAATAGCATCATATTCACTCATTATTTAACAATCACGGTTATTCCTGCTTATCTGTTAGCCACGTTGTGACAAACTGGGACACTGAATAGTTTATTGTGTAGTATCTGGAAACTATGGATTATCAGATAGACTACAGTTTGACCGTCCCGTTCGATGGTAGACATTTCTTAGAGCGTGTATGGCCTGCATTAAGTCCGGAATGGCATTTAACGTTGCTAAAGAAACAACTGTAATTGCATGGGTAGACATTACCGTGAAGTAATATTCTTTTGTAGGTGCACACGTTTTACAGTAAGTTATGCGGTTGCCGGATCTTACTAACTGATATCTACTAAAATTCTTGACAAATACTACGTAAATGTTTACAGAGACGGCTTTACAACACATAAAAATAAAAAGATAAATAAAATTTGGATATATTTTTGTTCGATTCATTACTAATTTATTTTTAGTTAAATATTGATTCTTCCGGTTTGAAGTGTATACAAACGAGACCAACCTACAAATTATTAGAGTTTATTTGCATGAATAAACATGAGTGTACGTCTTATTATATCATAGGGTATATCATTTTATTTTGTTTGTTTACACTTATTTGTGTAATATAGCTAAAATACTGTAAGAAGTAACCTATTTTATTTCATGAAATAAGTTGTGTATTAAAGTAGTTTTATAATTTAATGCTTATTTATTATGTAAGTACATAATTGGTTTTTGAAAATCTAATTTAAAGCTGATTCTTTGTCATTTTTAACACGGCATTGTTAACACTTCCGGATTTGTCCATTCTAAATCGTGCCTTGCTGTGGTTCAGCCAGTGACATTTAACTTTAAATGTACCTATTCAGTTTCTGTATCTATATTGATTTGAACGAATGCACTAATGCCACGACCTTTTTGTTTTGCTTTCGATGGACAAGCGAATAATTTTTGATTCGATAAAGTTTTAATTTTAATGATACTTGATTCTCGAACACCAGTCTTTTTAAATATTTGTAAACATTGATAGTGTTAACGAACTCAACAATAAGTTAGTTGTTTTTCGTTTTCAAATCGTATTATAATGTTAATATTCCGTAGAGTTGTAACTATAAAGGTCTTATTACTTTTAAATCGATATTTTATGAACTCCGAATATAAATTATGTATAATTAATATTCAGTTATGTAGCTATAATAATATTAGTGCAAACTCAGCTGAACGTAACAAGGAAAGCTGTGCCGATCAACAAGGTCTCGAACCTACGATGACTATCACTTTTCTGTATCTAAAGTGGCCGTTAAACCGGTCTCGAGGCCTATGAATGCGAACTGAACAATCCTCTGGTGCACTGAGTACCTTATGCTTTGTATGGGCCATTGCGCGATCACGAATCGTCCTTTGGTGAATTTCTTGGTGGTTCTTGGGTGCTTGGAAGACTATGGCATTTTGTAAATTTCCGTAAACCCTACCTAACTATGAAAAAGCTGAATACTAGTAGCTTAACGTCGAATCCCGTTATATACAAGAGTGTCAAGATCCTACAATACATTTTTTTTGAGATTTTTTGAGAAAAGATGTATTAGGCATACTTAGTGTCTAAGAGAATTTTTGCTGTTGCCAATAAATCTTCAAGTTATAAAAGTCTTGTTAATAAGTATTAGGCGTTTAATAATTACGAATCCAACATTCGTTTATCCGTTCATATTTGAACATCTATATTGATTAATTAGTTTATGTTAATTCTGTTTAAAAAAAAAATATGCAGTTCGCATTAACTAGATAGAATAAAAAAGCGTAAACCGGTCAGGACTGATAGATGCAAGTTGATCGTTCATTCCGTTATGCAAATTTAGTGAAAGGACGTGGCGAACAATTAAATATTATATTTCGATGCATATGTGAAAGTGAATATTTATATCAACATCGAAAAGATATTGAGGGAAAGAAGAACAGAAATCTGAGCATATGTTCGTAAAATACATATAAAAATTATTATAAAACATACATAAATCAGTTCAGGCTTTTGCCCCTAGTTATAGAGAAGTTACACTATTGGCATCTTTTGATAGTTGACCATCGTCTAATAGATGGATAGACCATATACTATCTCTCTATGTACTCATCACTATCTATCTATGTACTCACTTGTGTTTCTCGAAACGAAAAACTCATTCTAATTTCGACGACTCGACTTAGAGATTTAATTTCACACCTTCATGTTTTCACAGCCTAAAAATAATGCCGCAATGAACCGACTAAAGCACGTTAATAAAATAAGCGAATTAAACATATACACGCACTTAAAAGTTTAATGACAAATAAATGTCATTAAAAAGTTTATTTCGTAGATAAATCATATTGTAATAATATGTAGTAGATATTAAAAAATTTATTATGAAATTATTAATTGTTTTGCTCCAATTTTCGATTGTTATTTTATGTCCGAAATAATTACATAACAGATCTGTTAGTTTTTCAAATTTGCTATTCGATGATAGAACACTTTTTAAAATTTGAATAAATATTTGTGGTTATTCAATAGACAAGTATATATACAGTCGAATCTGTTTATAATGACATCGAAAGGAATTGACAAACACGTCATAATAAGCGGACGTCATACAAAGCGTTTTGTGAAAAAAATACATTTTTATGTAAATAGTATGCATGTATTTAAGTACTTTAATAAAGAAACATAGTAACTTATAAAATAAAAATTGCACGTAATAAGTACATACCTATGTATGTATGTATGTACATAAAAGTTATATTTTTTAATGTAAGTAATCTGTAATTTTTGTCTGCTTTTGTTTTTATTTTATTGTAAAACAGTCTCTAATACTATTGTGTATAGAAGACATCGCTATGTCAATTACTCACTGAGATTGAAAACAAAAACGAGCCACGTGCCGAACGTCGTCGGGAATCAAGGAACATTACTGAAGGCGTAAAGAATCATGTCGGTCATTATAACCGGACATAATTTATTAAAAGGGGTCACAATAAGCGACATGTCACTGTAAGGGAAGTCATTATATACGACTTTTTATAAAGAATCTTATATGAAAACCAAACTTCGTAGTGTAATTACGTCATAATAAGAGGTTGGTCAATATAGGCAGAGTCATAATAAACGGATTATACTGTATATTGGGTGCTAATTATAAAGTTAATTAGAGAGTTTTTGGATGTTATTGTAGAACGTAATTTAATTAATGATTGCATATGGATTTTTATAATAGAAATTAAAATGCGTGTTTATCTCAGGCGGTAAATGTGTCTTTCCGGGATTATGAATCGTTTCCCGTCATGATAACTTCAGTGTAAATCCCTCTGACACAATTAATATTTCCGTGTAATATAAACGTTCTCTAAATCATAAAACAATGATTTTTAATTATGAACGTGTGAAATAATTATTTTTATGAATAAACTGTACGCATATCAATAAATTAAACGTTAACATATAAAAATGAACTACGTATCCCATATTATTATTTTAGTTGGCTTTTACCCAACTTGAGGCATAGCGTGTGTGGCCGCTTACGTAATTTTGTCTTTGGCATCTTATTAAAGACCAATATACCTACATCTAGAACTCTATGGAATATCGTTGTGGTATTTTTCTTAATATTATATTAGTTTTTAGTTTTTTTTATGTCCCCAACTCAAGACATTGTCAATATAGCCATTCGGGTATATGTTTTTTTATATGTTCCGCGTCATCGTTAGGTACATTATTATGAACTCATCTTGACTTTTTTGTGAATCTAGAGTTTTATACATTTATTTTATAAATAACTTTGCTGACTATAAGTGGTAATATTTTACTTTCTACAAAGGCAGTATGTAGAACAGCATAACATAACACTATACTAATAGAGTAGTCGATCGGAAAACAGTTTTGCACAAACATGACCCCAATTATTTGAAACAACGAAGTGTGTGACGAATGGAACGCGCTGAACTCTTTGTCACATTGCATGTTTGAGAGGTTCAATGTTCTAAGAATATTCCATTTTACATGCATGATCGATAATAAGAAATTAATAAGGTGCCTAATAAAGAATGTGTTAAGGAATAATTAATGATTAATGCATTATATTTACGACAAAATGTAATAATATATCACCAGCATGTTTATTTTTTAGCATAGTCTATTAGGTTATTTAATATCACTATTTCATAACTTTAGTATAATAGATAGTAAAATTATTCATTGACAATCACACATAATGAAAACTTGCTTATATTAACGAATGTCTGTTTTTGTAGTGTACAAATAACTTTATGTTCAACCGTGAATGAAATTAGTTGGCAGATCGGCAATAATGCATGGAATCGGTGGTGATTACATGAGTATCATAACGTTGTTTACCATTTCCACGTATTGTGTTATAAATAAAAAGTGCAAACATGTTTTCTTAACAACATAAATGCGATAAAACCCTAAAATAAGTAGACTAATATACGCATTGTTTTTAATGTCGTTGAGTCAATACCTAAAGTTTAACGTCACAATTCGTTTTGCCGACAGATTTCTCTCATTGTCAGTCACAGAGTTCCGTCTGACAAGCGGTGAACGGTTCACAATCAAGTAATGACTGTAAATACATTGTGTGCGACTTACCTTCACCCATAAAACGCCTTTGTCCCTCCACACTAACTTTAAGTGATGTAAAATTGTTGACAAAGGTTTTTTTTTTTTTCCTTATGCCTGGTGGTTAATCAATTAGCTGTTTAATCGAAAGGAACTCTTTGATGTTTATCAAAGTGTAGCATAGCTGTTGTGGACGAGTCAATGGTTTTCAGGGGCATTAGGATTACGCTTCTTTCTTGCATATGACAGGCATACACGTGTTAGAATATTTGTTCTATATTTAGCTTGCGAGGGGAATATAATATTTGTTCGGATTCTGATAACGATGATTGATGGCTCGGGATGCGATTTTCTGGTTCTGGTGGCATAACTGAAAGTAATTTTGTGGATTTCAAAATATTTAAAATTCTATTTTTATTTATTTATTTTAAATATGAAAATTGCAAAGATGATTTGATGATTGGTAGTGACTAGTGCATTAAAATCAGGAATCAACACAGCGCTAAATCGATTTTGGGTAAATTTCGTGTCAAAATCATATTTTTATGTATTTTAAAGCTACATAATTATTTTTAATAAAATAAAATAACAATTTCTCAAGTGCATTATTTGAAGCTCAAGTATTATAAATGGTATCTTTTTTTTCACTTTAAAATTCTCTTCTGTAAAGTCAACATTATCAAGTTGGCCTTATGTTAATAGCCGGTATCGAAATATTAAGAAGATTTATATGAATTTTGGAGCATACTTAGGCCATTATTAATACTAAGCTCAAGAATTACCCACATGGCTGTTGTACATACAATAATGATCTCTACAACACACGTCTACATTAATTGTGAAAATTACACAAATTAATTTAATGCGATAAAAGCATTCTAGTCTGATTTCTAACGATTAACTTAAAATCTTGGAAATAATTGTGGTATTTAAAACGCCATCATCAATTAAAGAGTCAAAGATTATTTTGCCGTTAAAGTTTTCTGCCCCAGCCGCGATGAGTTCCTAGATAATAACCAGCGATTGTGTGAAAGTGTGAGAAATGTTATTATTGAGTCGCTCATGTAATCAACTGGGTAATAGCGCTCACTGATCGTATACAACCGCGCTATTAAACGATATTAAGAATAGACTTAAGCATCCCTGTGACGTCATCAACGATACAAACACAATGGATATTTCCAGCTGTTAGCGACGCGTTAGCTGATTAAAAAATTATGTCGTCCCAAACTGAAATAGAACGCTTTTGTATGTTGGAGAAAGTTGACACGGGCGTCTGGTACTCTCTTTCTGACACGATGAAAACCATGCGGCAGTTTTGGGTCACTCTCGTAATAGTCTGAATACCAAACAACAATAAATTAAGAATCACCGCAAATATTTACGCAGAATGTTTCCTTGGCGACGTCATAAATTCGTTGTAAAGTGGCTCAGAAGCGTCTTGAAAAATGTCACATGAAAGATGTGTTAATTTCGCGGGGAAGGCAGTTATATAATTTCATGTTCAACCCATTTATTTATTACGGTCAGTGTTTACTTTGCATTTACGAAAATGTGTATTTTTGCAGCTTTGAAATAATCTCTGTTGCTTTATGCAACCACGCTATTTTCTGTTTGTTGTGACACAAGAGGTGCGCTGTTCACTTCAATGGAGTCGTTTTCGGTGTGTACGTGGGTTCAGATCCTTGAGAGTCAATGACATTTACTTTTACGACGTATATGTCTTAGAGATATTTTTGAAAGAGAATTAGCAAACCCTCACCGTATAGTCTTTCTTTTCTTGTATATATTACGAAATTATTTTATATTTCACATAATATGTATTGGAGGCACATTTAGAAACATCTTACAACAGTTAATGTACAAGACGTAGCAAAGGATGGTAGATACAGTTATGCAATTAGCGCGGAGAATGGCGCAAATAGCCGTGTCCTTACGAGCAACGGGCCAATGCCTCACTTACTTTGAATTTAACCCAAATATCTACTGTAATTACAGCTTTATTACGGAATAGAAATTATTCATCATCTTATTTATGTTTATTTATTTATCAATTCACTTACATTGACAGGTAAACTAAACATGTAAGCTATGTTAAGTAATGAACAATAACTTATGTTGATAATAGTTGTTAAGGTTGAATAGACTATAGTAGTAATTATGCCGAATACTTTTTTATACCACTATGCAATAAGCTTTATTTAATTTGGGTGGTACACCAACCCAGCAAATTTATGTTATTGGGTAGAATTGATTTCTCAGTTGTCTTTTGCAGGAACGTGATGATTGGAAATTCAATTGCTCTAGACATTATCACAATTTTATCATTAAAGAAATTATCAAGTTGTTGACATTAAGTGCCGTGTAGATACTACTTATAGTAGATATCTTTCATTCTAATATGGGAATATTTATGCATCATTTCCAAAGTTATAATTCAATTGTGCTTTTCCAAAAGTGATGTATATTTCTTTATTAAATTGTATGTTTAAGGCATATATATGTTAAACTAGTGACGAAACAGATTCAAGACTCAGGTGGGCTGACAGGAAAGTCAGAACCTGAAATGTGCAGTCAAACTAACAAACATGCTGCGTTAATGTGCATGTCCACACATTGTTAACGTATTACATACAATGCAGAGGAAAAAGTTTCTTCTGCTTCTTTGGTGGGATAAGTCCTATACTCTTCACAAACTGCATTTATCGCCTACTGATCTGTCATGCCCTAATTGTCGTTTATCATGTATGCCGTACACTGTACTAAATTCAGCATATTGTTATTAATAAAGATATTGATTAATACAGAATTATGTTCAGTACATCAGACTCAAAAAGATATAAAAACGAAAAGCACCCAGAATTAACAGTCGCATGTATACTGAACAGTAAATAAAAAACTCGTCACACATAATCAGTTAAACCTCACGTCTAGTGGGAGACGCATACGTGCGATAAATTGTCTTCTTACCATTGCACAAATGTCATGCACGTTGCTCATTTACGACATTGTTTCAACCAATTACAGATAGTATGGATTTTTATAGCACATCTAATTGCGATTCACCCATTTCCTTCTGAAGATAAAGTGCAATTGGTGTTTACCTTAGAAGTAGGATAAGAAAATCATGTAGTTAATGGTAAAGATGAACAATATCATTTTGAAAATGATGGATATGATTATGCCAGTATGAAAACAAGCCGCTCTTGGGTCTTATTAAAAAATATATACTTAGTCTGGCCATAAATACTGTTACACTTAATTATAAAAAAATATTACATTTGAATTTCGAATCTGTCATTTTTATACGATTGTTCATTGTGTTTTCTCATTTTGGCGCCAATACATTGTAAAATATTTTGCGATATTAAAATGGTGTGGGGTGATAAAGAGAACCGAATCGCTGTGATAGCATTACACAAAGTAGGTATGGAGCCAAATGCAATTTTTAAAACTCTCCATACACTTGGTATTAGTAAAATGTTTGTGTACCGGGCTATTAATAGGTACAATGAGACCTCCTCTGTTTGTGACAGAAAAGGATCTGGCCGTCCACGTAGTGTTCGTACGAAAAAGGTGGTCAAAGCAGTAAGGGAAAGAATTCGAAGAAATCCTGTCCGAAAGCAAAAGATTTTATCTCGGGAAATGAAGATAGCACCTAGAACCATGTCGCGTATTTTAAAAGATGACTTAGGACTTGCAGCCTATAAGAGACGCACTGGCCATTTCTTAACTGATAATTTAAAGAAGAATAGGGTGGTAAAATCGAAACAACTACTGAAGCGGTACGCAAAGGGAGGTCACAGAAAAATTTTGTTTACGGATGAGAAAATTTTTACAATTGAGCAACATTTTAACAAACAAAATGACCGTATTTATGCTCAAAGCTCTAAGGAAGCTTCCCAATTAGTCGACAGAGTGCAACGTGGACATTATCCGACTTCAGTGATGGTTTGGTGGGGTGTTAGCTATGAAGGAGTGACTGAGCCATATTTTTGTGAAAAAGGTATCAAAACATCGGCACAAGTGTATCAAGATACCATTCTTGAGAAGGTAGTTAAGCCCCTTAACATCACCATGTTCAATAACCAAGTATGGTCCTTCCAGCAAGACTCGGCGCCGGGTCATAAAGCTCGGTCCACGCAGTCTTGGTTGGAATCGAACGTTTCGGACTTCATCAGAGCTGAGGACTGGCCGTCGTCTAGTCCCGATCTTAATCCGCTGGATTATGATTTGTGGTCAGTTTTAGAGAGTACAGCTTGCTCTAAACGCCATGATAATTTGGAGTCCCTAAAACAATCTATACGATTGGCAGTGAAGAATTTTCCCATGGAAAGAGTGCGTGCTTCTATTGATAACTGGCCTCATCGTTTAAAGGACTGTATTGCAGCCAATGGAGACCACTTCGAATAAGCTTTTTATATTTTTAATTGTTTTATATTTATGTATTAAACTGACACACTGTAAAAGTAATAAATGTTATTTGCAGTTAACAATTTTCTTTTTTCTTTATTACAATATTTATGGCAAGACTAGGTATTGTTAATATATTGTTCATGCATCCTTTTCTACGTTGTAGGATATTCATTAGGGTGGCCCTTTTTCACACTGTCATTGTTTCAGTGTTGCGTATTATAAATCTATATTTTATACAGACAGTTTGCGTCCACGCGCGCCTTTTTTGCTTCGTTTACTGGGTACCGGAACAAAACAGGAATGTGTTAATATTCAATATTCATACACGTCGAATTGTTAAAGTATCATCCGCTTCTCTTTGTTTTGACGCAATATACACGCAAATTATGCGCAAAGTTTATTTTAAGTTGATAAAATAATTGTTGTAAACATCTTTATATTTATTATCGAATAAATGTAATTTCATTATTGATTATGTAACAAGCTCGTGTTAATGCCCGTAACGGAGACAAAAAAAACGAAATTGGTTCAGTAGTTTTTGAGTTTGTCCATTACAAACAACCATACAAAAAATCAGATCTTTTCTCTTTATATTAGAATATACATATAAGATAGTTTACACTTTGTTATATTGATTAAACCTATTATAGCCTAGCGGGATGAGGATTGCAACATTGAGCCGCAGGTCGCGGGTTTTATCACGCCTCTAGGGCATGCACCTCTGGCATTTCGAATTTACTACTGTAATATTTTTGTTGTTTTAATTTCAATAGCGAATATCAAGATGAAACCGCTTTGCATAAAAAAATCGACGTTTTTAAAGGCATATACTTATTATGCGAATTGCGAAGTATGTATGGTCAATCCAATTTTATAGACCAGTACCCATTATCATAAGTCTAGTAATCTTTTATAATAAGTAAGTGTAAGTTAACGTCTTTGCTAGAACGTCTTATCACATAACCTAATAATAAATTAATATGAACGAACTACGACCGTAAAATGTATCATAAGCTGAAACATGCAACATATTTTTATGTCAAACTCAGGGTACACGTGTCTTTGTTTTGGAGATAGCATGAGTCATATTAGATGATTATGACACGTAATGTTTACAATTTTCCCTCGTTGTGATAGTCAACTATGTATTTAGCAAATTTGCTCATACTTGCAATTTACACTCACGCTCACGGTAATCGTCGATGGTATCAGAAGACCAACTAGTGCAACTGGTTTCCATATCTGTCCTATGATGTGATAGGGAGCAAGTCCGAAATGGATTTTTTTGCTATAATGGGCCCAAAATCCAGGCTCAAGACGGATGAAGAGCAGAAAAACTCCAATATCACTTTATTCGACCCAGAAGTCATACTCGAGACCTCAACACAATAGTCGTACTGTAAATATAATAATTATAATAATAGTGTAATTATAATAATATAATATATACTACCAACGAATATTAACACTATATTATATACTGTCGACTGAGTATGAGTCTTTTCTAGTACGGAGAGGGTTTAAAGCCCTAGTCTATCACGCTGGCCTTGTGCGGGTCGATGGACTTCACATACCTTCGATATTAATTTCGGTAAATTTTCAGCTATGTAGGTTTCCTCACGATGTTTTCCTGCATTGAGTCAGTACTTATAACTTAATACAATCTATCAGTAAATGCACTCAATAAACCTAACTCATTCTAAGCACTGAACAGATCTTTGTAAGTCAAAACAATAATAATGAATAGGAGATATAGAATCAAGTGCAACGAAACTGGTATATGTTACGTGATATAACCCGATATCCGTAGGCGTGTTTCGCTGACCTTAGGTCTATACTCTGTTAGTATCAGGTGTCGATATGTCTACTCTGTATACGAGATACCGTGACGTACTTTTTATAAAAAAGACGCTGCGCGAGCCAATTGTTTCGACGGTTAATTGAGATTCTTTGCAATATTAACACAAATGTTTTATTATAGATTAACTTACTTTAGACTTATCTGACATTCTTAGTAAAGACCAGGTCAAAATTACCCTGAACCGGCGAGAATGTTTGAAAAGATTGATGAAGATGGAGAAAGCGAGTGAAGTGTGCCAGAATCGTGCAAAGTGGGAATCCATAGTTTCTGCTTACCCTGTGGGGTAGAGGCAGGATACTATGTATGTAGACTTAAAATAAAACACATCCATGTTAAAATCACCACAAAATGACCAAAACTTATTAATTAAGATTATTTGAATTACGTTGAAGTACATACACGTTTATTATGTTTCAAAATATAAATATCTTTGTTAGACAGTAACAAAGTTGCAAAAACAAAGACACGCTGAATTAGAAACATATTATACGCAGAGATACTGTGGTAATATTACTTCATGTCAATTATGTTTAAATTACTCTAACTAAAATATTAAATTTTAAAGAAATCCTCACAGTAAATATCAAAATAATAGCGTGGTATCGAATACATTTGCAAAGTTCTCGATTGCGACCATGGACTAACTCACGTAATAGTAACTTGACACCGTAAAATAATTTAAAGTTATTTATTTATCTAGTATTAACAGATGTTGTGTAAGAGTAATGATAAAGGCATGCATATTTTATTGACTTATATGGAAATCTATACTTAATATATTCACCTTCGTTGGCAGAATCTACGAGCAGGTCTTACTTTAAGTCTAATAATTTCATAAATGTAAAATTATGCCGATGTTTGGCTTTTAGTTAATAGTAAACGGATAAAACTATTAAGCCGATTTGGATGAAATTTGGCATAAAGATAGTCGACAACCTGGATTACCAATGCTATTTATGCTTAAAAGACAAAGTAGGAGACATAATAACGAATACCTACTATGTAGTATTCTGTGTTAAGACTTATATTCGAGTTAAAAGATTACATGCGAGCAAAGCTTATATAACTATAAAAATCTATTAGTCAAACAAATTGAAAACTTATTGTAATTATACGGCATTAGAATATTGTTTTTAAACACAAAAACAGATTACCTACCACATGTACCAATCGTAATTAAATTACGAAATAACTTAGCTTTTTGCAAATTACAAAATATATTACGATTACATCACGCTATCAGAAGTCTCAGTTCTTACAGCCCCATTCACCTGGCTAATCTCAAGCGTATTCATTGCGTCGGGTTTCACTTTCCTGCAATTAGGCCATTTGTACTGGCTCCGGTAACCACTTAAATATCAACTTACAAATCATGTCATTTGCAGTCATGCTCATACGTCATAAGCTGAAACAAGTCCTCTGTGTACAATAAATGCTGGTTATTTTGTTTTAATTGCTATGTTCGTTGGTTTCACGTACATAAGTACTCCTTGTCTTTTGTTTACTTCGAGATGTAATGAAACATCTTTTTTATACTAAGTGTAAACTATTTAGATAGGAAATAAACTAAGTTCATATAAAACGGCGGCTGTGTTTTTTGTTTTATTTTATGAAATAGATGCTTTCTAAATATCAATCAACGGCGGTTAAATTTGAAATATCGTATAGAGGTATTTTTTTTTAATACAGCCATTAAAGTATTCTGAATCATTACTTTTAACTGTTTTATCTCGATATTGTCTAGGTAAGTGGAGGTTGGCGTAATTTCGAGGTCACCCCGTCACAGTTAATTAATAGACCTTTATTATCCGACAGACATGCAACAGCGTCGAAACCCACGCTTATCAGTTGACGAGATATTTTAGTTTGATTCAGCGGTACTAGAATTTACAGTTGTGGTTATTGATGCTAGAAGTTAATACTATGTAATGATAAAACAGGGTTTTGCAATCAACGACAAATTTTAGATTGCGTACACTAAAAGCCTTTTTCGTTTCAAATTTCAAAATGCTAAAAATCTTTTTTATGTTCTCCGCTATTATGATAATATATTCCATACTTATAGTGTTTGCTTAGTTTTTTTATGGTATTTTTTTTTGTATTATAGTCAAAGTATTGTATATCTTACAGTCTTCTAATAAAATGCAAAGTGGATGATTATTTTTATCTCCGGCAAACGTTTTAAAACCTTTTAAAGGTGTAAAAGTGCCACTTCGAAGCATCTTACAAGTTTTATATGGAGCGATTGTAAACTGTGATATAAAGAACTGGTAGACTTCGTAGCACTATCCATTACGTAAATATATATTTTTGTTTCAGAAATCTAAGACCACAGCTGAAATACCATTCTGTATCGACTTAAGCCAATTATCGCAATATAAATGCATATACAGCCATTATTATTTCTATTTTAGTAATATAGTATATCATATTCTAACTACCTGTGTTTTGATCTTTTTACTTTGAACTCAAAAGTTTTAGGGAGATACGTGTCAAAATATAGAATTGTTATTATACTGACAATTATTTTTTATGGATAATAGAAAAGCACGTTCTATTCCCTATATTATGAAGAAAAACATTATTCTTTCAGTAAATACCAATTTAGCGACACTCAAATGTCAATGACAACAACTAAAGAATTTACAAGATATATTGGAACAAATACTGCAAGTAAAACTTTATGACAAAATGTATTACAATTTAATGATATACCACTCCTTAAAGGAATAAGAACAAGGCTAACCATTAATATTTGGGCAATCTTCAAGGTCTTATTATTTACGATTTTGTTTAACACTTATGGTCGAAATGGTCGAACTATCTAAAAAGTCATGTGTAATCGGTTGTTGCCTTGCGGTTATATGTTCGATTTAGGCTAAGCAGAACTATTATTGAGCATAAACTTCGACATATCAAAACTAATTATGGTCTATTAATTCACACAATGTTTTCTATCTTGGAAGGAAATTTTAATTGGGATTTGGAGATGATGTACTGTTCTTTTTTCTTTTCACAATCTTACTAATTATAATTGGACGTATATTCTAGTGTACTAATTAGAAAACTATTATATTCAAATCTAAGTCACGATTAAAAGCAAGAGTCATAACAATATGGAAAGCAGCTGGCACGACCACTGTTTAGAATTTGGCGCCAGAAGAACTATTGTTCACATGTGAACGAACATGTAACATTCCGTGTCATTGTGTTTGACGGAGAAGGTTGTAAAAACAAAACAATGCCGGATTTACCAATACATGTCACAATAAAATCAAATAAAAATTATAAAGTTTCTCATATCCGTACATTGCCTTTAGAACATTTGTAATTTTTTTTATGAATTTATTAAAAGAATTTAATTCCTTTTCAATTAATTATGGTGTTGTTATAATTTGATAACATTTCTTTGTTATTCAAGAATTTTATGAAGTTAATTGAGGAGTTTTAAATACAAAGGCATCATAAATGGCTTCAGTTCGAAGTCTTGCTAGAGTACCATTTTTATCAGTCTCAATGAAATTTCTCTCACCATTTTGAATGAAAGTGGAAGTTCCGAGTGAGAACTGTGGACGACGTTGCATTGTTTGTTAATTAGTTTACACGAATTGTTAATGAACACTATGCAATAGATATGTAGAGAGAATGTGTTTTGGAATTAGTGAGCACCTAATTTAATGTCTTAATTGAAGTTTTATTGGACACGATGACAAAAGTCCTGGGAAAATATGGAAATTTTGCAGATTGAAGAAATATATCGTCCAAGTTCCCATATTGCATTGAGACACATCAATTTTGAAATATTTATTAAAATAATTTAAATAGAATGCTGCTTTTCACATATTGTACCGAAATGTAATAACTATCTTTATTTTAAAAATCAATAACGCCACATGGAAATTATTTTATGAACAAAATATTATCTTATAGTTTTTTTGAAAACGAAAATAATTCCTCATTTCATGTGTCTGCTTGTGCAACCTTTAAGAAGTAATTTAGATTTCTCAAATAAAATTGGTCCCAAACAGTTGATTGAATTTAGTGTCGTTATTTAATCGTGCGTATAAATTACCGTCACAATTAAAGTTTACGACGTCCAAGTTTAGATTGATGACAAACTATGGTTGATGTGAGTCATAGATTAAATACTAACAGGTTCCTTAGTTTAACATAGTGTGTGTCATATGAAAGAGATAACTTAACTCGGCCTATGTATGCGGAAGCTTGACTCAACATTAAAATCAAATAATTGTTAATATTAATATTGAAGTTATATAAGGTGTGCAGCTGAATTTTTAAGTATATGCTATATGTTTTAGGATTAAGAACTTATTAAATATAACTCATCAAGATCTTCGGAACTAACAGGTTTCGGTAATGCTTAGAGAAGTAACAACAATAATGTAAATATCTGTACGTACAAGCAACTAGCATTTGCTCGCAGTTTCGTCCGAGTGAAAGAGTTTTTGCGGGATAAAAGTCCCGCTATATATTTTCTCAGGATAAAAAGTAGCCTATATTCTTTGCAGAATCTCTGACTAACCCCATATAAATTTCATCAAATCGGTTTAGAGATATAGCTGTGAGAGCGTAACAGACTGCCAGACGGAATTACTTTCTCATTTATAATAGAAGTACACGATACTTTAGTCACTCCTTGTTGCTTTGCTCATTGGCAATCTCAAGAAGGCCTCTTACTGTAATTATCAGGGTCGTAGCTGCATCCAGGGTGTCATTCTATTCGAACCAACTCCAGTGCAAATGCCATGGCTATCCTTTTTAAACTTACATAAAACTGTCTAAATCCTGGTTCTTGCATCAACTCTGATAAAGTCAAAAACTTTATTTAATCAATATATTTAACAAGGTTGTAGATGACACAATATGACTATATATTAGACAGTGGCCGAAATACACGCGTACACAATACCTAGACCACAATGGATAGTGGTTAGTCATTCGAGAAACGGCTTTGTATGTCCCTCGCGGGATTACGAATAGGAATCAATAGACGAACAATGAACGCGCGATGATTTGAAAATGAAACACGTCTGTAGTTTATGTTACGTGTTCGACTACATGAATATTACTTGCACACTGTTCTAAAGAATAACATATAAATAGACAAAATCTCATTTTTATTTTGAAATGTTTGTGAAATGATTTTCATTAAATGTCATTGAATCTATTAGAATAATTTGATATATATACTTAACTTCTATATATTAGTGCCTTTTTGTATGCAAGGATGCAATAAATTAAGAATTTAGTACTTGGTTTAAAGTTAAATATGATATTTTAAGTATAATTACAATTATGAGTAGAAATAGGTTTAAAATCTAATTTTATGGAGACGTTTATTGACTTTATATAATTTGGGCATGTTAAATTTTATTCATGTGATAATACATTAAGTTATGCATGCTTTAAAACGTATGGTTATTTACGACTGTCTAGGAAATATTCACAAAACCCTAAAACATATATTAAATTATAGTGTGATGTTTTAAACTACAGTGTTTGGATGACAAATTATATTAATGCTTAATAATTATTATTAAAAATATAGGTAAAATTGACCTGATGTATATTAAATTCCAAAATAAATACTAAACGTGTTGAATAACAAAGTTTGAACGAATTTCTATACATTTTTATACACGTTCACAATCAGTAGAAATCGTGTTAATACCTATATACCACTGTCCATAAATATTGAGTGAAAGTAATGTTCCGCATCTATTTTCGTATACAAAAGTTTAGAGCCATAGCGAGTTTCATAGGCCGTTGATTGATTTTTGTATTAGGACAGATATTTCACATAAAAGCCTTTCGAACCTCCAACAAATGCATTAAAATTATAATAGATTTTTTTATTGTAACTTGATATTTAAGTTTTCTATGCATTAATGTGGATAGATTTGTAAGTCTCTTGTTTTCAGAAAAGGTAGTTGTTTTGTAATAAGTGGAGAGAAACTCACAAATGATTTAAACTAGGCAGGTAAGCTTAGAAGCCACTGCGTGTGATCACGTCATATACGTGATACCTAAACTATGTTACAATTCAATGTCTATTTTTAGATTTTAAACCAGTTTGGAAAACAATTTTCCTAAAAAAAATCAATATTTGCATTGTATATTGTGGTTCAAGTTTCGTTATAAATTCTTTACGTAGGAAACGTAGTACGTAAACGCCTTAAGATAAAGGCTAAAGTAGAATGTTTAGACCAACAGAATGACATAGAATAGGAAACATTTCCCAGTCAATATGCATGTTACACACTGTTTGTAAAGGAATCTGTTTTTTCCACACTGAACTGAAGGTATAATTTTATCTGCCAAGGTCATGGTCAATAGACGGTTGAGAATAATGATAATAGTATATTATGTTCAAATTACGCGGTAATTTTATGGTGATCACGTTGAAATCATGATTTTAGTGTGACTAGTAGAATTTACTGGAATAAAATCAAAGAAACTCAATTACTGTTTTATTTTGCAAAAAAAATTGTAAGTACAAATTGAAACTAAGTTACACGACCTACTTAAATTTTATGCTGTATACGTAGTACATAGCATCTATATATAGGTAGGAAACCATTCAGCATTTTATGCTATCTTATCTAATTTTAAATGCGAAAGTCTGTGAAAATGTTTGTATGTGTAGTGGAAGTATACGTAGAAACAGCTGTTTTAGTTGTTGTTGTATGTTGGGTTTTATCCGCAGCCTATAAACATTCACTGTTCCAGAAGAATCAATAATGCTATTGGTGGCCTTAAAGGACGACTGTTTGGAAATTTTTGGTCCTTCAAATATCTTATCCACTATACGCATCGCAACACCAAGTTGTCACATCTGATTTCTGAATGGCGTTGGTATTTTAATAGTCCCGGGTTATTCATAATGTAGAAGAAAGGGTATAAAGTGGCTCTAGCAGTTTTAAATAAAGATTTGTGTGTATCCTTAGTAAAATATTTGAAAGTGTAGTTTTAACAGATCTTGTGATATACCCTGATAATTTACAGCAATTATAAAAAATGACTAACGCGTGGAGCGATGTAAGTATAAATGTTCACAGCACTTTCACTGCAATTAATGAGTTTAATAAATATACAACAACATACATTTAATTACGCAGTTGTATACAGTTCTATAATTATTAACACGTTCATAAATGCAAAGAAGGTGCAAGTTATTGACCCCAGTCGACCTACTGAGAAACATTTGCGAATTCCGCCATAATAAGCGTTACTCATTCATTATTTAACTCTGGCTTCTAGTTGCCGACATGCTAAAGGCGTACACGTAACATTTGTTTATTTACCTTGCGTTATGATCATTTTTATGAGGTTAAATTGTTTAAGACATATATTTAGGTTAAATGTGGATCATAAAAGTCATTTCGTATATCGTTTATTAGTTTAGAATTTTATTGAAGTCTTTGTTATTTGTGTTTAAATGAACAATAATTTCGTGACAATCATTTTAAAGACAATTGTGGTGTATTGTGGAATGACTTTTATCTTAGATGGGGTTTGTTTTATTTTTTATAATTTGGAACATCGTATAAAATAATATCTGCTGCTACTAATACTGAATGTTACAATTACGTAATACAACTTTATTGTAATAATTGGGTACTCCGTGTTGACAAAAACAATGAAATTGTTGTACTGAAAACATATATGATTCAACGCAAATCAATATTACTCTATATACAAGGTATTTTGTTAAACCCGCGTAAGCAACACTTCGAGGAATTACCTCAACCTATAATAAAGTTAATTTTAAATCTGAAGTAACATTTTGCCCGTAGGACATAGTCTCAAGGAAAACTGGCAGTGTGGGCATTCATGTAAGTAGCCGTGGATTTTAATCCATATAGAAACAGTATAGACTAGGTTAACCTCCTCGCCTCACTTGCATGGAATCTTGTTGGTGAAATATATAATAGTTATCATGTTATTATAGTTCCGCTAGTCGAATTGGATGTAACCTGTAATGGCTGTGTGTTTATGTAAATAAATAAAATAAAAAAAATATCATTATCATCTTTTGGTCAACCTTAATTCGCGCTAATATTTATCAAAATCATTTCAGTGTTAGTCATAAAGGGTAACAGATAGATAAAGTTAATGTATTATGATGTTAGTCAGGATTTGCCGTTTAGAATCCTTATAGTTGAGAAACGTGTTGCTGTAGCAGAGCGATCTGTCGCACCACCCATGCTCTTGTTGGTTTTTTGTATCATATTAATCAGATTTATAACGGCTTTTGTAAAATTCTTGCATATTATAAAATACATATAACTCAAAGGTGACTAACTGACTGACATAGTGATCTATTAACGCACAGCCCAAACCACTGGACGGATCGGGCTGAAATTTGGCATGCACGTAGATGTTATGACGTAGGCATCCGCTAAGAAAGGATTTTGATTAATTCTACCCCCAAGGGGATAAAATAGGGGATGAAAGTTTGTATGAAACTTTGTCAATTTTAACCCGATCGGGCTGAGACTTTGCATGAATAAAGTAACTATGACGTAGGTATCTCCTAAGAAAGGATTTTGATAAATTTCATCCCTAAAGGGATAAAATAGGGGATGAAAGTTTGTATAAATCTTCTTAGATTTTTGCCAGATTGAATTGAAATTAAAGATTGGAGCTACTATGATGAAGACGTTCGCTTAAATAAGATTTTGATTAATTGAACCCCCATGGGGATAAAATTAGTTTGAAACTATCAGTACCGGGAAAATATGTAGCAAGACTTTTATCATACAGTGGACTTTTATCCCAGAAAACTCCTTCACGCGGACGTAGCCGCGAGCAAAAGCTAGTTATAAAATAAAGTCCCTCGCTGCATCTGTGTGTCCGTCTGTCTAAACGTGATAAACGCAAAAATTACCAAAATGATGTAGATGACATTGGGTATGAAGATAGTTTGAAGACCCTGGGAAGGACACAGGCTACTTTTTGTCTCAGGAAAATATATAGCAGGACTTTAATTCAGTATAAAATCTTCACGTAAGCGGAGTTGCGAGCAAAAGCTAGTTTAACTTATATAATCCTCAAATTGCTTATAAAATATTAGTTATCACGACATTAATTTCGCAGTTCACCATTTTTCGTTAGGAATTTATAGTTATTGCGATATAAACTTGTTTTTAAATGTATATTTGGCGGTAAGTATATAAATTGATTATAATAGAACACATTTTTTCGCCAAAAGGTCAATGTTCTATTAAGATGGTAGAAATGGCATTTTAGATTGATTATAATGGAGCAGATATTATATTAAATTATAACTCAATTCTATTGGCGATGTTATTTTATAATACTAAGTATTTTTATTTTATAGATTGAACTTTAATAAACTACTTTTTTTTGCACTTCGTCCCAAACAAATGAACTGTTTGGTAAGTTAGGAATCTGTGGTTACAATTTGATTTAAAATTATTAAGTGGTTTATTCGTTAACATATCCAGCATATAAACGTCGTCATTTTTCATATTTAAAATATTGCTATTATGTGAATTTTTACATCAATGCGTTTCACTGAAAATGTTCATAATATAAGTATGCAGACTCGTCATGCTCTAAATTGCACAATCGGGGTCAATACCGGCTCCAACGACTGCCGAAACATTATTAAGGATGTAACAATTTAATATGTTGTGCGCAAATCTTACAAACATATCAATTATGTTTTAAACAATATACTATATATTACTTGCGGCTTGGCCTATGTGAAAGAGTTTTTTCAATGTTAAAGTTCTGCTGTATATTTTATAAAAAAAAATAGTGTATAATATATGTTAACCCAAGATTTCTTATCAGTAATTTGTATCAACTTTCTTTACTTCTAACAATTATTTATAATTACCTTCGTAACATAGTAAGAAAGCCTTTATTATAATTTAATATAAGGCTTATTTGACAAGAGTTAGGACTTTATAAATACAAACAAAATTCACTTAGAAAATGTGTCAAATATTTTTAAAATTAAATCAACATTTTATTAAGCTGATTTTTATTAACATTATTTCATCAACAGTTTTGTTGTGACCGTCAGTGCAGTCACCTTGTTTTGGTGACGCGCAGCGTGTGAAAAATATGCAAAATAATTAACATACTCACATTATATCAATAGATGATTTCATGTCCTCTGATCTGCCAAAATGTTTCTGTACGTATTACGAACACTAAATAATAAACATACATAGTGGTGGCTATGGGTCAATCTAACCCGATTCCTGCCGACTTCCCTTTATTGAGAAATTATGTGGTATTAATTATCATTACAATGATTTGTAGACCGCATTCATGCATATAAGTACTTATATGTTATGTTGGGTTCCCTTTTGAAAAATCTGGTACGCCACTGATACAATATAGTTGTAGTATGAATTGTATGCTTTTTAAGTCTTATAGCAGGTACAACAACGAGGTTATAAATACAAAATTATGTCTTTTACCTTATACAATCACACTTCAACTAAACCTGTATAGTACATAACTAGCAATAACAACTTCTTTCCAATGACTCAGGCCATTTGAGTCATACATTTTTACTATATTTTATAATTCAAGCACTATTCGCTTCATTTATGTTAAATTAAAGACATTAAACCGTGTAGTTAGTCATAGACCGGACATTAGGACCTAATTTGTGCTTGAAAAGTTTTTGCCAATTGGTAATAAATCGTTGTCTTATTAGAACTGTCCGTGTGAAAAGATGTCATGACGTCCTTAGATATTAATACAAAAATAACACATTGACAGAAAATGTGCAAATATACGGACTAAAACGTGCAAATCACGATATGGAAAAACATGAAGTATTTTATATAGGTGTTTTGTTATTTCGAGGTAGATTGAGTAACCATCGGATGAGTGCAACATTTTTGTATGCCAATCTTCCCAATATCTACTCTTTAAAATTTTAGAATTCTGTGATCAACATATAAATAAATCGGTACTATAAATGTGAATAGAAATGACGTGTCATGATTCCTAAATGAATAGCATTGAGAGTGTTTTCATAAAATCTTTTCCCGATTTCAATAAACATCGCTAACTACAGATTAATGCAAAGAACAAACCAATTAAAATAATTTATATGTAACCATGCCTATTCATTGAGTATAAAAAATCCAAATTTAGTTAATCGATATCGTTCGTAAGGTTCGTATTTGTATACAGTGATTGTTCTATAAAAGTCCTGTTTAATGTTATTTATAGATCAATGTTATATTAAGGAAGGTACGCTTCTTAAACATCTAAGTTCTGTCTATGAAATAAAGTTTGAAATATGGCTATAAATAGCTAAGTAGAAGTTTCTTTATTCATTGAAATTCATAACTAGGCGCAAATGTTTCTATTGTTAAGTAAGAAAACATTTGAATAAAATACAAGCTTACATTTAAATTGAGATGCTAATGCTCCAAAGACTTCTTAATCTTATCATACGTGTTAAATCAGCATTAAATTTTAACACTCGAATTGCGTGACAAAAGGAAGAATGTGACAAAATAGTGATTAGTTATAAGCCTGATTAATAATATTTATTGATAAACGGACAATCGTACACAACAATGATAAACATTAACATCTACAATGATAATCTATTGTAACGATTATAAATATTTATTATTTTGCTTTCAATATTAATGTATGCATGAACCATACATTACACGTCGTACATTGGAAACCATATTCCAAAAACGTATGTTCCGTACACTTTCCTTCGCCATTAAGTAGCTTATGTAACTCGGTGATCAAGTTTCGAAAGGCTGGGTGTAAATACGCAAGGATTTCAAACCGCAGGCTTTTCCTGTGCCGAACTAATTAGACAAGTTGATACAGCGCCAATATCAGCACATTACTTTCCTTGTATCTTTAATAAAAAAAATATAAATTTTGACATACAAAATAGTTCAATATTATACAACTATATTTACCAATGTTTTATACTACACTTAGTAGTATTTTACTTTAATGTTAGATATGTAAATATACTATGACTGCGTCGGTGGCGTAGTTGTATTACGATAAGACTGCATTGTTAGGGTCTCGGGATCCATTTCCAGGTCGGCATAGTGATATTTGGTTTATATACTTAATATCAGCCTGGAGTTTGGAATTTGTGCGCGATATGACGATAGGCTCGCCTCCTAGCATGTCATTGGACGAAATACGCACGGCGAAAAGTGCGTGCACTAGGTTCGCCTCCGTTTTTCCCTTCGGGGATAAAAAGCGTGTGTGTGTGTATGAATATTATTAATACCCTGTTCTCACCTTAAGCTGAATATCCTTATTACCAATACCAACAATATTTCTTTTGTAAATAATTATTATACTTACTTAGTAAATTTTAGTCATGCTGTGATTAACCCAGATTACTATTTTGGAAAAAAAAATCAAATTGCTTTAAAGAAGACAACAGCAGATTTTACAGTATACCTGTGTAACAGAACTTCATATATAATATTTGTTTACAACTTGCGGGAAATTCACAAAAGTGGCCCACAGGTGTATTGAAAGCAATTGTTAAAATTAATTCCTACTTTCTTTGTATAACATCGCTTTAGTACTATAACTGTTACGGTGTATATATGAATAAATAAATAAATATAATTCAATAATGTTGAATGTTGCCGATACAAGACCCTGATTGTATTACGTGTATGTTTAATTTTACGCAACATACATTATAAAGGGCAGTGATTGAAGTTGAAGTGATCGCATCGAAATTATGTAAACGTTATCGAATTTTATGAATTATTAAGTAATGCTATAACAAACGGGTATAAATAAATATCATATTTTCTCGTTTCAACCCTTTCTAATTTGTATGTGAGTTATTACAAGATAAATATTCAAATTTAGTTTTACATTAGTGATGTGTTTCACGACAAGTTGACAGCAACTGCTTAAATATCCATAAAAAAAATTAAGTACTTAGAAAAATAATATTTAAGTACAAATTTACAGATGAATCAACTATATTTCTTTGTTCCAAGTCGCATAAGTAGTAACATAATTATGTTCATTACAAGATAATACACACTTACTTGAATTAGTGCCACTTCATTACACCTACACATTTATGTTGGTCAAATGCAAATCTCCTCTGCCTTTTATGTGCAGCCAGAATACGGAAAGTGGAATGACATTTAGTAGTATTGTAGGCGTGGGTAATGTCCTTTAAATGAGGCTACTTGCTAAAAGAGCACTGCAAACAATGCACGAGGTTGTGGTCGAAAAATATTCACTTACAATCTGCAATTGAATGTTTGTTGAAGATCCGAGATGTTTTGATATATCTTTTATTAGATATCTTAATACGTTTTCGAGTTTATGGAAGTTCTAAATATATTTTAATGCATTTAAGCGTTGTATAGACAGGTGTACTTTCAGTGGTATATGGCTTTAGCCAGGCTTAAAGATCCAAAAATATGCTTTATGTTTTTGTAATATGAACTAAATGAAAGCTAATAATAATAAACGGAAAAAACTCCAAATGATGATACAAGAATAATTGTTTATATATTTCTGCACGCAACACATAAAAACAAGTGATCATTTAAATTTTCATAGTCAAGTTAAATCCCCATTATTATGATTCGTCATGATTTTTATGGAATTCTGATAATACGCGTACGGATCCTGCGGAAATTCGTCATAGGTATCAATTGCGTATGTAATAAAATAATAATAATTTGATTGCGTCTATATAGATGAATTAATAAATCTCATTAACTTAACTAGACTCTATCAGATAGCCTCGTCTAATGGCAACGTGATTGTACAGACTTTGAACTGAGAGATCTTCGATTTGATATCCAAGTCGGTTGATACTTTGAAGATTTCTTTTTAATATCATTTTTTCGAAAAGGCTTTGACAGTGCTAAGACAAAGCCAAATTAACTTTAGTAAGTACATGTAACATTCATGACATAGTGTGTGCCAAATGACTAATTTCATATTGAAGTGGGATAGGATAGAAAGAAAGAAAACACAAAGAATAAAGGATAAGAGTGGGAAATAGTGGATATATAAATTTTATAAGCGTTGCCTTTGTACAATGATTCATCCTTTCTTTACCCATCAAAAGTAGTCTTTGTTGTATCGTCCAGACAGTTTATCCCGCCCACACACTCGCTACTTCACACATATTTTGATGACACGGTGCGCTGGCGTGCATAACAACTTAGTTAAACTTGTTAGCGAGTATTCAATTACATCAAAATATGAAAGGACCAGTAGTAAATATTTCATTAAAGATATCACCTACAGGTTCCTGTCAAAGATATTTTCTAGAATATAAGTCCCAATATGTATTTTTCCGAGATTAAAAGTAGACTATATGTCAGTACTGGTTTTGCTCGCAGCTATGCCTGTGTGAAGGAGTTTTCTGGGATAAACGTCCCGCTATACATTTTCCCAGAATAGAAAGTAGCCAATAATCTCCCCAGGATCTTAAACTATCTTCATACCCATTTTCATAAAAATTCGTTCAGTAGATTTTGAGAAAATCAATGCAGACAGTTTTGTGTGAAAACATACAGACAGTTTTGGGGACATTGTTTTATAAAATGTATAGATATGGCATGGTCTAATTTGTGTCAAATGTTATCCTAATTTTATTCCTGATAAACAATAAAACGTATTACATTAGTAATAATAGAAAGTAGGATTTCCTAGCTAAATTGTTAAATGCTTAACCCATTAGCGTAAGATGTTGGCTAAGAAGTAGATATTCGAGACTTCGAGAGACATCAAGCTGTCTCCAATAGGTAATCGCTTTCCGTTTACACGTGTCTCTTCCTCAAATTTGCATATTACATATTTAAATATTTTCTTTATTGATAAACTTGATAGAATTTGTTTATCTTGTGTCTGCAATTTCTATATTAGCACATACAATAAGCATACTTTTTCTTTCACGAGACACACGCGGAAGACTATTTGCTTGTAATCTCCTGTCAGAATTTTATCAAACTTAAACTCATTCCGCAAAACAATTGCAATCTAAATATTTGATAACCTTAAGTGAGATAAGACTGAAGTGAATTCTTTAAGAGCTAGGAATAAAAATTAAATTACTGTATATTGTGTTCAAAATTACTTTGAAGATCTTTTGAGGGTATAATTTCATGAAGAATCTTTTTACTTAATCGGAAATACGGATCTCCTATCTGATATCTTGTGCTCCTTAAATTAACCCATAAATTTAAAACTAGTCCCTATAATACAAAATGATAAAATCACAGTTGTATGTCCAACAAATATAGTACACGAATCTACAATTTGTGGTCCGTTTGTTTCTGCCCACGTACGGGTACCGTAAAACGTTGTACCCAGCGGAGAGTGATGCGTCGACGACCGAACAAAATTGATGGAACGACTACTTCCAGATAAACGCTACAACGTAACCGATGTAACTTATGATGCGTAAAAGATGTACGATTTGTACTGCATTATAGGCATTTTATGTCACTGGTGGAGTTATGTGCGTTCATTTGAAGCGTTTGGGTAGATTACTAGGTTATAATTCTTATGTAAATCTAGATAATGTATCGATATTTGTTTACAGTTATGTGTGAATAATCGTATGGTACCTATTATGTTAATGTTATAAATGTAAGAGGAAGTATACGCGAGCATAACTCACGATGTAGAGATATAAATCAAAACTAGTATAAATTTTCCAATTATATCAATATCCTTTGTTTATATGAGTTGTTCAGTCGAACAACATTAGGATTGTATATTATTTATTCGTCTGTATATAAAATCTTTAGTTAAATGTATTCATTTTCTTTTATAAAAACGTTTACATTTAAACTGATTAATTATAAATCAACCTCAATATAACCATATTATAAATTAACCTCAATATAACACTTAACGACGTTTTCATCGATTGAAAAGTAAAAGTTATCCACAGCTTCAGTGGGTCACTAGATTAAGCTCTTAGAAAACAGCTGTTATCACAAATTTCTAATACCGTGTTGTTACTTGACGTTACTCGGAACTTTTCACGCTTCTCACCGTGGTAGGAGGTTAGTATAATACAGCACAGAGCTGACTTGTTTCATCCTCCAGGAAAACGGCGCGTTAACCATATTTTTAACGCTATCTATATTTATGATAAACATAGAAAAAAAAAACATTTTACAATATGACTTTTCACTTTGTTTATTTTTTTTTTAAATGTAGATATTATTTCAATAATTTCATAATTAACATGGCACTTACATTGTGGATTCCGTGCATCTCTTTAAGAACACATTGTTTTAATTTGTATTTTACAATTATCTAATAAACCTAAAAAAAATATTATTAGTAAGTAAATCTTTTCATTTCATATTCCTGTCCGTAACTCGTGAGCCGAAAATGTATGGAACAAATTCTCAAGGCTGTTTGCTCGGTGGAGGGACTTAAATAAATACCTTTATGCACGGATAAATGACTCGTTTCTGATACATTTGTTAATAGGCTTAACCTACGTGTACGTACACGTAAAAAATATATTGCTATAACGTTATAGCAATACATATATTTTTAACACTATTCAGTTATCATTGACTTATTATTTTTTGATTGGGCTAATAAACTGCTAGTTTGACAGATGGCTATGAATGAGAGTATGGAAATCCGTGTACAAAAATATGATATTATTAGTAATGCTTTTCTGTTGTATGTCCTTGTTCTTCCCGGTATGCATCGAAATTGTAGGGATAACTAGTGACACGACATCGTTGAGTATATTATTTGCTTGTAAAATCATTTATAACTATTATTCATCTTTATATTGAATTCGAAGTTCGAATACAATAACAATTATTCAATCTATATGAATCCAATACTACATATTTACGAAGAATAGGTATAGTGTACAACAGACAATATTATAGGGTTTTTCTGGGCTCTGAGATTATTGTTTTGCGGTTGTGTACTAGATTTTTTGCTTGTGGTTACTATAAAAGATATAAACTTTTAAGGAAAATTACGCATCATACTTTGTAGGTAATATTTTTATGAACTCGTAATGTTGTTTGGCGCGTCCTATAAAATATATTTAGGATTTTTTAAAAAATCATGGTATACATTTGTCCTAGTTTTGTCTCGCTTCCTCTTACGGTAAATGTCACTCAACATAGGCTCATTACAAGATAATATTGGTTAACTATAACAGTTGTATATAAGGATGTTTTGTGATATACATTCAGGGAAATTATATAACTTTACCATCCATTCACATGAGTGATAAGCAGATATCCAAACCACACTACAGTTTATTTTGAACAGTGAAATACTGGTTTACCAATTCTACCCATAATCCACCAGGTTCTTAATTTCCTCTTATTTCATAATACAAGCGCTATATTAGGCATGTTCTATATAACATTTATAAAATATAAAAATAGCCGCTCTTGACGGCGTAAGTCTTTTCCTTCTGTTACGCAATTCGGAACTTTTTATGCAATACAAGTACATTTTGGTTGTATGCTATAATTATTGGCCGATATTCGTGTTACGGATGCTTCGGTCACGCAATCGAGAATGACCGTAATGGCTAACTGTTGCATGTCGCAGTATCGGATCGTTCGCTCACGGAAGATTTTTAACGTGGTCGTGTTGCTTGTGATAATTAGTTAATTATTTCTACTTTAATTAAAATTAGATTATAATTTTTTTGTGCGTTAAAGTCCAGTAGGGGATTTTAGAATAATATGGCATAATAAATAATATTCATAGCATGTATTCTCTACTTATTTTCAATGTGACGATTCTATTGATCAATTTCTGCATAAATTTTCTTAGTTAGCATGCTATTTTTTTTTTAGAAATATCTAGGTGAAATCCCTAAGTTTTTGAGATCCATTTATAAACAGAAATCATATTACCCAGGAACTGCCACAAGAAACAAGACTTCTTTGTATGCTTACACATTATCGCAAAACTCTACCGCAAATATATTTTCCGCGTGAACTATGTACAACCAAATTAAAATATGTTGAAATGTCGTTAACAAAGGAAACCGGTTTCTTTATCTTACTGCCTTTTTCCAGGAAAATGTTGACGTAGGTGTCGGACATAGATAGCAACGTGGATCTAAGTGTTGGGATGTATTTTAAATCTTGTTATTTAAATTACGCTTATGTAGGATATTTGGATTTTTTAAGAATTGTATGGGATAGAAGAAATCAAATCACTTAATGTAGTTACTTGAATAGATTTTGTTTTTTTAAGACTACATCATTGTTTATTACGAGTTCAAAATTGGCAAAAATCTCAACCTACAGGGTTAAATATTAATCTATAAACCAGTGGTAGACACAAGGCCATAGAATGTAAAATCGAAACGTATACCTATTTCAAGTGCTCTATCTTTGCCCAACATCCGCATCAGGACATAAACGTATTATTCTGCTGCCTCGTTTCTTGAAGTTTTATAAAGCATAATATAATATTGAGTTTAATCATAGCTATGTCACAGGTAGTTAAACAAAACTGCGTGTTACTCAACATTGCCATTCAGTACTCAAGGTGAGGTATGCTTTGCATTTTTATAAGCATTGCTGTGCCCTGAAACGCTTTGTGTCCAACGAAGTAGGTATTACTGCGAGTATTACTTTCGCTCGAGTACTTTTAAGGTGGACAATGGATATAGAGACTGTCGATTTGTTCGTTTTTGGCATTCAATCGTGTACGAATGTTTTACTAATTGTTCAAGGGCTAAGCAACGTAACTATGTCTACATGTGATGTCTACAGGAAATGTTCGTGTCGAATAAACATGTGCATACGTTTGCGGTTGTCTTTGTGGTTTCATCGTGGTTATAATAATTTCACGTTCTCTCAGAATAATATTTTCTTACCTATTTGATTTGAATCGCAAAGAAAACAATTATAATTGAAAATATTTTTTATAATATAATTCGGTTGGGTTAAGAATTGTATAGGTGCTACAATAAATTTGCTAATTGGGTAAATAAAGCCGAGCTGTAACGAATAAAACTAAATAAATAAATAAAATACTTTATTTATCACGTAGGCGAACAAAGTTGCACTTATGATACGTCAAAACAAAGAATAAGAATAATTATTATTTCTAAACAACTATTAAAATCACTTATATAACTATGGAGATTTTAAATTAGGGATAAAAGTTTATACAAAGACTAGGTACAAACCGAAGTAACCAGCTCGGGCTGGCAAGAGTAGGGGGGAAATAGAAGGGTAACGCGTCGCGATCCTCACCGGCGAGGACATGAGCCCTAACCTAGCTAACCTACCAGCCTTTCACTAGCTACCTAAGTGATGACTACCTGAAGAAGAAAAAAGAAACTCCGGGCTTTTTTTGTCATCAATTGTTCAGTACTTCTTTTGTATTTTTTCCAAGTCTTTCTTGTACATAGTCACAATAGTTATATAAGCTAATGCACGCACATCACCGTTAACATGGGATAAG